>NC_088909.1:15170000-15470000 GCF_037157495.1 Lathamus discolor | reverse complement strand
AGAGCTCACCTAAGAAACAGTATTCAAATTTGAACAGCTAATGGAAGCCTGCAAAAACCGTTAATGTCTATATCTTTCCTCTAAGGGACTTAGATTTCAGTATTCTTATAAAAACACATTGAGCTGATTTCATTTCTGTGTCTCCACAGACTTCATTCTTGTAATTTCAGGAAGTGTTATAAATGTCATTTTAAGTATTATAATGCTAATCCCTACTGACAATAAGGTTCTAAAGCTCAGCTTCCATTACTAAGGTAATGTTTACCTCAGATGGCATATAATTGTTTGCTTTTTTCACAGTAAATTCTCTGTTCCCAACTGCTTAATCAGCCATGGAAAAGAGAGAAGACTTTCGTACTGTTTAATGTTCTTGTGATTACATTAGAGTACTGTGTAAACCCACATCAGTGGATCTTGGAAAACTCATTTTTTTTGCTTGTCCACAATTCTGAAGGCAAAGTATTTTGAGCAGTGGTCCTTGCAATGACATGAATCATTTATTAATATAAATATCACTGATATGGTATAAATCTTCTCAGCTCCTGAACTCTCAGGACATTTCTTCATTGCCTTAGTTGGAATCAGCAAGGACTTTCTTGCTTCTTACTGTAGTTCAAATAATGTACAATATTCCAGTCACAGGCAGTGTATTCCCTGCTCTCAACAACAGGAGATCAGTGTATGCTTTCCGTATGAGCTTTCTGCTGCCTCACATCAACCTAAACAATATTATGTTATGCTTTATGAAAGTTAAAAACTTCTCTTCCTTCTAATGCTCTGCAGAGGATGCAGATTATTGTTGGCTCAGGGATAAACTCTTGACTGTCCTGTCTTTTCTGCTGGAAAGCTAAATGCACTAATGAATTAAGTTGTGAAGGAAGCAGAAATGAGTGTGTTTCATAACTTGCCCATTTCTGACCTTGCTTAGGCAGGAGGGGTAGGTATGTAGGAACTGGTGGCAGAGTGGGATCCCACAGTGGTCAGTGCTAGGGGACCATGTGGGGATGCTGCTCAGCACAGGGCTGCTGGTATCATGCTGTTTGGTATTGTGATGCTAAAATGGGTAACTCATGGTTTTGGAGAGTGGCAGGTTCACTGTGAACTCTCTCTGTTACAGTTTTTAAATTTGGGGTGGAAACAGACTGATCCTTAGCATTGCAGTCTAATATATATTATCCTTGAGCAGAGTCAAAAAACACAACCCCAAACCTCCCCCTGAGGTGAAAACTACATTGAAATTAGACCATTGCTGCAAATTCCACCACAGAGGTTCACCACCAACTTTCTATTTCTTCATGTTAGTTGTGTCACTGGCCAGCTGGTGTTTTTGCAGAATTTTTTACTTGACTTAAGTTCCTCAATGCACTTATAGGTGAGTTAAAAATAAGAGCTTCATGAGCACAATAGCGTGTCACTTACTTAACCAGAAACACAAATGTCCACAAGGGCTAATAATAAACATAAATTGATGGCAAATAATGTAGTTAAATACATTTTTACTTTGGACAAAGAACATCGAAGTGCATAGATGTGCAACCATATCACATCACAAGATGATTAGTGGATGAACAGACGTGGACCTGGAAACAGAAGTATGATCTTGGTGAAAAGACTGCCTTTGTGTTTCAGGCTGTTACAATGCTTGGGGGTTTGGAAGGATCACAGTATGTGCTCAGGCCTTGTGGCCTTGCTATTTGCAGCCCAAAAGATGGTTGCTGCTGTCTGCCCACAGCAAAGCAGGGAGGTGCAGGTGGTCAGCTGGCTGCTGAATGACTTGGTTGGTGTACACTAGCCAGGTTTGGGCCATGAAGTCCAAATTAACCAGGAAGAGCCTCAGCTGCTCTCCACGTTCCAGCAGCATTGTACAATTCAGCCTCATTTCAGTGCTTGAGCTCCAGAATAAGCAATCCCCTTTTCTTTCTTACATATAAACATAGAGGAGGAATTACAGGTGCCCATGTTTTTTTAATTCTGTACATTTATGAACTGCATGGGGCTGGAGGGTGTGTGGAGTGCCAGGCTGATGGGAGGCTGAGGAGGAGGCTGGTGGTGAAAGGGGCCATATGCAGGCTGGCCCAGCACATCCATCCTGCCAGCAGGTGTGCAGGAGGATACATCTTGTGTACTTTTTTTTTAGAAAAAGGTTAATAATTTAATGATAGATGTTTTATTTTGATGAGTTTTGAAGTGGAGCACTGATCTTCGCTCTTTGCAAGGAAACCATTGAACCCAAAGATTCTGCTTTTTTTCTGAACAAAAGGCTGTGGTTTTATTTTTCTTCGCATGATCTCTGTAAGGGGTCATTTTAAGGATGCACGAAGCACACTTACAGAAGACAGGAGCAGGGGTTTTCTCCAGTAAAATATTCAGCCCGCGCTCTTTGTCTCTCCCTGAGAACATTGCAGGATCCAGGAGCATTAAGTCAGCCACAGATGCCAAACCGGGCGGGTGGGGTGGGGTGGTGGTGGTGGAAAGAAACAAACTATATTTTCTGCTCATCTGTGGAGTGAGGATAACACAGGCCCAGAAGCGCACGTTGTGAAGCAATTTCAGTCGTAGCTGAGAGCCTGTTTTCCCCTGGAGCACAGACTGTAAAAACCTTAAAACCCCTGATTTCTATTTCCTTAATATTCTAGTTTTGAAGATGATACTGTAATGAAGAAAGGAAGACAAATCTTCTCTTTTAAAGCTCTGGTCCCTGTTTATAATTAAGAGGTTTGGGTATGTTGAAGTAGGAGAGCTATGCACTAGCGTTTCCTACCTGTTTGTAATGCATAGGTAAATATGTCATTTAAAGAGAATGAGATGTGAACATAATAGTTTATATTTTAATCTGTTACACCCAATGTAAATCTGGAGAAACTCCAACATTCAGAAGTCAGCACTATTAGTCTTGGTTTACCTCTGAGATGGGAATCTGGCCCACTCTCTGCAACAGACTGCAAAGAGCTTTATATCTTTAAATCTATCACATTTAAATTACATGGGGCCACAACGTGTCACCTACATCCTTGACTATTTTAATACAAGAATATAGTTTAAATCTCCCTGGATTTGCTGATCATCCTGGGATTTCTAAAGATACAGTTAGACTGCAAGAGATAATGAATAGCAATGAAGGAAAAGGTCTATATTCAGTTTTTCTGTATTAGAATAAATAATTTGATTGTGGTATAGTTTGAGACTTAGCACTATGCAGTGTGCAGCCTGCTACTGGCAGCCACACTTATGGATTCATGCCTTTGGGTGCATGAAGCCCATGTTCCCGTGATATGAGGACATTGCCTCCAACGCTACTGCAGGCTCGTGGGGAGGGCTTCCTTTGGATCTGAGTTTGTGAACTTACAGTCCATGGCTAGAGTAATGCTGGCTCATGTATTTTATTCTAATTTTATATTGCACCTTGATTGCTTATGCCCTTCACTAAAGTGTAAGGAAAGCTAACAACAAATGGTGGTAAAGACAAATTAGAGATATTTGGCTCTCTTAGTGGGTCATCTCCCGGGTGAATTAAGCAAGGGCAGGGCACAGAGGCTCCATCTGTGGAGGCCAGCGCTTCCGCTTCTCCATCTGCTGGGTGGACACCGGCATCGGCTCACTGCACAACAGACGAAAAATGTACAAGCAGATTTTTCCAGACCAACCAAATGAATTTGACTCACCAACAAATGGTTCGCTTGGCTAATGGGAAGGGGGCAGCCTGCACATCTATAGGCTGGGTGACCGTAGATAATTCATGCAACAATCCAGTGCCTTGCTTAGCTCAGATGTAAAATTGAGTAAAAGTAGCACATTGGTTACAATGAGGTGTCACATTTTGGCCAATAATATTCTTTGAGGAGAATAGACTGACTCTTACCGAAGGGACGTGAGCAGAAACAGTGCTGTGGCGCTGCGAGCCCCTCAGCTGATAACACAGGGTGTTTTTCTAAGCTATTATCCAAAGTAATAAACTGTTTAAAAAAATCTATTTAAGGATCTATTTCTTTTCCCCAAGAATATAGATGGATATTTACTGTTGTGAGAGGGGATAAAATTCCGATCCCATCAAAGTCAACTGGAAGAGCTTAGTGCGGCTAGTACTGCATTTGAAGACCTACAGAGAAACTATCTGAAGTTTTTCTTTTACATAGCAGATCCTCGTGTTCATAGAAATAAATGCCTTGCCATACCTGCCTCAGACTTTCAAGGAACCTCAGTGTGAGATGGAGTGGACAAAGTGAACAGTGGACAAAGATGAGTGTACATATATTTGCACTTCAGTTTTTTTTGTTAAGGCACCAGTTCAGGGAACTCTGTGAGTATGGACTCATCACTTTCCTAATCTGTCATTAAAATTTCCAGTGAGAATAAACATTTGCCCAACTCCAGTAACAGTTCTGTGGAAAGAAATGGTAAAAAGTGGGAAATGGGCAGGAAAGTTTGCTGAATAAATGGTGTATTTACTGAGGACAAATCACAGCACTGTCTCAATCTGCATTCACCTTTTACTCTGGAGTTTGTACAGAAAGGTTTACTTGGCAGCTGAATACTAGTTTGGAGTCCCTTTAGAATTATTTTACAATGCAAGAAATGGTTCAGTTGTGAAGGCAGTAAAAAACGAAACTAATGCTTGTCATAGAAGTTTTTTTTTCCATTTTTCATTTCAAGTGTTCAAAGCAAGTAAACCCCTAGTGATCTTAAATAATTTGTGTAAGTACACTTAGCACATTCACTTCCTCGGCACTACTGATTTGGTACCAATGTATTAGTCCCTTTAAAAACTAAAAAACAAAAAGGGAGATAATGAGAAGCAGGGATGCTACCTTCATGGTAATTTCCTGGTCTTCTGCTTTCCTCAGAGATCTGGTGTGTGGGAGTGCTGACCATCTCGATACTCACACAGATGATAGAGTCGCTTAGGAAATGAGATACAGCAAACGGCAATTGGAGGTGAGAGGGATGGCTCCAACAGTAAATGACATGCATTAGGACAGCCTAATCACTTAAATGCAGCCTATGAGTAAGTTTACCTGAAGATGTTAAAGGAATCCTCACAGCCTCTCCACTGGCATGTTTGGAAGGGAGTTCAGTTATGAGACTATTAAAGTGTTATTTTGATAATTAAGCCCACAGCTGTTGCGAGGACGTTGGGAGCAGGATCTGGCGAAGCAGCCGGCTGCACAGCGCACTGCGGCATGGGAGGCAGGCAGGGCAGGGAGTGGAGCTGAGCCCCAGGGAGCTCCGCGCATGTGGGAGAGCCGGGATGGCCACATCCATCTCCACTGCCGTGCAGGCAGGGCTTCCCAGGGGAAGGTATGAGGCCAGGAAAGGCTGACCCACCCTGGATCTCTGGTTTCTGCAGCGTGGGCAGCTGTGGGTGGCAGGGGGAGAACAGGTCTTCCAGGACGTGTAGGGTTGCTTTGCTTTTGCGTAGGGAAGTGTGGCTGGGAAGAAGACTTGTGTCTGAAGGAGAACGGCTGAAGTG
This sequence comes from Lathamus discolor, assembly GCF_037157495.1. NCBI lineage: Eukaryota > Metazoa > Chordata > Aves > Psittaciformes > Psittacidae > Lathamus > Lathamus discolor. The sequence goes on along the minus strand of NC_088909.1, from coordinate 15,464,533 downwards.
AGCAGTGGTGTGGCTGGTGCCAGGGAAGTGGAGTAGAGGCATGTTAGCCTCTGCCTGGGCAGCAGCACTCAGGTTACTCCTGGGCCCTGTGTATCTGCCAGGTTTTGTACTGTGGGAACAGTGCTGTGGCACAGCTAGTGATAATATTTAGTGCACGAGGATGTGCAGTGCTGCTCTGTCTTATGATGAATTATGATCCTTCACAGATGCTTAACTGGATTAGTTCTTTCAGCATTAATGCTGTTCCGTGTACTTCTGTGTAAATATGCCTTCAAACTTTCCTGTTAAAATATATGGCAAAATGTCTGCTGTTGTTGGAAATGAAATCAAACCATGATTGTGTTCAGACTGTAGATAACTCTATCAAAACAAACAAAGAAACCTGGAAGCGACTCGGTGTTTTAGCAGGCTCTGGTCCCTGGGAGTGACCTATGGTTAGGTTTAGTGCCTTAAGTGCTTACTAAGTATGCAGTAATAAAACCACAACCAATTTTGCTTTGACAGCTGACCTAAACTCCTTTGTGAGCATGCAGATTACATTTGTATTTTATGCATGCTGCTACAGAGCAAAACATATATTGTGCTATACGCATTGATAAATAGTTTATCCATGCTGCCCTAATCTCCTCTTCCAAGATAAAATTAGGATGATTTACAGTGTTTATACATATTGAGTAGGGTATAATTGCCCAAATTAAGGCTGTCCATCAGGACAACTGGTAAATTCAATCTCCTATCTGTTGTGTCAGTGGTAACCTTTCCACAATTGCTCCTCTACTCCTGCTGCAAAGTCAGTTGTGGTCCCTTGTTGACTCCCTGCTCCCTGCCTGCACATGCTCACTGAATACAGAATCAGCAAACGATACATGGGCTTTTATAAAATGGACCACATAAACGGAATGTAAAATGGGGGTAATTAGCCTTTTGATTAAAAGGGGAATGAAACAAAGTACAGCTCTTTGCCCCCATGTCAAAAATTGTTGCACTCGCATAATCTTTTCAACTTTTCAGCCGTCTTTTGCATCCCATGATTGCAAAAATGTCTTAAGACTGTAATATCTGCCTTCTTTCTCAATACATCCCTGAAGAGGGGTGACTTTTAAAATATTACATATATTATTCTAAATTCAATTATTTGTAAGCTTAGGTTTTAATTATCAGCTATTTTAAATATAATCACAGCTACTGTCAGTGTTCATCTTTATTAACATCCAAATAGTATTTCCATTTTTAGAAAATATAGCAAAATAAAGGAAACAGCCCTTTAAAGTCTCACCGGAACAGACAGGTATAACCTCACCTTCCTAGGAGGTACATGCTGAAAATTAACTGATGGTTTCTGCTCTAGCTGTGAGTGATCCGCATAAAAAACGTTTCGTAATCAGAATGTATACTTTGAAGTACACTGAGTGTTTCTGTGTTTGTTTTTTTCACACAGCACTGTAAATATCCTCTGCTCTGTGCAAAGGACATCAGATAAAGCCAGCCATTTAACTGGGGCAGCTGGAGCACCCAGGATGCTGGGTGCAGGATGTGAAGGTGCAGAGCTGTGCTCAGTTTGCAGAGGTTTACAGAAGGTGATGGAGAGCTTTGGGCAGGCAGTTTTCAGGTGCCTACAAGTGCAGTGGTGTCTGTCAGGGTGGGTAACTTACCCTAGTGTATCCTACCCTGAGCAGACTAGTAGCAGTGGGATCTGACGCAGGTTGTGAAGAAGTTAAGCTGGAACCTAGCAAAAGCGTAGACGCTTGTGGCTGAGGTGTGCTTTAGCAAGAAACTCTTTGCACCTGCAAAGTTTATAAGAATCTAAACTTGAAATTCCCTGAGATCCAGGGAGGAATCTCAGATTTTGAGCCAAAGGACAGTGAAATGCTCTCAATGTGACCTTGACCCCACCAGGGACTGGAAAACCAAGATGCAAGGAGATCAAGGCAAGGGAAAATGCCATAGTTAAGGCAGGAGATGGTTACTGTATGGGTCAGGGATTTCACAGTTGAGACGAAATGGAATGGGTAGACTTTTGTTAAGAAATAAGAGGGCTTAACACTACAATAGTATGTTATTACAAGTCTGTTAAACTTGTTTTTGCTTTAGGGTGTTTTGATTCCTGGAAAGTGAATTAATTACATAGTAACTATGAAACCCTGGCTTCCTTACTACTAGGAAAAGGTTACCTTTCCCTTGTGGCTATTTCTTATTACCACCTTGTGATGATAAAGTATTTGGCACATGAAAGTCAGATGCTTTGGAGATTACTACAGAAGTTATTAGCATATCTATGTACCTGAAGTATTTATAACAGTATTAATGTCTTCCACTGTTCAACCTTTGTAACAGGGAGCATCACCTGATAGTTGAAGAGATGCATCCTTTTCCCAAATACAAGGCTAAACATGACTTTCCAGCAACCTTGCAAACAGACATCTTCACACACATGGGCCAGACTCATCTGTGTTGTGCCTTATAACACCTAGGCAGGTATTCAGCCGCTCTCATTGATTTCTGTTGCTGTCATTCCAAGTTACAGGAGACATAATTGAGAGATAAGCACAGAAAAAAACATGAATAATTTTTTTTTTTTGGAAAAAAACCTCCAAGATAACACTGGGGCAGGACACCTAAAGGTAGTGAATATTGCCAAGAAAAGAAACTGAATGTTCTCATTAGATCTATGTCTACACCACTTTCCTCTTACAAAGGATATTAAATGTCCTTTAGGCAACACTTCAAAAGTGCCTTTTCCTTTTTCCAGGTACTGTAATTAAAAGCCATTCATTTGGTACATAAGAATCACCTTTCTCTGAGTTAATTAAAGGCTATAGCTTACTAGGGCTGCTAAGTGTCTAGGTTTTGGTGGCCTTTGGGGGATTTCAGGAAGACTCCTGGTCAGAAGTGCTGGAACACCTTTGAAGCAGTCACTTAGATAACAAATGTCTATTGTGTTGCCTTTTCTAGGGATTATGGTTATAAACTTTTGTTCTGAAGGGGGTGCCGGCATGTGTTGCTCATGTAATAACTGATGACAGTTCATTTTAAGTTAGGTAACTTGTCTTATTTATTGTGTTCCTAGATAAAACATTTATGTTTTTGTAGTTGTTTTCCTGATTTTTTTGTGTGTTTATATATATATGTATATGTATATGTGTAAATATATATATATATATATGAAAAGTACACACATCCCCTCTGCTGTACAAATCCTGGACCCTCTCCCCTATCCATTCGTTCTGAGGAACTGGTTGTGCCTTTCAAAGTGAGGAGGGCTAACCACATATTCTGCTTCCATCCTTAGCCAGGACCCCTTAGACTGCCTGAAGCCATTCATTCGCCATTCTGGTGTACTGTGTTCACCACAGTTGTTGCATTTTCATGGCAGTTGTGTTTCTGTGACACAAAACGATTCTTCGGTGAAATACCAGCCAAAGATATGTTGGATTTCCTGGTTGTTTTTCAATGTTTAAAATACCAGTGTAAATAAAGAAAACAGTAGAAATGTTGTGCTGAGTCTCTCCAGGCTGATGATGTGCTGTGGCCACATCCGTGTCCTTGATGTGGAGGATGGCATCAGCTCATGGCAGGAGGCACAGCCGCCTGAGGGCCTGGCTTGGCGCATCCCCTGAGGTTGGACCTGCAGTAAGGATGCAAGAGGACATCTCCAGTCTAGAAATGTCCCTGAAACTGTCTCAGCACCTAGAGACCTGCAGGGATTTGGCACAAAACCAGCTCCTGTACTGCCTATGGATCTCTCTTGGGCCAGTGGAATGTCCACTTCTAGCTTATTTAAGCAAACAGAAATGACATGCTGGAGAAACATGAATGGGTTTTTCAGCACTCCAGAAAAGAATTTTAACATAACACCCTTTTTTTTTTTTTTTTTCTTTTCAGGAAAGTGAAAACAGTTTGCCCCCAGATCTCAAGAGCTAGACTTTATAGTGTCAAGGATTTCTTCTGTCAGTGACTAGCTTCAAAAATGCCTTGAATAGAAATCTCTGGTTATCTGGCTTATTTGAATTGCTTAAAGTCTCATCCTGTAAACTGCTGACTGAGCTCAGATGAAGCTAAATTTGGACAGTAAAATATGATGCACTGTAATGAAAATGCTGGGAATGCCTGTTCTGTTTAGCTTTCTAAGATTCTCAGTAAGAAGTTTCCATTTTGAAGGTGGTGAGGCCCTGGCACTGGCTGCCCCATTCCTGGCAGTGTTCAAGGCCAGGTTGGATGGGGCTTGGAGCATCCTGGTCTAGTGGAAAGTCTCTGCCTGTGGCAGGGGGTTGGAACTGGATGAGCTCTAAGGTCCCTTCCAACCCAAACCATTCTATGAGTTTTTAATTCTCCCAGTGCAACTATGAGCCTATTGAATTTTAGCTCAGATATTTATTTCTCCTTTACTCTTTCAGCCCTTAGGTGCACAAAATTTCTGAGGCTCAGTTGCTACATTTAAAGAATCAAAGGTAATTTTTCTCCTTAGCAAAAAGATTTCCAAAATGTTGATGCCTTCTGTAAGGTACAGAAGAATAACAGGAGGCTGGTGGTACTGTTTTGTTGCCATTAGCTTCGCTGCTCAGTAGCTGCACATCAGCACAGTAATCATTTTCAGATTTACAAGCATTAAATATTTTAATTTAATGCCTTGGCTCTCTTGTAATTCATGCACTTAATTATATGATAATTACTCAAATGAAAGAGATACAGCTGCTGTTGTATCAATTCTTCTAGGAATCTGAGATTTTGGAATTGGCCTTTGATTTTAGGGTGAGGGTTTTTCTGGCTATTTCTAAAAGCTAGTGGGCACTTAAACATAATTTTTTCAGTATGTGGAACAGGTAATGTTCAGGTAATAATTTCAGGTAATGTTACCTTCCTAGCTTCTTTTCCTAGAGTGTGGCATACATTTGGCAGCTGACGGACTGGGCACCCTGCTGGCTGTTTTTACTGCTCCTTGTGGATTACAGTCATTAAAACAGAGGAGCTAAGGCAAACCTTCCACATCATAGGACCTTGCTCCATTACAGATGGCTGCAGAAGGAAGTAAATGGCAAGAAAGAGGTGTGTGTTTGTGTACACATACACATAACTGTATAGAATTCAATACACTCATAATGGGCCAGTTGGCCGGCCTGCACAATGAAATCACACAATAAATTAAAGTATAAAGGTTCAACCAGGCCAAATAGACCACCAACTGGAGCAAAAAGATTTGGCAAAGGCAAACTCAAGTGACCTCAGCAGAGAAGGGTAATTAACGCATGGGGTGAGGAAGAAAAGAAGTTAGCAAATACGGAAAAGGCAAAGTTCAAAGAAGGGGGCCCCTAGAATCTGTGGAGGATAATGCTACCAAAATACATGGAGGCTCCATGAGGACCACGTAGCTGCCAGCCCAGGGCTGTGCAACCTTCTGTCTGGAAGGAGAGATCCTTACAGGCATCCTGCAGCAGGTGATGCCTCAGTGTCCTGGTTTATACTTTCCAGCCTGCAGTAGCTTTGTGTATTTAAAATACACAGCAGCAGGCTTTTTCTTAGGAAAAGCAGTAATTAGAAGATGGTGGAATAGGTCTTCTGATTTTTACTGTTTTGGTTTTACCGTATATCTCCAGTACTTGAAGGTAGAAAATTAGCATGGGAATATTCTTTGTTTAGAAGGTGTGCTTGTGAAAGTCTCCATGAATTACTTAAGACCCTTGAAAACTGTTCCGTATGTTTGTGAAGCTCGCTCTGCGGGAGGGTTAGTACCACATCCCTACAAGCCTCCACTGGGCAGGGTCTGGCGAGAGGGCCAGGCTGAACATCAGCTGTATGAAATTGCTTGTGTCCTGTATGCACACTTGAACCCTTGTAGGGGTTCCTTGTACACTGAGCCCCTTACAGTGGATCAGAAAAGGAGGAGCATTTTCAGGCCTTGCATATGCAAAGGAAATGTGTTTGTGGGAAGGCGGGAAGAGGCTGTTTCCCCAAGTGGGGCTGATGGAGCACTCTGGGATCACTTTCTGCAGAGCTCCACATTGCACATTTCAATTTCTGGTTGTTTGCTGGTGTCCCATCTTCTGGACCCTAGTTGATTAAAATGTTAATTGGTCCCTTGCTGGTTAACCGTGGGGCCTGCCCCACTCAGTGCAGGGGATTGTTGCAGCAGATGGGCTATTGCCAAGCCCCAGGTTCTGGGCAGGCGTGGAGGAACATGCCTCAGTCACCTGCAGCCAGCACTGGCAGATCATAGCAGTGCCATGCTTCTCGAGGGGAGGAGGTGGTTCTTTGGTGCCTCTACTGAAAAGCAGAAAAAAGCAAGGGAGGCTTTAACAGTGACCACAGTGAAGTTTTTTGAAAACATGTTGCAGCCATATTTAAAGTTTTTGTTGGTGGTTGTTGACATGTGAGATTATGCTTAATCCCTCTGGGACTCAGGATATTTTGTAAGAATTGGAAGTGTAAATATTTGGCAATAGTTTCATATCCGTCCTCTCTGAGTCCCACTGGAATAGATGACGCTGGGTTACTGTACTGTGTGTAGTTTCTGTTGATGGCAGTAGCAGATTTAACACTTCTACACAGTTTCATTTTACTTTATGAGTACTTGAAGTTTGCCTTGTGTATGTGAAGTAATTGCTTTGCAGCATGCTTTCTGGGAAGAAGTTACAATGTTTGTTCAGTTTCGTAAAAGTTGTAAATGAGACGCAGAGCAAACTACAGGCCAGTCGCTCTTAAAAATACAGAGATGTTTTTAATTGCTAAAGGCATCTAGCATAAGGCAGAAATATTTATTTGCCTGGCTTGCAGTCTGATTGTCAGGCTTACAACAAAGCTAAATCCATTCAGTTACTGGAAATTGGTATTTGAACTTGTGAACTCAGGAAAACTCCTAATCTGCTCAGAGGTCTCTGACGTGCCCTCCAAACCCCGCAGACTGTTGTCTCGAGCTTTCCTTTAACTCTCCAGAGACCTTGGTGACTGCTTTTTTGAGTTCCTTTCTAAACGCAAGTTGCACCAAAAGGGTTACAAAATTTTAAACCCTGTATGCAGACAATTTTCAGCTAGCTTACAGCAGCTGCGGAGTCGTGCTGATAGATTAAAAGCAGCTCCCAGCCCCAGAATGAAGTACATTAGAACTCCTGCTGAGCCGAGCTGGGGTGAGGCCTACACAGCTGTCATTTAGGCCAAGTTTCCAACTGAAAACTGAAGAAAAGGATGTAACTTAAAGAAAAGTTATATTTTAAAATAAGGCATCTGGTTATTAATTAAATACAGGCAGGAGTTCAGTTGTGCAGTTCATTTCAGCCTCAACAGCCTGATACTTGGGAAAGTAGGGAGGTAATTTTCAAGGATCAAGATGGGGCATGTCCAGTCAAAGGCTGCTACTTGGTAGCACTGTAAAAACAATCCTTTCCTTCTGTACTTGTCTCTCTCCATGAAAAATGAACAGAATATGAGGATTCTTGAACTGTTGCACATCTGAGAGAGAGGCTGATCAAGTCCCGCAATTGCTGTTTGCTGATACTGACCTTAAAGCATAGCCAGTTCCCTGGGGAGTATGCTCGTATAAATCTGCAGTTAGCAGAGAGGTATTTGTAAGAACAGAAATCTTTATGGCCTGTCCTCTGTTTCCTAGAATGTCTTTACCATGGGATAGGTGGTCCCCATTAGCACAGCACATTCAGGAAATCTTGTGAGCACAGCTGATCCCTCACTTACCCTCCCCTCTATCCTGTGGATTGCAACACCGCGTTCAACACCATGCTGATGCTCACCCCGGCACTGAATTGTGTTACTTCTCTGCAGGAACACATTGGTTTGACCGTATCTCATCCTAGTAATGTAAATGAACTGGTGCCTTCTTGTTGCCTAGTCACTTCTATGACGTAGAACAGCTTTCTTGGTGCATGCCAGCTTCCAAGGGGCTTCTCAATTTTTAATGCAGAGGGTCATTCATGAAAAACTGAGAAAGAATATAAATTAATTATGCTATCACATTGGCATTCTTTGGCTTCGAAGGACTTTTGTACCCATTTTCATTTAATTTGCCTGCACAGTTGCAACAGATCTAGCCCTGCTCCTCACATATGGTTAACTGACTGTTTATCTCACAATATTGCCTTCAAGTGCCCAAATCAGATTTATCACTGGTTTATTTAAAATAAAATATTCAAAAATATTTGTTTAAAATACTGACTTTTGTCTGTGTATAGTGTGAGGTATGAATAATTTGTTGGAGTTCAGATACTGTGTTTCAGTTCTTATCAGAAATGTATGATATGAATTTGAAAGGATGCACTCTTGCTTTCTTTCTCATGTATAGTGCATAATGAATTTCCAGCTTGGCAGAAAGGAAAGGATCAGAGTGGGAAGCAGAGTATACCATGAGGATTTATCATGATACCATTGAAAACAATATGACAACTCTTGGTAATTTCTTGCTTACTAAAGTGGCAGTCTCATTTGGGAAAGGACCCTATAGAATAAAGAACTTGTGTCCTTCAGCTAAAGAATATTAGGTTAATTAGGTTAATGTCGTAAGTGCCTGGCTCTACTTTCCTTGCTCATCCCAAACTAACATTTTTCAGCATCATCCAACATTAATGTTAGCATGCATAAACCTTTTTTTTTTCTATATTTGGAAATAACTTTGAATATAAATTAATATATGCAATAAGTTGAAAGGCACAGTAAGGCTTGTTGATGTTCCAGCAGTATAGGTGGACCAAATCAGTGATCTTCCCAGAATACTCAAAGCAGACCTAAAGTTTGACACACAAACTCATTCTGGTGTGGCGGTTATTAATTAATATATACATAATGTATATCCACCTTGGAGGTGATACTCCTCTATGGGACAGTGCACATGTGTACATGTTCATATGGATCCTGTTGTTTAACATTATTTATTCATATTGACAGGAGTGAAAGATGATTGTTTTTACTTGTGTGGCAGAGTAGAGCTAATGCAAATTCAGTAATCATCCCTTAAGTATAGAGGAAGTAACTCAAAGAGAAAGCACTGCACTTGGCTAGTGCTGTAAATCACCAAACAGTGGCAAATAACAAACGTACATGTTGAACTTACTATTCTATGTGGAATAAGTGATAGCTCAGTGTGCTCTCGATTGGTGAACACAGGGCACATATGTGCATTTAGCCTCCAGGAGAGTCAAATAAGTCACCTTTATCAGCCCTTGAAATACTACTTGACTAGCAAGACTTCCTGCTGTTTGAAGAACAAGGTTAGTAAGTTAGTCCAGTGGTGGCACAGATTGTATGAAGCACTTATAAAAAGCTAAATATCTAAATTTGATAAATGGTAAATATTGAGCATAATTTTCTACTTGTGATTTTGAAACCAGAGTGATAAATTTTCTGATTACACATAGTTGCAACAGATGCAGATTTTCTTGGTAGAAAAATTAAATTATATATAGTGCAATTAAAATGTGTTATAGGCCTGAACCACAGAATATATCACAGTTAGTGGAAATGAAGCTTGCTAGCATTCTGTTGCTCTTCCAGAAGGGAGCATTGTACTATATTATCAGCAATAACAACAACAACAACAACAAAGCAGCCTAACAAAAGACAGCTGTTACCCGAAGTAACAGCTTGAGATCTTAGAGATTTTTCTTTCACTCGGTTTAGGAATGATACACTGTAATATGCATCACTGTGAGATTTTATATTTCTGTTAACTTGTTCCTGCCATTAAACAATTCCTAACATAGGCAGTTGTAGGTGAATGAACCGATGTACAAACAGAATTAACATATTTTGGTTTTGTGGGGAGGGAGGGCGGCTAGGGGATGGGGCTTTTGGTGGGTTTTGCATTGTTTTGGTTTGTTTTTTTTAAAGGTTTGGAGTATTTTTATCTGTCGAATCTCATCTGAACACATGATCTGAATATTATACGTTTACATTTTAGAGACCTATATTAATTTTTGTAAGTTAATGTGGCAATTTTATATTTGCTACTATGCAGAAGCTTTCTCCACTTCTAAAAGATTTTATTTTTATTAAGCTATGAATACGGAAGAATGTCTGTCAGGTTTTTTTGCATTAGCTCGGCTGGTTTATCTTAAGCATACTCAGTAGACTTGCCTCAGTTTTTCTCAAGCTATTGTTCTTTTTTACACCGCGTTTGCACACTGCAGTGCATCTAGGGAATTTCAGCAGTTGGAATATACATGAAAAGAGACCCGCTCTACTTTCATAAGGTCCCTGGATGAATTGGACGAAACCTCAAGGCCCCATGGTGGAGCCAGAGCCGCATTCATATTCCTTGCCATCACCACACATATGATAGCATGAAGCCCAGACCAATCGAAAACTTGACAGTAAGCCTTTTGATTTTGCGGGGAAGCCTTCATCAAGCTGAGAGAGGGAAGGGAATATAGCCCAAACTGGACTTCATACTGTGGCAAGTTTGAAATCCCAGCCCAACCACAGAGCTGCTTGATTGGAATAGTTGGAAACTGTGTCCAGGAATTCGGCAGCAAGAACTTGGCTTTCAGCAGCTCCTGCCTTTTTTAAAGGAAAATTCACTATACGGGTCACTTAGGAGCTTTATTTATTCTGCCAGAATTTTAAATATGTACATTCTTGTAAAGCATAATAGTAACACGTACTGTATAGTGCTCGCTGCTGTACATTTCTGTTCCACAGCCACCTTGTTTCTTAGCTTCGCTGCGGAACACTCTTGGCTAAAGCTGCATGCTTTGACATTGTGTTCTAGGCTGTTTAACTGTTTGGTCCTTAGTCTACTGAAGAAACAGAAGGAAACTAAAGAAACCTTACTTGATGCTGCTTAAGTTAGCATTAGATTCTCCTTTAAATGTTATGCTCCAATATGTATTGGTGTGTTATGAAATTCATCTCTAATTACTTGCAGGAGCATTTTAGAGGTATGTCAAAATTAGCATCAAATTCACTAATGACATGTAATTGAGTTGTGCCATTGATAAACTCTTCTTGTTCATCTTCACCTGGCTTGTGTGGCTGGGCACTGGCACATGTCGATAGCTGCAGTGCATTTCTGCTAGTGGTGCCTTTGGGTCTGCAGATGGAAGAGCTCAGAATTTCCTCCTGGGCGAGATGGCAGAGCCTCTGCTGAAGCTTCCCCCACCAAATACTTAATTTTACTATAAAATATATTCTAACTATAAAGATTCTGCAGTTGTGGTGCCTCTCTAGAAGAGCATTTCATTCTTTGTTACCTCTGGAATTGTGATCCAATTATGCTTTACCCCATCTCTCAGTCAGATGAAACTCTTGTTGACTTTCATGAGAGTTTGTCTAATTAAAAGATGAGTTGGGAGTGCAGAAGAGATAAATACCAGAAGCATGTAAAAAGTGGCAAACTGATAGATTTGTGCTTTGTGTCAGAAGGTCATCCCTATAACACACTTTCCTGATTGCGATGGGAGACTTTATTTCCATGGGGTGGTACACAGTCCCCCCTTCAGTGCAGTGGTGCCTTTTATAGACTGCAATTCCTCATGGCTGAAGCACAGTGCAAAACATTTAATGTTGTCTCATGGCAAGTAGATGGGAGTGCTGCCACTTTAAAATGGTTTTGGTTTTATTCTGTTTTGTTTGTTTTGTTTTGTTTTTTTTTAACTGCAGCAGGACTTCTGGCTGGTGGCCCACCACCACCAAAAAGGTAGGGAGAGGTTGGTGGGGTGTGTGGGACATAGCAGGAGTCCAGCCTGGAGCTCGGGAGGGGTTTAGCTGCCAGCCCTCCCCTCCTCTCTTTTGGGGCACATAGAAGCACAGCTGGAAGGAGGTGCCAGGGTTTGCAGTGCTTGCTGCTCATACACTCTCCCAGGACCATGCTGGCCATGCAGCAGAGTGCAGGCTTGGTGCAGATCCATCCCTGTGGCATGTTAAGGCTCTGTTAGATCAGCTATTCGGCAGCATTTCCTCAGCCAGTGTTTTGAGTTTAGTTGGTTAGATTATTTCTTAATACCACAACACTGTAGAAGAGCATTTTCTTTACCCAATGAGTTTTAGGGTGAGTTTGCAAGGTTCAAATAAGTCTATTTTAAGCACAAGAAAGAATTAGAAAATTACAAGATTATGTAACTTAATATTAAGGTGGACTCTAAATCAGAACATTTACAGTTGAATTGTTGAGTGTTCAAATGTCTTTATAGTTTTCAGTTGTCTCCAAGAAACAGCAAATTTGAGACTATAAAATTGAACCAGTCTACATCTTGACTCCATAACTATATTAAATGGGAATACATGAAAATTGCATATTATAAAACTGTATGCACAATCCTAGGATGGCATCTTTTTTTGAGTTCCATTTAAATGTCTGCAGATTGTAAACATCTCGGGGTCTATATATATCCAAAATACAGGTGATTTTCTGACGGTCTATGGAGATAAAAGCTCTGAGCTATCCTTTCAGAGCTGTCTGTTGGATCCCAGTGGGTGCTGAGTGCCCAAAGCACTAACCGTGTCCCTGGTGAGCCTCCAGAGGGGATGACCCTATAGCCCCTTCCTCTTTGTTCCTCAGCTCTGTGGGGTGGTTAGTGCCAACAGCTCCAGTCATTTGAACTTCAGTGCACCCAATTGCTTCAAAGGAATTTTTGTGAAACTGGAGTATCCCATATTATCAAGAGTTAATTATAACTAATATATGCTTTGTGATTAAATAATGCGCAGCTGGAAAAATTAATCACATCTTGAATTAAGCAACGCTTAAGACTTTTAAAGCTCCAATAGGTGCAGAACTTAACATTTAAAGTTCCCTTGAAATGCCAGGGAATGAATATAAATGACACAGTGCTCTATAGCGTCTTGATATGGTGATGCCAGCCAATAGAGGTGCAGGATTTGATCCTGCTATTTTATAATAGGCTAGTGAATATTTTATCTTGTGTCATATTCCTTTTCATTTAATGTTAGTCCAAGCCCACCACACCCTTTGCCAAGCAAAAGTTTAAATTCATTAATTTATCAAAGGTCTGATGATGTCTGTTTACCCCACTGCCAGGGCTCAAGAGAGGAGAGGTGCTCTTTTCTCTATGCACCATTTTCTTCTTTCCTCATCTTGTACTGTATTTTAGGATTCAAGCCTTTATTTTGCAGGAACCATGTCCCATTAAAAAGAAAAAAGAAATTCGAAATATAGTGCCATTTTGTTTGCTTTGCTGAAGGCACAGACCTGGAGAATCAGTGCTGTGCATAAGCTGCCTGACCCTGCAGTTTCTCTTACCAGGGGCTCATTTGTATGCAGAGGGGATTAGTCAGAATTTACTGTAGCTTCGCCCTGGGGAGCTGTGAACTCCCTAGGAATATGCTCTGACGAAAGCGTGCAGTTGGTAAGATTAGAACAAACCCTTCTGCTACAGAAAGTGCCTTGGTCACTCACTAGGCCTCCAACACTGAAATCATTTTCATTTATAACCTTTTTGATCATTCAACCTCAAAGAAGCCTTGGCTTTTATGACAGCTTGCAACAAAATTGCCCAATTATTTGGGGTGGGGGGGGGACAGGGAGGAGAGGAGTGAGGGAGAATCTGGAAGCAGTCAGATGTGAGAGACGGGGCACTTGATCTGTGCTCATGGCTTTTTCTTCCCTTCTCCTACCAATATTTTTACAGCTGTTGACATATATTGAGTTACATGTGGCTGTGCCATATCCCCATGGTATAGTTTCAAAGATCTGTTCACCATAAAGTGTGCTGTTCTCAAGTAAATGACTCTGACTTCAAGAAAGCACAGTAGTTTAAATGTTACTATAAATACAGGAGCTAAGACATTTTAATTATAATTTTTGAGTTATACAGTGCTCTGTATGTACACTAGGCATTTACAAAAGGCCGGGGATGCGTTCAGGTTACTGTGCTCTCTTGTGGCTAAGGCAGTAACTGCAGGCACATCGTTTTGCTGATCCCCTTTATTTACAGGTATTCTTGCAGTGTTTATTGACAGTGAACATCTTAGGTTTGGGAGTTCAGCTGTGGGAGCTGAGAAGAGAGAAAAAGAGGCAATTCGGCAAAAATATATTTAAACTCACATTCAATAGCTTTTTGTTTGTTTGCTTGTTTGTTTGGTTTCTTTGGGATATCCTAGAAATTATACTTTTGTAAGAATATAACTTTACCAGATATAACTTTAGCTAGGAAATATCTGCACATCTATTATCCTTTTAGTGCCCTTCCGACTCACATCTGGTAACTAGGGCAGACTGAGAATTCAGTACAAACAGATCTGTCAAATTTTTGAGAAAATCCCACGTTGTGTGTTCATTACTGATAAATTTTTTCATCAGTGTAGCACTGTTGGCTTTAGTGAGGTTATTCCTAATTTGCTCTGATGAAAGGAGGGAAAAAAATAATTCTTGAAGTGGGTGCTACTGTCTTGGGAATAAATATATACAGGGTGTGAGGGAAGCACAGATGAGCAGCAGTATGAGCCACAAGGTTAATTTTTAGCTCTCAGTAGGTTGATGGTGTTATTTTATTTTCTTTTTTTAATCTTGAAAACAAAACATATCTAAAAAGCTTTTACAGGATTTTGTCTGGTACAGTCAGTACCAGTTATCCGCAGTAAAGTTTTCTGCCCTGGATGTGGAGGTTTGATTCTTTGCATTTGGGCTGATACATGCAGTAGAATAGTGACAAGAAGCTTAAATGATTTTGCAGTATGGTAACATCACCCTTCCCATAGCTCTGCAATTGAGATATAACAAATCAAGTATCAATAGGGCTCCCTGAAAGAGTTTGTCTTCCTGCAGTACCTGTGACAGAGCTATTGTAATGGAGATTTCAGCTATCTCTACTGCAATACCCGCAATAAAAGCAGCTCCTCTCAGTGTCTTCAGGGTCTGAACCAAGGTGCACTGAAATTGGTAGAAAAATCCTGTGATAAATTGAAACCAGTTTTGGATCAAGCCTTTGCTGTGGGTTTGGATGCCCATCATTGCTGATGGCATGTTTTTGGTCATGCATCTACTAATCTACATAAATAAATAAATAATACATGTAATAAATAGCACATGCATAGTAAACTGCTTCTTGTGGTTGCTCTGAAAGACTGCCATGGTTTCTAGCAGCATTTTTTATGGTCTCAGCAAGAAATGCTGCTGAAGGCAGAGGAGTCTGGGCACTGTGGAAGCCCTCAGTCCCATTGCCAGCAGATCCTCCTTGGCTAGTAAGCAGTGCCCCTGTGTCACTGGGCCAGGAAGTGCTATGTACTTCCATTTAAAAATACTTATGAAGTCTACTTAGTAGGAACTGAAAACCCAGGACCATCATCAGAGCATCAGAGCATCCTCTGGCCTTTCACTTCCAAAATCATAACAGATATTTTATAAGCTATTTTTGAGTAGCAGTGGGAAAGCATGCAGGCTGTAGAGGTTGTAGGGAGGTACTGAGAGCATTGGACCAACTCTTAATGCCTTTTAGGGAATTAGATTCAAATCATTGTGTGCTTCCTTTACTTATAACTTCATCTCTTAATCAAACCCAGCTTTTCCGTTGAGCAAATTGTATTGGAGAGTGAGGTCCAGAGAAAGGCTTCTTTCTCCCTCTGAATACTGCTACAAATTCTTACTGGAGAGAGCAAGAGTTCATCTTCAGCATCTTGCAGGCTGTTTCTTCTTTCACAAGCATCTTTCAAAGTCAGAGTACATGCAAGTGATCTGAATGATGAGAACAAGCTGTAAGGCCTGTGTGCCTGGTCCCTGGGTAACATTTCAGATGGCAAAGGCTGTCTATGTACATTTGCCTTATGGACATTTCTGTATGTGATACCTTCCATTATCCATGCTACTTAAACAGGCTTCTTCCTGACAGTGGGATTAGGATGCTTTGATAACACTATATTAATATATACTTAGCCATATGCAAATGAAGTGTTTAACAAATTAAATTTGTGGATATTTTAGGTTATGTAAATCAAACCCAAGCAATAAAAGGTGCTGTTGCTGGAGGCAGCTAGAGGGCCAGCTACCTTGCAAGCAGATGTCTGACTGTGAATTCATCAAAAGATGGCATGAATGGTTGTTAGCATTTCTTCTCGTTATCACATATATCAGGGAGTACAGATGAGCTGGTTTTCCCCTACATCCTGTTGGATAGTTGCTTCTGAGGGAGGAGTCTGGGTCGGGCAGTGTTGGGGATGTGCCATCTTCCTTGCCAATGTAACTGCCAAGGATACACTGGCTTGGGCAGGCTGGGGCTAGCCCGTGACTCTGGTAGAGAAGGGCAGGGGTATCTCGGGCACTCATGGGCAGCCAGGCAAGACAGGCTCCCTCCTGCATCCTGAAGAACGGGGGCACATTCACCTCTTTCTCTGTTTTTTAATTGACTTGTATTTGTCCAGTCTGCTTAAGATAAAATTTAAGATTCTTATTCAAAGGTGCTGACTGACATGTTTCCTTTATGAATTCTCGTGGATTACTATTGATTTTTGACTGTGGTTTTCAAAATCCTACTTCTAGGACTCTAGAGATTTCCCTGCTGCAATAATAATGTATTGTCATTCTTAATATCTCAGATCCTTGACACAATATTCATATTAAATCCACAAAAAAAGTTACATTAGAGTAACGCTGAGGGTCTGACTGGAGCCCACCAAGCAGGGGAAATCAAAGTAGAGGCTGAAAATTAGGGCTGACACTGTGAAATGTATCCCATTGTACTTAAGTACTGGAGTTCATCTGTGATTGCAAGTTCACTTGTGTTTGAGAGATGGATTCCTCTGTACAGAAGGAATGAGTTATGATGTGTTGTAAATCGTCAGGATTAACTACAGAGTTGAAAGTGCCTATTTTTGTGGAGAGCTACATCAACCAGCATGATGGAAGTCACTTTAACATACTTTATGAATGTCGTGGTTTAAACAATCGGTGTTATCAGCTCTCTGCCCAGGCTGGAAGTCAAAACACAGAGCTTGCACCAGTTACTAAGAAGGAGCAAAACAGCTCCTGGTAAACCCAGGACAATGAACTTTTGTTCTCTTTCACACACAGTGCTATTAAAAATGAATTCTGCATTTCTGCTGCTCGATAGTAATAATTCTGGATCAAATGCTTCAAATAAGAGGAGAATGAAGATGTCAGTGCGAGCTTGTAGACATTTTTCCTTTAACTGTATTGCCCCAAAAATATTATGTAGACATGTTCTGTCATTTGCATGAGTGTGACAGGTAGGTTGATTTATTCTCTTGCATGATGTAAATATGTGGTCTGGATGCTTGGAGCAGCATTGAAGTGTTGGAAGGTCTTCCTTTTGACCGTGTCTTCTGACTTTTCTCAAACAATCTCTTTAGGAGTTATTCTAGTGTCGTCGTTTAAACTCAGCCACGCAGCTGCTCTCTCACTCCCCCCTTCGTCCCCCCAACTCCCATAGGGATGGTGAGGAGAATCAAAAGAATGTAATTCCCACAGGTTGAGATAACAGCAGTCCAGTAACTAAGGTATAACACAAAACCACTACTGCTACCACCAGTAATAATAATGAGAAGGGAAACAACAAGGGGAGAGAATACAACCGCTCACCACCTGCTGACCGATACCCAGCCCGACCAAGCAGTGGTCAAGCCTTTCTGTGTAACTGCCCCCAGTTTATATGCTGGGCATGACGTGCTGTGGTATGGAATACCCCTTTGGCTAGCTTGGGTCAGGTGTCCTGTCTCTGCTTCCTCCCGGCTTCCCCTCCTCCCTGGCAGAGTATGAGACTCAGAAAGGCCTTGGTCAGAGTAAGCATTACTGAGCAACAGCTAAAACCATCGATCTTATCAGCGCTGTTCCCAGGCTGAAAGTCAAAAACACAGCACTGCGCCAGCTACTAAGGAGAAAAATGACTGCTACTGCTGAACCCAGGACATCTACTCAAACTTTTTTCTTGCTGAGTTTGAGAACTTACTTGGGTTGTTCATTGGTTTCTGAGTGTGGAATATGAAACCCTTTGGAGCATCACAGATGGGAGCAGAGAAATAAAAGGGAGATTTCCTGTGGCCGAGGAGAGGCCAGAGGGGCCTTATACACTGGTGGACACCTCCGAGGGAGGTGGGCTGCTCATTTGCACAAGGTGTGCATGCTTGTCTGGTGCTTCCACCCATGTTAGCAGCAGGAGGAGGGTAGAAGTGTTCTGACAAAACTGGACAAATCAATTAAATGTATAGGTTTAGATGTCAGAGCAAGATGTTTCAATCGTGTTTTTATTAATGGTTTTAGAAATAGCTGCTCATCCCCCTTTCCATCTGCTTCTCTCTTCTGTTACTAATTGTCAGGTGAGAGTCCATCCCTCCTAGTTCATTAAGGCAATGTGAAAGGGTGTCTTTATAATTGAGGGTTATGGGTCATTTACATATATCTAGGATCTGGAGTTTGTGCTATTTTTAGCAGTGGGCAGATAGGGACAGAAAGCAGATACATGGATTCCTGTCAGAGAGGTGCATTCAAAACTTGGTGAACTAAAGCACCTGAGGAACTCCATACACATCATGGGTATACAGAGTTCGTGCAGCATGACATGTTAGTCACCAATCTTGATGCTGACCAAAGGGTACGTGAACATGAAGTGTTTTGACATAGGTGCTTACCAGCTTCACTTGTTATCTGCCTCTGAAAACACCAATGGACTAAACTGAGGTTTGGTGTAAGTCAGTGGAACTCTGTCAAACACCAGTGCTGTGCTGAGATGCACAAAATGTCCCACTAAATGTGTGTATTCAACAGCATCCTGTAGCATTCCCATTCTGGTATTGGAAAGCACAGCATTATCCCAGCTGCTTTTGAAGATGTGGCAGTTTCTACATGAAATAATTTTTTTAAAGGCCAGATGAAGTTACAGGTTAGCCTGGAAAGTTTATTTTCCTCTGGAAAGATGGTAAATGCCTTTACCTGATCACACTGTTGGCACTTTGCATTGATTAACACAATTCAAAGGGTAAATACTGGTAACTTACTGATCCAGCACAAAACTGTTGATTCTTTAACCTGCTTCAAATCATGTTTTTATCGTATCCACCAACATCCCCAAAGTGAGGTGTAAATGTTTGGAAAAGATGTGCAGTTACTGCTTGCTTCTGTACCACCAGGGTGAGGTTTTCTCTTGAAGATGTCAAGAACTAGTCAACATTAAACAGCATTGGGTCACAAAACTTTTAAATAGACAAAATGATTACAGGAGGCTTTAGAATCACACATGCCCTGACACTATTGCAGCTGATCAGTTTAAAATAAATTTAGTATTTCCAAGAAAAAAAATTGGGTTTGTTCCTTTGAAATTATGCATGCCTAAGTTAATCTTTCAAGTGAGTTATAAATCCCTGTAAATGGGGTTAGCATCGGAATGAGTTATAGTTACAAAAATTTGAATGAAGATAAATCACATTTCCATGGTGAAAATCTGATAATAGCTGTCGGATCCATGCAGCCTTGCTCAGATGTAGCCCCCCTGTTCTGTGACCAGGATGCACTCTGCGGAGCTCATGCTGCTTACCCATGAGATCAGGGCCTACAAGGCTCGATACTGGGCACTATCAGTATTTTAGGAGTTTTATTAAAATGATGACACTTGGACTGGTTCAAGCAAATGTGCACCTAAAACAAGGAAACAAAGGAACTGGCTTGGTGAATTTTGGGACAAGCAGATTTTTGTAGTGCAAGTGATGACAATCCTGAGTCTATTTAAGCATCACAAGGCCAACTGCTGCTTCGTTAACCTGTGTCAGAATGTCTTTTTGGGGCAATGGGGGTGGATTGGCAGTACAAAGGCACTGCGTAACAGTGCAGGCGCGGCTCCGGCGAGGTGTGCTGACCTCCCTGACCTGACTCCCTTCACAGGATTATCTTCCTTGTTTTACAGAGTTAGACCTTTGAAAAAAAAAAAAAAAATTTAAAAATCCTTTGAGGCCCTCCCCGTCCTCATCCAGGGGGGTGTTGGGGAGCCCTTGGTAGCAAGGATCTTGGGGGACTGCTAGTATTAAACTGCTGTCAAATTACCAAAGTGTAATGATGTTCAGGATGTGCACTTTCAGCCACTATCTCTTCAGTGTGTGGATGAATGTCAAAGGGAATATTTTGTGATGGTTCCTTGTGACCCAGATTCTGCAGAAGTCTCTTATAAAATAATCTTTGAGCGAACACTACTTGCACGTCCTAAGGACACCTCATCCCCGTGAACCCAAAGGTAGGAGTGAGGCTGCTGTGCACTGCGAGATCTGTGACTTTCTATCTGAGAATTTTGGTCTTGTTTGATAGTTCAGCCTTTGTGCCCTGCAGATCCATTTTCAATTGTCTGAAGCAGGAATAAATCTATTACAATGACCACCACTTTTATTTTTTTTTTTTTAAATAATACAAGGTAGGCCTGTGAAGAGGTGTTAAAAAGCAAAAATGAAAAGCAGAAGTTGTAAGGAAAACCTGTTCATTGGACAAACCTGCAATGCAGTAAATAATAACCCCAGAGGAGAAAGACAGCCTGTTCTTTAAAAAAAGGCAGTGGAACAGACTTCTTCTTTTTTTTTTTTTTTTTTTTTTTTCTGTGGGTCTAGGGTAGAAAAGGTCCTTTTTTCTTTAGCAACTTTTCTGATTTTAAATATATGCTTGTCTGGTCACAAGGAGCAAGGTCACTCCTACTGCTCAGGGCCTAGGCTTTGTGCTGGCATTGGCAGGAGCTTCTCTCCTCTCTCCTTTTCCTCCCTCCCTCTATCTCTCCTTTTCTTTTTCTCCTGAGGTGCAGATGGCCACATTTGCAGGTTAACTGGAACAGCTGGAGGCACATTATTAGCTTCCTGCTGCTAACTCATATTTGCTTAGATTTTTTTTTTTTAACAGCAACATAATTTACAAGTAGTAGGCCAGTGACAAAGCTGGCATGTTCTAAATCCGCATCTGATTTATATAATGCTGTTGCTTATCAGTGAATGAAGTCATAATTATTGCTTTGTACCATTAAATAGCATAAATATATAAACTGTTATACAAATTGCAGCAAATGCTTCCTCTAGGGAGCTCTAGACAAAATTTTAATGTAGTGCATTTGTCTGTGGTGGCAGTTTCTATGGTATATAATAATGTCGATAAATTTTACTGTAGCAAGTGACATTTTATAACATTAATCGTGGTGGTAAAAATCTGATGAATACTACAGCTGTACTGGTGGGTTCAAGAAGGAGAGCTTTTGACACCCAGCGAATTGATTTTAATAGTGCTTTAAGGCTCCAAAGCATGAGGATGCTGCAGAGGTGGCAGATCCTTCACTGAACAGGGACTAGGGCAGGTGCTGGACAGCGAGGCACCAGGGAGCTTGACTTGATGATGGTGATAATTAATTCTTGTAAAAATCTTCATTGATTAATACATCCTTTGCTTCGAAAAGCAAAAAGAAACCAAATGGTGTGAGGAAAACACTTAAAATCCTCACCGGTTATTTAAACTCTGCACATGTGAGTGAAGACCCTGTAATAATTAAGAGATGCAGCACCTGGGCTCAAATCAGATGTCAGACATGCAGATGCACATGCCCATGCTGGCTGAAGCTCCCCGCTGCTGGGGTGTGCTGCCACACGGCCAGGGGATGAGTGAGCACCCAAGTGCAGCCCTGCATGTGCTAAGTGGAAACACACCAACAAAGTAAATGAACTTGTGACAGGAGACTGCAATGAGAAGTTCCTCCTCTGGCTTTACTTGCATGTAGGAGGAATAGGGTGATACTGGTGGGGTTTAGCGTCTGCCAAATAACAGCAAAAATAATATTGCAGTTTTTGTGAGCCTGTTAAAATTGCTTTTTGCATCACTTTGTGATCTAGGTCCATTTGTGACACGAGTCCCAGTGTCTGGGCTGGGGTTTGCCCGTGGTCACTGTGCAGGCAGTGGGGTGACACAACGCTGCTGACAACGCTGGGCCTGGCATTGTCCCTACCAGGAGGCCCTGGGATTGTCACCACTTGTGCCCAAGGTGCCTGGCTGTGGTCATGGACAAAAGCAGCTGAGTCACTCCCCTGCTCAGGGAGACAGGCCAAGCGTGGAGGAAGGAGCAGCCGCAGAGCTAACCTGGGCTGTACCCTGTGTGTCCTGCCAGCAGTTTGAGGAGTGGTTTGTTCTTGCTGTTATTCCTGGAAGTAAGAGTGGCTGTCCAGGGACAGTGGCACAGTCCCGCTGCTGGGCAGAGTGCATGCACAGGCTGTATCAGCATGTGCACTGCTGCAGAAGGATGGTGAAGGCAGGTGAGGGGATGGGTTTGCTACAGGCCAGGGCAGCGGGCAGGGGCCAGCTCCAAGCCAGTGCCGGCAGAGCTGCTTCCCTGGGAGAGCTGCTGCCCTCCCACCCACAGCTCTCTTGGCCTGTGGCAGGTTTCAGAAAGTTCAAGTGTTCTCTGCCTTGTGTACATTGACCAAAGCAGGTATCCTACTGCCCAGGGTACTGCTCTAGCCAAAGGCAGGAGGAAGAGATGAGGCAGGCCAAGAGAAAAGTTTTATGCTGTTTGTGCACAAGTTGTGTTTCTGCAACAGGAATGGTATTTCAGGTGCCTGTGTATTATTTATTCACATGATCTCATTGTTAAAACTGATGAGATGCTTCAGATGCCACATGATCCTGATGGCTGCCAAGGACAGGTGATTCCCTTCCATCTACATCAGATGCAGCTCAGGAAATAATGGAATGCATGAAACAAAATCACCCTTTGGTGCATCAGTTTCTGGTAGAGACACTTGGCAGAAGTATTTGATATAAAATCTTGATGCAGGAGACATTTTCTATCTTTTGTGATTTGCCTTAAATAACTTATAACAAGTAACTGCATCTCACCTGGTCATAAAACATAGTGACACACAAGTGGGGACTTGTATTTCGTTAATACACAGTGATAACTTGCTCACGTGTACTTATTACTTGTTGTTCTTACTGAATTTCCAAACTGGTCTCAGAAATGTAATGTATTTACAGAAAAAGAATGCCAGAAATGTACCTGCCTCACAATTAATCTGTTAAGGAGCCATTTTCTCCAAAGAAGCTTTCAAAAATGAATGGATAACTCAAAGGAGAATTCAGGAGAGCACTGTACTTGGGACATGCTTGTAAAAATTAAGAGCAATGCACTTTTTGCACATGGGCATTTAGACTGATATGACCCTTCCCCACCTGAAAGTGTATTTTTTTGTTTTCTTCATGATATTTCTTTCCTTTTCAAATTTTCAAATTCATGCTTCTGTTTCAGTAGTATGAAAGATGCAGCTACACTGTTGACATTGCAACCCATGGCCATAGGGAAAATCCCAATGGGCTGAACAGCACTGAGGTGTCTGACACACACCATGGCATCTTGGCTACATTTTCCTTGTGAAACCCTGGTGATGTCCTGTGTGGGTTTTCCTTCACTTGTTTGTTTCCTATGTTGTTAGCATTTCACATGTCCACAATAACTTTCGTTCTCTCCGAGAAATCACAGTTTTTTTCCAGCCACCCTTTTAGACACAAAATTTATTAAGTGGTTAAGGATTAGTCTACTGTTCTCTCTGATGCCTGAAGTGCTGATGGTGAAACAGTGCATAGGAATCCTTCCCCATGTGCCATGTGGAATGTGAATCCTAAGCTGTAAGGTATGTATGTTTGTAATGATTAATTGGCTCAGCTCAATACATGCCTGAATCATGTTTAATACTGGCAGGGCTGTGTGAATGCAGGCAACCTTTGCTGATGTATTCTGCAATACTGCAATGATTCATGGCATCCTGCAGAGACCACCAGGCCAGCCCCAGCAGTGAGCAGGTTACAGAAACTGCCTCAAAACCTTATAAGAAGCTGCTGTGGTCTCCCACCACAGGAGCTGGGTGAGCATCCACAAGCTTGCACCATCACTCCTGAGTTCTCAGCCTCACCCTCTGGCAGCAGACATGGATTGTGGGGCTATAGGTAGGCCTGGCTGTGTTTGCTCACTGCAGCATCTTAACACAGTTAGAAAGCTGATGTGTGTCCAGCCAGTTCAGCCATAGCAGCATTTGGTTTGTCTTTAAAGGATGGTGAAGTTGCATATGAAGCAACAGGGCCATCTAGAATAAAAGCCTATTTTACATTTACTTCTGCAGAGTCACTCCGCATTTGTGTGTCTACCGCAAGCACTTATGCTTGAATGAGATATGAGATTTTTCAGCTACTGTAAATAGATCATCTTTACAGACCACAATAAAATGTTCATATAATGCTTAACTGTACATTAAGTAAAAACCTGCATTAGAATATCCCATATTCTTTCTATCTGGTAAATAAGAGCATAAAGGCGAGTATCCCCACCACTCCCATTACTGCTCATAGCACTTAGTTACATTAGAAGAATGAGGCATTTCTCTGCCAACTTTTGTTTCCCTCCATTTGTGCTACTTACAGTGTATGAATCCAGCATGCTGAAGCAATTACTTCTGAAATCCAGCTATCATGGCACACACAGGTGCCACAGCACAGCCACTGCCAGGAGTCGATGGCTAGCACCGGTCTCCTGTGCTCATGACTAGAACATTATTGCTTTGAGCTGGGTTATAACTAACAACATTTGGAAGGTGTAGGCGTTATGTTGCCTGCTGAAGCATGACTTGTATTGCATTAGAGCATCATGGGGTTTTTAAACAGGCCAAAAGGGGTTTTCAGCTATGGTCAGTTATTGGGTGTTGCACTGACAGTGTACAGGGTGTTTGGGTGGCAACAGGGGCCTGCACTGTATTGACACCTTGCCTGCGCCTTTGAAGATCAACTGAAGCAGTTGATGTGTTTTGCAGTTCACACAGCTGTTTGGGACCATTGCAGTTTATAAATGTATTGCGGAATCTCTTTTCTAAGCTTTTAGTCTGCTGACTTGTGCATTGCTCAAGGAGGAGTGTATGTCTTCTCCTCTTTCCCTAAAAACTGACCACTCGGACTGCAGCTATACTGCTGTGTAAGTTCACACAGCTGGATGTGCTCCTTTCACCACCTCTTCAGGCAGCATGAGGGCAGGAGGCAACTCCACCTGTTGCAGTTTGGCTCCAGACCAGGGCAACTATTTTACAGGAAGTCTGGGGGCAAGCAACCAAGGTTCAAAACTGCCTCTGCTCTTATGACAAATCAATATTTAGCCATAAATCCAGGAAGGCATGGTTGGGAATCACAGCCTGAATGAGAGAGTTTCAGTATTGTCATAGAAGATAAAACAAGAGGAAAACATTTTTGAATTTACTGTTTGTGTATTGAGGCCTTTTATTATTCATCAGTAAGTAAATATAAGCTAAGGGAGTGATTTGTTTCTAACAAGCTTATAAAATACTAGAATCATTTGTGAGTTTATTGGAGTGCTGATTATAAACATTCCCTCATGCACACTCCTTTGTGTCAAATTAACATTCAAAATACAAATACTGTGTCTTTAAATATTTCTGTACTCTCTTCCCAAGTATTTGAGATCTTTGATCGGAGACGATTGACAGTGGCACGTGAAAAGTAGCTGAGTGCTCTGTGACCATTTTGGACGTATTTTCCATTTCTTTGGCATTCGTTTTGTTCATGCTGCTTCTTCAAATTGGCTGCACCATGCTCTAGCATTTTGGGTTTTGATGCAGTGCATAATTGATGCTCATCTAGCTGCATAGATTCAACTGTTGTGCATTCTGCACAGCCTGACACAGCTTCCTGGGATGTGCCCTGTGATCTGATGGTGCTGTTGTGTGGTGGGAGGAGTGGCTGTGCTGGGCCCGGGTGGCCTTTGTGCATCACCCCACAGCCTGCCAGGGTGTTTCAGGCACATGGGTGGCAGTGGTGGCATGCCTGTCTCTCAGAGCACTCCCCTGAGGAGTTGGACTTTGGGGCCTCAGGTGTGGTTAGAAAGGGAGCCCCATTCTTGCACTTTCTCTTGTGCACTTTTCTGTTGGTAATCATAAGGATTAGAAATGCAAAGAATAGTCAGGATTTGCTGCATGTTCCTTAGACCCCTGGTTTAGACCTGTCCCTGTAGGCAGTTTTCCCAAAGGATGTGATGTGTATGGAAGGCATCCTAAGGCCAAGGCTCTCAGGATGCTGCTGATCGGTACTGGAGAGCTTTGGGGAACAGACCTTGGTTTTGCTCCTTGCTGCCACCAGAGCCATTTTACCCCCTCCATGTCAGTCCAGCAGGTGTATTTATAGTTTAATCAGACTGGCCATTTGTTTTTCTCTCCCTTCCTACTAAAACATTCCCCATATTGTCATTGCCAGTGCCCAAATTCCTTGCCTTTCCTGTCATTTGTTTTTACTAAGCAGAGGAAAATTCTGCAAGGGTGGGTCTTAGGCTAGCATTATTACAGTGCCTGCCATTTAAAAAGTCAATTTTTGCCTACAGGCAAAGTATTGTTATCAGAGTTAGTACCTATTTTGCATATATACGATTGTATCTTCCCTACCTCTCTGGGGTGACAGGAGCAAATGCTGACTTCTTAATGATGATCATTCAATCTGAGCTTAAAATAAGACCTCACAAGAAAAATGAAGAACAAAATGGTGGGTAACAGGTCTCTAACAGACCTTTATTGTTTCCTTCTTTTTGATTCAGACAGGGACTCCATGACAGTTTGATTTAGGATCTCATTTTATTTGAGGGAGCAGCTGAAAACCAGTGTGATTTTCCCTCTCATTTTTCACTCTTCCTCAGTAACTTTTGCAGGGCTGTGGAATATGGTCCTTCTCATCTGTGACAATTAGGTAGATGCCACTAGATCTATTCAATGGGTGCACATGAGGCCATCCTCTACAGCAATCCCACTGTACCTTTGGACTTTTCCAAGCCACTTCTGTGGGGCTCCAGTCCATTACTGTGCCCACTCTTTGAAAGCACCTGCTTGGACCTGCCTATCCTCTGTGACTGGGAACTTGTTGGTGCTTCTTGGTGGGCAGGTGCTTGGGTTTGTATTAAAAAAATGGAACCTCAGGGAATGAGAGGAGTTGCAGAGAGCCCAGGAAACCTCTACAGTGCAATGGGGCTGAGACCTGGGCAAGTTCAAGCAAAACTAGCTTTGTAGGAGTCCCACTGTTCACAAGCCACCAGATCTTCCTAGGTGATGTTGTGTTTTTATATGGTAGCATGCTCACACTTTCCCGTGTCTGGGAGAGGGCTTCTTTGGCACCATTGTAGGATCGATGTTTCCAGATACCTTTATTGGAGCAAAAATACAGGCTTTCCTTATATCTTACACTAAGTATTCTGTGATAGCCCATATATGTTCTTTGGAGTCTGTCTAGAGTATAAGTATTTGTACATGGCTTTCCTTAATGGATTAAAAAGCTAATAACATATAAAATGAAGAAAATACATTTCTAAAAAATAAATGAAAGCAATCTGGTCACCATGTACACTGAGAGTGTAACTGCCAACAGCCGTATGCCCGACTGAGCTACTCATGTAATAAAATAGAAGGGGGTTTGTTTACAAAGGCAAAAGTCTTTCGGGTTAGGAGCCTGGAACAAGCTTTCTGCCCACACTGCCAATCACTGATGCCTGCAGGCTGCCCTAGAAGTGTGCACTGGCCATTTGCAGAGAGCTCAGGGCACCTGTATCATTACTGCCTTTCCAGCTCCAGAGCATATCATGGAATCACAGAATTGTTTACATTGGAAAAGGGCTTTAAGATCATTGAGTCCAATGCTAACCCAGTACTGCCTAGTCTACCACTAAACCATGTCCTGTATGTGAAGCTGTCTGGCTTGTGCAGAATGAAGAACAAATGTAAAGGTGATATTAGGTTTTATGTATTATAGAATCATAGAATCATAGAATAGTTAGGGTTGGAAAGGACCTCAAGATCATCTAGTTCCAACCCCCCTGCCAAGGGCAGGGACACCTCACACTAAGCCATCCCACACAAGGCTTCATCCAACCTGGCCTTGAACATCGCCAGGGATGGAGCACTCACAACTTCCCTGGGCAACCCATTCCAGTGTCTCACCACCCTAACAGGAAAGAATTTCCTCCTTATGTCCAGTCTAAACTTCCCCTGTTTAAGTTTTAACCCGTTACCCCTTGTCCTGTCACTACAGTCCCTGACGAAGAGACCCTCCCCAGCATCCCTATAGGCCCCCTTCAGGTACTGGAAGGCTGCTATTAGGTCCCCACGCAGCCTTCTCTTCTCCAGGCTGAACAGCCCCAACTTCCTCAGCCTGTCTTCATACGGGAGGTGCTCCAATCCCCTGATCAGCCTCGTGGCCCTCCTCTGGACTTGTTCCAGCAGTTCCATGTCCTTTTTATGTTGGGGACACCAGAACTGCACACAATACTCCAAGTGAGGTCTCACAAGAGCAGAGTAGAGGGGCAGGATCACCTCCTTCGACCTGCTGGTCACGCTCCTTTTGATGCAGCCCAGGATACGGTTGGCTTTCTGGGCTGCGAGCGCACACTGAAGCTGGCTCATGTTCATTTTCTCATCGACCAGCACCCCCAAGTCCTTCTCCGCAGGGCTGCTCTGAATCTCTTCTTTGCCCAGTCTGTAGCTGTGCCTGGGATTGGTCCAACCCAGGTGTAGGACCTTGCACTTGTCGTGGTTGAACTTCATAAGGTTGGCATCAGCCCACCTCACAAGCGTGTCAAGGTCCCTCTGGATGGCATCCCTTCCCTCCAGCGTATCAACTGGATCACACAGCTTGGTGTCATCGGCAAACTTGCTGAGGGCGCACTCAATCCCACTGTCCATGTCAGCAATGAAGATGTTAAACAAGACTAGTCCCAACACCAATCCCTGAGGGACACCACTCATTACTGGTCTCCAGACGGACATCGAGCCATTGACCACAACTCTTTGTGTGCGGCCATCCAGCCAGTTCTTTATCCATTGAGTGGTCCATCCATCAAATTGATATCTCTCCAATTTAGAGACAAGGATGTTTTGTGGGACAGTGTCAGACGCTTTGCACAAGTCCAGGTAGATGACATCAACTGCTTTACCCTTATCCATCAGTTCTGTAGCCCCATTGTAGAAGGCCACCAAATTGGTCAGGCAGGATTTCCCCCTAGTGAAGCCATGCTGGCTGTCACCAAGCACCTTGTTGTTTTTCTTGTGCCTTAGCATGCCTTCCAGGAGAATCTGCTCCAAGATTTTGCCAGGCACAGAGGTGAGACTGACTGGTCTGTAATTCCCTGGGTCTTCCATTTTCCCCTTCTTGAAAATGGGGGTTATATTTCCCTTTTTCCAGTCGTCGGGAACTTCACCTGACTGCCATGATTTTTCAAATACGATGGCCAGTGGCTTAGCAACTTCATTCGCCAGCTCCTTCAGGACCCGCGGATGGATTCCATCAGGTCCCACGGACTTGTGCATGTTCAGATTTTTAAGATGGTCTCGAGCCAGATCCTCTCCTACAGTGGGCCCAAGGTCTTCATTCTCACAGTCCCTGTGTCCGCCTTCTATGACCTGGGTGGTGCAGTCAGAGCCTTTGCCAGTGAAGACCGAGGCAAAGAAGTCATTCAGAACCTCAGCCTTCTCCAAATCCTGTGTAGCCAGTTCTCCTGATAGCTTCCTCAGGGGGCCTATTTTGTCCCTACTCTGTTTTTTGTTTGCTACGTACCTGTAGAATCCCTTCCTGTTATCCTTAACATCCCTGGCTAGGTTTAATTCTAACTGGGCCTTAGCCTTCCTAACCTGGTCCCTAGCTTCCCGGACAACATCCTTGTACTCTACCCAGGCCGCCTGTCCTTGCTTCCATATTTTATAAGCCTCTTTTTTCCTTTGAATTTTCCTCAGCAGCTCCTTATCCATCCAAGGAGGTCTCCTTCAGGGTGGTTGAAATCCCCCATGAGAACAAGGGCCTGCGAGCCTGAGGCTTTTCCTATCTGTCTGTATCCACAGGTTTTCCTTGATCAGGCGGCCTGTAATCAATGTTTGTATGTTAGTTAAGTGCTACCAAGATTAGCTTCACAGTCTGTGCTATGCAGTCATTGCTGGCAGTGAGATCTCTTCCAAAAGGTCGCTGGGTTACAGCTTTTCTTCTTATTTGGGATGAAGTTGCTACAGGGTATGATTTCCACCTGGACTGTGAAGTGCTACTTGAGCAAATTCCATCGACATCAATGGGAGGTGCTCTGTACATTCACTTGTGCACATTCACACAGTATAAGAATACATGTCTGCATAATGCAGAGATACTTAAGATATTTTCTTGTTTTCATCCAGATTCTTCTTTTTGACTGCCTTTAGGAATATCGTGCCTTACTGCACCTTAGGATTCCCAACTTAAAATACATCTGCTAGGGCATATTTGTGCATATTTACACTTAATGAGCTTTGAGAAATATTCATGCCTTGCAGAGACCGTCACCTATCATAGGCAGCCAGACCTTTTTTAGTCACCCATGGTTCCCTCTATTAGCAATGGCATCTCATTTTATCAGTTCTCATAACTGGTTTGTGTCCCTGAGCTCCCACCCTAGTCCATGAGGAGAGGGAGCAAGGGAGGTGCCTTGGGGTAGGGCTTAGAGACAGGAGCCTCTCTGGGGCAGGGATAAATGCGATGTGTGTTCTGCCTTCATATGAACAAGTAAGCCCTGGTGTAGTTGTGCTAAATGACCATGTCAAGATAGCTGGGTAACCGTCATTATTTATTTTTTTTCGAAGTAAAAGCTGAGAGATGTTTCCAGTGTTTTCCTTGTCTGCATGTGTTTTAAGAAGAATTTTGGTCCATACCCTGATAACACTGCCATAAGAGATTGCTTTTTAATCAGAGGGTTATTCCCTATCAGTTCTGTTTCTTAATTAGAAACAAAGGTGAATTAATATTTAAAAGAAATGCGTTTGTTTAATCTGAGTAAGTGGGTGCAAACTGCCCCAATGTTGCAGCAGTACAGCAGCTGGCCCATCTCTGAGCCATGTGGGGTTCTGCAACAGAAATAATTGGTTTTCACTTACAACTTTACGCCCACTGCATCATTTCCCAGATATCTATATTAATCTAAGCTTTCATATGACCATAGCTGATACTGCTGTAAAGTTTACATTTCTGGATATGTATTTACATGTTTATGCAGAATTAGCAATATCAGAATAAGGCCTCTCACACCAGCTGTACTCACTCAGGAGGCACTGCACCAATGTAGCAATAACTGAATTTTTCCTTACTGATGCAAATAAACCCTATTTCCGCCCCCCCCCCCAAAAAAAAACCCCACATTTATCATAATTTGACACCTTAAGAACCGTCAGTGTTTCTCAATTAAATGGTATATTTAGAAGAGTTCTAATTTTTTATGCATTCTGGTTTTATCTCTCCTTTCACTGTTCTTCTTCCCTCATGCCATTACGGAAGTGGTTTACAGCTTTCTCCTACTCTGTGCATCACCAAGTGTAGTTGACAACAACTGGCTTGTAGCCTGCCTGTCATGTTAATTATATACTATTAAAGGCCATTAATCTGATGATTATTTACACAATAGATTTATAGTCTATCATGTCAATGTGTACGTGGAAAACCGTAATGTGAAGTTCAGTGATACACATCAGCAGGAGTTCGCGTGTTTAAAAGGTACTGTGTGCTACCCTGAAAGTCCTGGCTGGTGTAGGGGGCTGCAGCCAGGGTTGGATGTCGCCCTGACTTGGATCTCCACCCCAGGAACCTGCCTTAGGGCAGGCAAAAATGAACCCAGCATTTGGCCCTTAAGCAGTAGCTGCAGATGCAGGTGCACTCTGTGCACAGGTGTTTGCGCAGGGCTGCTGGAAAGAGGGAAAGCTTTGCCTTTGGCAGCCCTTGCTCAAGTTCTGGCAGCTCTGAGGTCTCCGTGCAACCAGGATCATTGTACAGTGGGTCTGCAGGTCTGGGTGGGACGTGGTGGGGAGGGGGCACTTTGTGGCTCTGGTGGTCCTGGTGCTGAGGCTGGGGAATGTGCCAGGTCTGTAAAACAAGTAAAAAGGGCTTTGTATCCTTTCAAACTCATTTTAAAGCTTTACATGGTTTAAAAGCACTTGGCATATTCCAGTGGGATGTTTAATACGAGTTTAATGATGTTTTAATTTTAATTTTTAATCTCACAAGAAGAATAGATGCCAAGCAGATACTAGTAACTGCTGTTTGTCTGTACTGAGCTCTTCAATGTGATATTGTCAATAGGATCAGAGGCTGAATGTATTGTTTCTGTGTAGCAATGCAGGAAGCTGCTTCCAGGGAAGTGATGAGAGTGGAGAAAAGACCAGGAGTAATGAGGAATATTCAGGTTAAGCAACACAATGGTATGAGGAAGGCTAGTGCAGGGAACAGGCTGTGTGACCATGGGTCTGCATTCAGAGCTGTGTTAACGTCATTTCCGACAGTTATCAACATAAAAAGTGAAATAATATATCTGTGAACACACCAAAACTTTGAAATACATGACTAGGGTTGAGTTGTGTGGGAATACCATGTTTTTATTAACCTCTACCTGTTCTTAGGGGTTCATTAGCTTTATCCAGACTCACCCGCTCTGTGTGTGTGTGTGTATGGACTTGCACACTCAAAAAAGGCAGCATGTGTTTCTTTTCTTAAATGGGTTTTGCATTTCCGTGGAAGCCACTGGAGTTACTTCTTAATGAACTATTGTGAAGGAACAGCCAGACCTACCAGACTTCAGTCCAGAAGTTTCAATATAGGCTATTAAGAAAAGGGATCTTCAGAGAAAGGCTGATAAAGTGAGAAGTTACTGTGCTAAAATGTAGTGCATTTACATAAATTATCTTTATGCAGTTTTCCAGATTAATATCTAAATCTAAAATAAAGATCTGCAGGCACTGTCCCTCTGGGGCTCTGCAGTCAGCAGACAGATGATGCACAACTCCATGAACTCCTTTGAACTTTCCAGATTTTATTTTTCTTGTAAACCAAAAATTGAGCTGACAAAGGCCCATCTTATGTGTCTGAGGTTCAGCCTTCGCAGGAAGTGGGTTGGAGCATGCAGCCTGTGGCCAGGAGGGAAGGCAGGGGCCCTGGTGCAGTGCAGGAACTGCTGTCACAGTTCATAGGAAACTCCCTGCAATCTCTCTGGGACCATGCTTCTTTTTGATGGTCATTTTAGTATTGCAGTCTACTGACATGTACTGGAGGCAGTGAACTTGAAAGCTACCCTATAAATAATTTGGCATCTAATTCTGCATATTTTGAGTTTGAGGCCCCCTGAGATGATGAAAAGAGTTTAAAACTCATTGTGTAGTTAGTCTCATTTAGCCTGAAGGAGAATACCTTTCTGAGACCACAGATGCGTGTAAGTAGTACATCACAAGAAGCCTTGGAGTTTGTTACCGGGAATCCATAGGCACTTCCTCTAATACCTATATTTGCCATTAGGTTTTGTGGCTTCTGCCTGCTAATGTCTTCCCTGATTTCCCAAATCCCATTCCCCCTGAGAGCTTCCTCACCTGGAGAATAGTGATAGCCACTTTGTCCTGTCAGACGTTTGTCCAGGCTGCCCATCCCTTGGAAAATTTGGAAAGACAGAACTGGTTTTAATGATTTTCAACCGAAAGCAAATGTAAGGAAACCCAACAAAAATACCAGCAAACACACTTTGGGAACTCTCTGTATTTTTGTTGGTTTTCCTTGCATAGTTTCTTGAAAAATCCAAGTCTCTGTGTTATCATTTTTCATTAAAGTGATGTTTCTAACCACAGTGGACAGCTCTCATATCCCTTGAAAACTTCTAATAGTAAAATTGTCATAAGGATGAAGCAGGAATGCAAGATTTTATTAAACAATCTTCGGCTCATAAAAGACATCAGTGTTGTGCCATTCTAGATCATATAAATATATTTCAAAGCTGAATCATATTTCAGCAGAGAGGTAAAGCACAAAAGAATATGAGTAGTGGATACCAACATAAAATATTAAACCATTCAAGAATGGGTGTAGATGTATGTTTATCCACATGCACAAGTCAGAGGCTGTGAGCAAGGCAAGGGTTTGGCAATATATCAGTAGAACTATGAGCACAGATATCCGTGGCAGTCTGTGTGTGTGTGTTGTGGTGGTGGGGGGGGTTGGCATGGTTTCTTGCAGTGTGAAGCTGGGCGTTTCTGCACAGCCGCATGAAACACTGTGGGACCATGATGGGTATCTTTAGTCTGGCAGGGTCGTCAAAAGGAGAGATGAGCTCTACCTGGGTAAATAAGTATAAATAGTTTTCTTTCTGATATGTGACCAGGTTATTTTCCAGTTGATTTCCAGCCAAGGTCCCAAGTGGACCACAGATCAAAAAAAGATAAGGGTCAGTTACAAGGTTGAGCTCATTCGGCGTTACCATAGTAACTGACCTCCAGCATCCCTGGGAGGACAGCACCCAGATCCCCAGGTGACATTTCTGCTGCCACACCATCAATCCACTGCCTTTCACCGCCTGGCCGCCTAATCACTGGGGCACCGTGCCGCAGAGCAGCTCTGTGCTGCTGGTCCATGCTGCAGCGGAGCTCGGGGTCCCCTAACCCTTCAGGGGTCCCCTAACCCTTCAGCTGCCCCACCAACTGGGGGGCCTTGGCTGTATCCTAAGGGATTAATTACAAATCTGTAATGGAGCGATGTGGTCCAAGTGGTTTGTATAGCAAGCAGGTCAGGGGCTTAGGCAGCAATGGCGCTGAAGAAATGTCGTCTGTACAGCAGACATCATCTTCGTCCAATGTGAGCATCTGCAAATTTACCATCCCCTTGGAGCAGTTGCATCATGTTCCAAGACCTTGGTTTTATCCTCCATCATTGGATTGCTTTTAATGAAAAGTAGTGGTGAAGTGCTGCCAGCCAGAAGAGGGGTTGAAGTGGTTCTCTGCAGGCTTTGTTTTGGAGGGGGTTCTCCATCACTGTCATCCTACCCTGCTCCAAGCTCCTGACTCCTTCACAGCCACATGGAAAAAATTACTGGAGAAGCTCCTGCTTTTCTTATGTTATAATTTTTTCCTTTTACATACTTACTTACTGAGAAATGAATTGCATAAACAAAATAGTTCCATGCAGTTTTCATTTTATTTCCCTGTGTTCATTTGAATTTCTATTTATTGCTATTATAATTAGAGCACACGGCCCATTTAATTTAACAAAATTTATGATCTAATGGACAGGGGAAGGTTCTCTGTGAATACGCTATATTAATGCTTTGTTATACTGAATTACAGTATTTCGAAGTTCATTAAAAGTGCAGTTAACTCACGGATGTGTATATCTAAGTAGAGGAAAGATATTCCTCCTTATTGCCTTAATTTGCTGCAGTGGAGTAAAAATTTAGTGGTCTGAGAAGCAATAGTACAGGACGTGCATGTTGTTGTCAGGAACGAGCATTACATGATCTCTCAAATTAGCACTATTGCGGTTACTCTATAAGGGAAAATTTTGCTCTATTAAATCAAGTTGAAGACGTAAGTTTCAACTAACAGTAGAGACAATGCCATCTTGATTTTTATTGTTCAGATTTCCTATTTGTTATTGGTGTGGTGAAGTGTCAGTACACAACAGTATTAATGTGTGCCTTTATATTACCATTAATATAGTTATAATTAGAAATGCAGCTGATACAGTATAGGTTTAATACAGCATTATTATTTATACTGCATCCTCGCCAGGAGGCTGCTAGTGTCGGTTCTCTTAGATGCTTAGAGACTCATTGTAATATGTATTAAATGCACATTGCTGCAACAGAAATAGCTTTATGGAGAAGCGTTTTCCCACTCTAAAATGGGCAGAACGACAGTGTAAGTGCTACTAAGCACCCTATCAACATATTTGAAACTATCCTGCAAAAGCATCTGAACTTGGGAACAATGAGCACTGTGCTTTGCCTCTGCTGTTCAGCTGGGTCTGCACACCCACTAATCCTTGCTAACAGGCAGTAAATTATGTACCTCCAAATTTATACAAATGCCTGCCTTTGACATCAGTGGGCACCACCCAGGTTTCACCTTCAGGATTCAGATAATCAGCTCTCATTCCTACCGGCTTCCCTCAAGACCAGTATGGAAATAAGTATGTGTCTGCCAGGGATCAAATGCTTTTGGAGACAAAAGTAGGTACTGAAAACATTATAGGATACTATCATCTCCCCATGATACTTTTACACAAAGCACTCTGTTCCTCTTTTGGCCTGACATAGTTTCAGCCTGACAGAATCCAGCAGGCCTGCTTGTTTTAAACAAGAGCACATCCTATTATTTTTTTGAGAAATGAAGTGTAAAATTAATGTTTATTATTTTGAGCTTGGGAGAAAAAAAAAAAAGGCAAGAAGCCCAAGGTTCTCATTTGCTGTGCATTGCTTGTTTTGTCCTGTAATCAATTGATCCCCACACAGATACACTTACGGAGAAATGGGAGAAGATCTAGCACAGCAAGCTGTAAAAATCTGCATTTTATTTTACAAATGAGAGGGGCTGCATAATTGACTTGAGTTGTGAAGGTCTCTCATAGATGCTTGTCATGGTTAAAAAAAAGGGGGTCAGGGGTATTAAAACGAGGGAAATGATAGTATGTTTTGTGTTGCTAAAGCCCAGAACCTCACGTCTGACTGGAGTGTTGTTGTCACACCATACTGTCAAAAAGCCACCTTGCATGTACCTATATGATCTTACATATTTCAAGGAAGTTATTCTCCAAAGGTGACAGAGTATCTCTATACATGCACTGTGTTTCTGTGTAAAATAATATGCTGTAAAATGCCATGGAGGGGAGAGTGATTATAGCAGCAATTCTATCTATATCTTTGGGCATTTTCATATTTTGAATACACATGCATGAAAAGAGAAACGTTTGTCATGCTAACCATGGTACTTTTTCCCCCCTTTTTTCTTTCTGGATGGTTTTATAGACACAAGAAATACATAATGGACTCCTGTGGGAGTGGAATAAAAACCCCCACCGGTGAGGAGAAGGCCTTATAATTCAGAAGTGGATTTGCAAATCAAAAGGTCTTGCCTCGAGTGGGATAAATTTCCAGATCTGCAGGAACCCATTATGTTTTATTATTTTTCATTCGAGTTTTAGTTTGTTTGTTATAGGTTTAACTATTTAAAACACTGCAGGGATCAGCCAAGAAAATACACAGTCTCTGTTACCTAGTTAAACATATTAAGCTTGTAAGGATATACTTCAATTGGTTCAATTGAAATCCTGAGGTTTGTTGGTGTTGTGTTTTTTTTTTCCGTTTGGTTTTGTTTGGTTTTTTTTTTATTTATTTATTTTTTATTTTTTTAATTTTACTGAAATTACAGGTCTTTAGGCTGGAGAAAGAGCAGCCTAAATCTGATCAGTAGTATGTGTCTCTCTGTATTTATGAACACACTTGCTCACACAGGACCACGGGCTGTACATGAATCACTGTTTTCCAAATACCCAGTATATGGAGGATAGAAAATTAATGTCAAACATGATTTCTCTGATTTACTTGTAGAAAGAATTAATTCCCCAATACCTGCTTTGTACTTTCCAGGCTTATTGCAGCGTTTGGTCACTGTACACAGCTATGTGGCTGGGCATGCTCAGGATGCTCAGCAAAAGGCGCATATCCCTTCCCCATCTTTCCTCCTCTCCAGAGCAGATTGCAAAAAATACACAAAACCAAAACTTACCAGGCCAGGGTTCAGTGGGAAAAGCCAGCCTTACACTGCAACAAGGGGAGAGGGTCAGGTTTTGAAACCTGTCAGAAAGGGCAATATACCCATCTGTAATTCCTGCCCCAGCAAAGGAATGCAAATATTGTTGCATCCTAGAAATATCCTAGTCCCTGGTTATGGCTGCCCAGGGAATTCCAGGAGCTGCTGCTGTGGAGCCACCAGACTTTTCATCTTTCTGTTCCTGACTCTTTCCTCCATTTCATTTTCTCTTTTTACCTCCTTCACAACCTGCCTGTTTGCATCTCCCCATCCCCACTGCAGCTCCAGTGCCAGCACCTTGCTCTCACCCTGCATACCACCACAGAGCACCCACTGCCACACACGTTTCCAGAGAGCACCTAGCCTTGAGGTGTCACCGGCACCAGCACGTGCTGCTGCACAAGGCACTGCCTGGGCATCTTTTTATTTAAATTCTTATATTTCACACTGTTTTGGAGGGCCCTTCGAGCCCCATGTGCTCTAGGAGTTACCTCTACCTGCAAGCGTGCC
Organism: Lathamus discolor; assembly: GCF_037157495.1. NCBI lineage: Eukaryota > Metazoa > Chordata > Aves > Psittaciformes > Psittacidae > Lathamus > Lathamus discolor. The sequence continues at coordinate 15,426,523 of NC_088909.1, read as the reverse complement.
ATGGTGCAGCTGTGCAAGAGCCACCATGTGCCCAGGCACAGGCTGTGCTGCGCATCCCACATGTAGAGCCCCATCTTATGCTTGCCCTGGCATCCAGCTCCCTGCCTTATGAAAGGGCTTTAGGCTCCTGAGAGTACCAAAGGCAATGTACAAAACAGTAATTTCCCTCTGTTTAGCCCCTTTAAAGAAATAAAAAGCTAATTTAAAGCAATTGTAAGTAAAGACCGTGCCTTCTGAAGACTTGATTATTCACACGATCCAAATGCATTTGGCAAGAGATTAGTTCATGGTATAATGTAGCAATTTCTTATCTATCTTCGAACTAAAAATTGAATTTGGTGATATGAAGATATAAAAATAAAGCTGAGTGTGGATCAAAAGACAATTGTTTTAGTTTTTAAAATATGTTTTCATGTGAAGTTCATGTGCTGACACGGAGAAGGAAAGGCACATTCCCAGGAAGTATTATGGAAACCATTCACAATTTTTTTAAATTTTTTGTGTTTTCTGATTTATATAAACTGTACATTGTGTTTTCAAAATTTCTATGACTCTCTCCCTTCAAGAAAACCAAATGATTAATTTTATGTGTGAAAATTGCTTTAATGTGGCTACATTACCTCAAAAAAAAAAAAAACAAACCCAAAAAAACTAATCTGCACCCAGAACCAGAAACTTCAGTAAACAGAAAAACTGAGCATCTTATGGAAGTGATAGGTTTGAAACAATAGTAATAATTATTTGTATTTCCTTATGAGTTAGCTAGAACATAGGAGCATTTAAAACAGGCCCTGTGTATTCAATGCTTAAGATATATGGTGTGGAAATTACACTTTCCAATTATATTTAAATACCTTCAGTGATCTCTCTTCACCTTGGAAAACCAAGAAATAGAGAACTAAGGCTGACACTCTGCTCTGGATTCCTGCTATTCTCCGATACTTTCTTCCTCTCCTGTAGGTTTGCACTAGTCTGCATTTCAGCCCATTTTCAGTGTTGTTGGCAGAATCCACATTATTAAACCCATTTTAAGTGGTGTTCAACTATTTAATAGTCTATCCCCAGAGTAGAGATGCTCGCCCTTTGTGGTAGAATGCGAGGTGGAGCAGTGCAGTGTGGTCAGGAGCCTGGGAGCAGGCGCATGGGCTCCCGGCAGGTTGATTGCAGTGCTGCTTCCATCGCTGCTGAAAATCAGTGCCCCTACAATGTGCTGGGGCCATACATCTGCATGCCCCACATCAGCTCAGCTGGCTTCTCTGGTGAGGCTGGGGCCATGGCAATGTTGCTGGGTCCATGCTGTCATGTGCACTGGCATGGGTGTTTCTCACCAACTGCTGCTGCTGCATCCCCTACACTAATCTGCTGTGTCACTAACAAGTTGTATCATTTGAACCTTGCAGAGGAAGGAATCAATCATGAGTGCAAGCTGTGTAACCAGATGTTTGACTCTCCGGCAAAGCTCCTGTGTCACCTGATTGAGCACAGCTTTGAGGGGATGGGAGGCACATTCAAATGCCCTGTTTGTTTCACAGGTAAGACAGAGAGACCAAGACAAGCCTCAGCATGCATGGCTAGATCCAGAAATGGCACTCAGGGGATTTGTGAAATACTGTATTCCTTTCCTTGGGAAAAAGAAATACTGTGCTTGGAAACATTTGAAGTGTTGTCTGTCTGAAACTGGGGCACTGTGGTGTCTGACGCTGAACAGTGCTGCCACATGCTGCAGGTTCTGCATTGCCCCCCGCACTTCAGACCTTTTAAAATTATACCTTGTGGCTTGAAGGTGCAATGTGTTTCCAAGGGCAAGACTTGCATGGTATGTACCTGCTCTTGCAAGCTCATATTCCCCTTAGCAAGGACCCTGTAAAGACTAGGTAGCTCATGGTCTACTCATGGTGGTGAGGCTCACGAGTTAAGGTTTGATAAACCTTTACTCAATTGATAAATAAATAAACCAAATTTTAACAACTGTGCAGTTTTGCCAGCTGCTATCTCAGCCCAGTTTTTTCGTGGTGGCACAAAATTTAAGAATCTGACTTTTCTGTGAGCTTGGAGTTAATTTATCCTTTCCTGAAACGTGCTCTAAAATAACTCTTTGAGAGCATGCGTTTAATTCCACTGAAGAAGCTATTTTCAGATGCTGATGGTCATTCATATGAAAAGAGACAAATATTAAATGAGGTGGATTTTTAACCAGCTAAAACATGTGGTTCAACATGTTTCACTTAAAATTTCACTTTATAAAGTCATACTAATAAGTCGATTCAAAATCATAATGTATATGCTGTAATATTTCTGATGTTAAATGAGAATCTTCTTTGTTTATATATATTGAATGGACAACCCATTTAAAAGGTCTAAAAACTGTGACAAGCCTGCCCTTTCAGATTCACATGCCTGCCAGGAATGCTGTTCTGGGCCACATGTCTTCTAGACCCCAGCCATCAAGGCTTCTCCTGGCCCAGTTGTCCTGCATTAAAAATGCATCCGATGCACCTGCCTCAGGCCCAGGGCTCCCCGCAGGAGCGGTGACGTCCTCTCTTTGGTCTCATGACTGAGTTCTTCCAGTTACCCATGGACAGTGTTAGCTTTATGTGAAATATCAAAAATCCATGCAGCATATAGAGTCTGTTAGAAGTAAGCTGACTGCCAGTCTGGAGACTCTAAATTGACTACTTGTAAGGGAATTCTGCTGAACAGAGTGTATCAGCACTTCTCTGGCAGATATCCTTCGGCTTCTCAGAGTCTTTGCAATCATAAGAGTGCAGTTCAAGACGAGATGCGTTATAGGAAGCAATCTTAACTAATCGTACTATGTTGTTTCAGTCTTTGTACAGGCAAACAAACTGCAGCAGCACATCTTTGCAGTCCATGGGCAGGAAGATAAAATTTATGACTGCTCCCAGTGCCCGCAGAAGTTCTTCTTTCAAACAGAGCTTCAGGTACGTTTACAACAGGAGTAAAAGCAAAGCTAAAGCTGTTGATTTCTCTGTGCAGCCGTCACCTTTGTGCAGCATTTAGAAAAGGTGTATACCCTTGATATGGTCTGTTCTGCCCTTAAACAGTCTTTCAGTCTCCTCATGCCTCCCTGGGTGCTATCAGGAGAAAGGGGTCTCTGAGCATGGCTGGAATGAATAAATAAGACAGATATCATGATTCTTTCTAAGTATTTCTCTTGACACTAGTGTTGATACATCTTGACATGTCTACGTCAAGCACCTTGTAAATAATTTCTTTTGTTCTATTAATAATTTAGAGACTTATTAACATACAAAGACTAAACAAACGGTAGCTACCCCCTCCCATTTCTCACTGTTAAGTCAGAAGTAAAAGAATTTTCCCTACTGAAGTATGAGAGCAAAGCATGGGTGCAGCTCAACACATGCTTAATTAGAGGCTGCACTAAGGCACAAGCACATCAATAAGCTGTAGGTTCTGCAAACCAGGCATTACATACCAGTTTCCCTGGCAGCACTGGGGGCCACAGCAGTTTGAGCCTTCACAAACCCATGCCTGGATGCATCAAGCCTTTTGGACCTGGTGCAGCACCCTTGGGGCCGTGGCCCTAGGGACCACCTTGGCACCATGCTATGAGGCTTGGGTTTAAATTACATGGATAGCTTTGTTGCTAAAGCCAGGTAGATGCTAAAACCACCATGGTATGTGTACCTGGTACCTCATGGGGACTGCTGGAGCTTGCCCGTCTAAAGAGATCTCACGGGGAGGTGTCCACCTGGCCATCCTTCTTAGTTATATCCTACCTGTGTAGCATGGTCACCAAAATACCGCTGCTGCCAGCTGGCAAATGCAGTCTCTTTCTGAAACAATACTGTGTGCCTCATGGAAATCTATTAGCTTTACAAACCATGATTTACTTAAACTTTGGAGGGCTTTTATTTATCTTGCTGAATTCCCAAGCTGCTCCTCTTGTGTCATGGTGTCATGCTGTGGAAAGATGGCTGATCTTTTTACTTTGTTGTGTTTTTTTTCTTTTGTCTCCCAGGGGAATCTCTTTTTTCCCTTGTTCTAGCAATCTGATTTGCATAAGTGTACAAAAGTTTTAACTATACCTAGTTAATATTTTAATAAAGTCAGCAGATTTTGGGTTTGTGTTCTCTCACTATGAACGCTTTAAAGAAGGCAACAGTGGCTTGCAAAGCCATCTCTGATTTTTCCTGTAGTTTGTCCTGTAAAATGATGTTTGGTCAAAAAAGCCAGCACAATTAAAATGGGCACACTGGCTTCCTAGGTCACTGCATTAACCTTTAAAATCAGATGATCAAATAAAGAGAACCATGTTAAATTATAGTCTTTACAGTGCCCGTTTTTTGCAGTTAACAGTTTTAATTATATAGTGTTACAATTCTGAAGTGTTGCACATTGCAAAATTGCTGCAAATAGCAGCTTTAATCGGATAAATTATGATTGTAATTTTCCAGTTTTTATGCAGGATTTGTGTGCACTTAAAATTTTTGTGCTCATAATAATTACACGAGTAGTTTTGAATGGTGTTGGCTGAATGAAAATTCAGTTCTTAGCTGCACAGTTTTAGTCTTTATTTTAGCAGTGACTCGGAAATGCATGTTTACTTGATGCCAGTGATTTTACTAATCCAAGTACCTGAGCCAAGAAGGACTCAAAATGTGTGTATAAAGCAGTTAGAAATGCTCAAGAATTTAGAGCCAGTCTACCTCAGCAAAATTTTCTCATCGGTTTCCAATCTGTAAGCTGGCTGCTCTAAACTCCTCAACTGTTGGTTGTATTTTTGTTTAGTAATAAAGATTTAGTATTATTTTAATGAACCAGTTGTTCAGTTGCTAGTTATGGTTAAATCTGCAAACCTTTCAGTCTCTTTAACTGCGCAATTGTTCTTATGTGGGCAAATCACCATCCAACAAGGGTTTCTACTTGGTGAATTTGACTTTTCTGTTCTGATCTTGCTTTCCCACTGATGTAAAATAACTAGTGTCAACAGCTGAACTTAAGCTTTTACTTCTTTGTATTTTAAATGAAACCACTGGAAAAAAATTAACCCCCCCCCCCAAAAAAAAAACTCCCCAAAAACCCCAAACAAAGAACCCCTAACATTCAGCTATTTCAAGAAGCACTTCAGAATGGGGTACTTACAGAAAAGCAATTAAAACAAGGAAGGTGAGGAAAATGAGAGGCAGCACTGGGCAAAAGCAACTTTTAGAGAAGTCATGGAGAAGCATGAATTGGCCCTGCTGGTTTGTGAACATTTCTTTAAACAGAATAAACCCAAAATAATAAGCCCAGAAATGTGTGCCATGTGACAAGAAGCATTGCTCCTGTAAATGTGTTTCTTGTGGTTGGTGCGAATACTGCTTCGCCAGTGTAATGTTCTGGAGGCAGTCAAACCCCTTCTGCCCTTCTGAGTAGTTGTATTTTAACATAGATTTATGCTTTGAATTTTACACCATCTAATGGAGCCATAAGACTGAGGCTTAAGAAAGCTGTGAGGAATTGAGCTCTTTTTACAAATGGTGGAAATTCTGGTGTGAATCTGGAGTGATGAGTCAGTGAGGTTACATGATGACATTGCCAGAAGAAAACAGTGTTAACTCCTTACATTATCTCTTTGGAAATAAGGAAAGAAACCATGGTAAGGTTAAGTATGAAACAAAGGAAACAGTATGTGTGATAACCCCACATACACTTAGGGCAGAAGAGGAAAGGCTGACATCTACATGTTTTTCACATCCTCAGTTTGTAAGATTGACAGCTATGAATATGATGAAAAGCTGGAAAAAAAGTAAATTTATAGCTAATGTATAGAACACCAAGGCTATGGCATTTCATTTCCCCTACTGAAGCATGCTTACCGATACAAGTGTAGAGGTGGAGGTTTGGGGATTTCCTCACATGTAGGGCAGAAGGAGCCCTGTCAAGCAGCTCTGTCTCTAGCATCCATGTCAGGGGCTGCCGGCCACCACCAGCATGCCCGCTTCTCATAGGTGGCTGGAGCCAGAGCAACACATGGGGCACTTGGATATAGGAGATGAGCGAGCTCTTTGGTCTCTACTATTTATAACATAGCAGGGAGCCCTGCCAACACCTAAGATGGGTCAGAAATTATGATACATAATGGGTGCTCAGAACTATATTTGTGGTGTAATTCACAGCAGGGAAAGATACCTTATCCGTTGCTTGTGTTGAGAATTACATGAAGCAAATTGTGACTGAGCAGTGGTTTTCAGAGGAAACATCAGGAGGATTTTCATATGTAGTCTTTTGCCACATTGCTTTTTCCAAGGAGCCATCACATAACCAATGAAGTATTTGTATTTAAAGGATTAATTCCTGCTGTTTGCTTGTGTACTGTTAATCATAACGTTCCCTCCTAAATGATTACAATTGATGAAAACTAAGGCAAGGTATATAATAAACAATGCGCAAATAATCCAGGTACCAGGGGACCAGGGTACCTGCCAGGTCGTTCCTAGCACAGGTGTTCAGGTGTTTTATTGCCTGCTATGAATAAAGAGCTTTCTTTTCTGTTCAGATTTGGAGATATGTCAAACCACTAAATTAAGGGAGCTTCACTTGAAGAGTTTGCTGTCATTTTAAGTGCCCAGTTTCTTTAAATGTAACCATATCAAAAAGAGAGTGGCTACTATGGCTCATTGGCTAACACTGTGGTCTGTCTCCCTCCTCATTTTATTTTATGTGAAAAGCTGGCAATTTTCATATATCTGTAAGCAGGCATGAGCTGCTGCACAGAAATTGCACTCATTATATTAATAATGATTTACCATGAATGTCCTCCAGGGGCTTGATTTGGTCCACATCAAAGTCCTTGGGATTCTTTCCGCTGATTACAGCAGATCAAGCCCTAAGCAGGTTTTCTTTTTTGAAGTCTGCTTTTAATGTCAGCTTGATGTTAGATGCGACTCCTATAGAGGAGAGGAGAGACATTCTACCCAGGCAAGGGGGCACTGCAGCAAGCCACCGCATAGTCTGATGTCTCTGATGGGGTACATTAGGACCCTGCTCTGTATCTTTGGTGGCTTCCCTGGGAGTGGGGCAATAAGGAGCAATATCTCCAGCTGCTCATAACAATTGTCCTTGGGGACATCTACATACAACAGTGTCCCTTGAAGCATGTGGAGAGAATGAGAGGCTCTTGGTTTGTATGTGACCCACATGCACCAAAGTGAGTCTACAGGGCTACATCTAAGTTCTCAGTTTACCACCAGTGGTCAGAGCACTGGAAAGAGACTTAAGCAATTTCAGGTCTATACACAGCTATTCAAAATCTTTTAGTGGTTAATGTCTCCAGCTCCTACTTGAAACATGGACTTTACCTACTCCCAAGGGATACAGGAAAGCTTACTTAAATAGAAGTAAAATATTTTTTCAAAACAGCCCTATGTGCTTGCAACACTGAAATGTCTCGGTGCTTCTGGACGCCAGTGTCCTTACAGTCAGTGAGAGAAGAGCAAATCTATGGTATTTTGATGAAGTTGCAGGAAATATTTTTCCCTGGAGAAACGTGTGGATGGCAGGACAAATGAGACCTGAAATGTGGCTCTATCTCAAGGCAGTACTTCCACTTAGTGTAACTTTTGGTGCGTTTCAGAACTTACGTGTGAATTAGATGTTAAACACCAGGAGCTTCTTGCTGAAAACAAGCTCTTTATAAGTTTTACGTACAAAATCAGGTAGAATTCATTTCCTGCAAGTAAAATCCATTTTTTTTTCTTTTAAATGGAATCTTTGCATTTTGATTGTTTATAGGCTTGTCAGAGTCTGTTATCAATCCTTCCCTTTTCTTTTTTCTTTCTTTTTTTTTTTTTTTTAATGTTAGTCCTCCTCTAAAAATCCTGGAAACAACCTAGTCAGTTATCCTAGCAGATCTGGCTAGCATTTCTTAAAAAATGTTGCTATGGTGCTTGGAGTATTGTTAAATTTTAATTATTAGTAGTTACAAAGCTAATAAATTACAAGAATCCCAAAATCTATTCCAGCCATATTGCTGGGTTTCATTCAGACGCAGTCAGATAATTATAACTAACAATAATTAAAAATTAAAAGCGCTGTAGGCACATACCCATCATGTTGAGTCTGTCTGCCTGAATGTTCTTTATGGACTGCAAAACCACAAGTTTTATCTCTGATCTGTTGTCACAGTAGGGAAGAGTTTTACTTATTAGGTCTCTGGTTTTCAGTACGTACGTTTAAATTCAGAGGAGGAGGAATAGCTGGCTCTTTAAAAATTTGAGGTTAGAAAGAAGCTTTCCTAAGGACCTTTAGCTTTCCTAAGACTTGCTATCGTAGACTGAGCGCGGCTGTAGCTGGGCTCTGCATAGCTGCAGTTGAGGTTCAGTGTGGGTGATGCTGGAGGTTTCCCGGGCCTGACATCTGCAGAGGTTAATGCGCTATGTAAGAGGAAGGACTGTTCTGCTCATGCACCACTCTGTGATTTGCCAGTACCTTCTTCCACAGCACAGAACAAGGTGGTGTTTCCGTAGCCTCTGGCTGGGGATGCTGTTGGAACAGCCGTGTAATCCAGACCGCGTGGCCTCTGCGTGTGGCCTCTTCTGCTGAAATATAACATGGTGCATAAAGCTTGAATTGCCCGTGTTTGACGTAGTGACAAGATGTAGCATTTTTTCATTTGGAAAGATGATTCTGATCAATATATTGCTACATCTTTATCATCCCTGAGGTCTCTTCAGTGAGATGCAGAAAGATCTCTCAAGTCTGCAAAGAGTCACCTGAGATGAAGCCTGGCACTGGAGTAGCATGTCCTATAACAAAAAACCCTCCTTCATTACTTACACCATTAACGGTGTTCTGTGGCTGGCCCTGGCTAGCAAAGCATTCGCAACTTCACATTAACATGTGCAGAAAACCCAGCAGTGATGTGGGGCAGGGAAAAAAAAGAAGGGAGCCAGGTGAAAGGCATCGTTTCAGTCATTAATGCACTTAAGAGCACCCAAGTGTCAACATGTGTGATCAAGTGTAAGGAGGCATGTCGTTCCAATGTGGCAGTGCTGGCACACAGAAGGGGCTTCCTACAGCAGAGATGGCACTTGGATCCGGTGCTTAGGATGCCCAGCTAAACCCGTTGTTGCCTGTCATCTATGCCCTAGGGCAAGAGTCCAATCAACTTTTGCGTAGGCACCATGCCATCCCAACAGATGGGCAGGAGGGTAAGCTGCCAAGAGACAATGTATATGCATCAATTGTGTTTATTGACAGCACAGTTCCTGGCTGGAAATGTCCAAATGTCTATTTATTTGAGATAAGACGACTTTAGTTAATAGATAATGGAAATGCAGCCTAGTTTTGAACTAATTACTTTATATACATTACAAAACAATGCAGACACACAAATGTAAGATGTGCTGATTACAGAGAGCTCAGCTAAAGATGTGTCACATCATGGAGTCCCTCCTAAAACTGATTCAAAGTGCCTCTGAGTACTGGAGACCAAATTTTGCAGGAGCTGCATGTAACTGCAGATATCACGGGTGCAGTGTATAATGCTATGCAAAGAGCCAGCCTTTTACACTTGCAGGTTTTCCCTTGCACACAGATGCCTAAGCTCATCTCCCTTCTCAGTGGTAGTGGAAACCATTTTTACTTGCACAGGTAAATAAGGGTGACACGTTAATCCAGACCAAAGTTAAGACCAGTTTACGCATCTCTCTAAAGAGGTTTGTTTTCCATGTGACAGAAAGAAAGAAAAACACATATAATATGCTTTTATTTTTAACAATATTGTTGCCCAGCAAAAAAGAGTAATTTATGCAAGCATCCAGGAAGAAGTTTGTACGTGCAGATTATAGGGTGTTTCCTCCTCCTACTTGTTAGCTTTATTCAATTAATATTTGCTATTGCTCTTGAAAGATGTGCTTTAAAAACAGTCTGAATATACGATTTGGTATTCATAAAGATCCAGGCATAGTATACGTAAATAAATAAAGAAGAAAGGTTTTACTTCCCCATTCATTAATGAATTCCCATCTTCTTGGAAGCAGAGTACATGGGCTGTGTTAAACATCCATCCTTGACCAAAAGAAGGAAGCACGGGAGAAGAAATGAGAAATGGATTTTCTTTCGAAAAGACCAGATTGCACTCTCTGGTCTGGCAATAACAATTACTAATGACATTTAGAGAGAAATTAAGGATGAGAAATGCAAGTTGGCATTTCAGCAGTGCCAGTCAGTAACATTGCATCAGAGCTCACAGGAGAAATGAGAAAAAGTTTAGGGATGGAAAATTAATTTTGTTATGTCAACAGTTAACAAATACCTTTTCTTCATTCCTTACTTAACTATCACAAATTACCACTGTGATAGTATTTAGCAGCTCCTCAGGTGAGTGAAATAACACTTTGAAATCCTTATTTCTGGAGTCAAACGCCACATGTTGGTTTTGCTGAACAATGAATGGTAAAAAGAGGTTCAAAATGACCAGGGAGTGATAATACGAGCTCTTGAATGTATGGTAGCAAGAATATTGTGTGGCTACTCTCTGCAGATCTCTGTGGTTTTTATAGTTATGAACGAATTAAGCTCATGAGCACTTTTGCTGAGGTCGTTTTTTCTGCTTTACAAATTTGGAAAGGCAGAGGTTGAACAATATACCCAGATCCTTTCAGGAAATTTCTGGAGGAGCCAGTTGTAAAGCCCTGGAAGTCTCAAAGCTTTTGTTCGAAGTCATTCATATGTTCACAAGGTGAAATTCCTGTCTCCAGAGGAAGGTGGTATGAAGCCCCATTTCCCATGTAGAGCCACAGAGCAAAGGGGCTGTAAGCTGTAGGTCTGTGAGCATGGCTGTCAGCACAGCTGGCTGTGCAGAGACAGTAGATCTGGGTACCACTGCTTGACCATACTAGGCTTGGTAACTGTGCTGTCTTTCTAAGCAGGACATTGTCTTTAAATTAGAAACAGAACATTTATGTAATATGTAGGCAACTAAAGTAAAATAATAATAGTTAAAAAAAAAGTGTAGTTTTCTCTTAAAAAAAGTCTTGCTACATTTTTTTCTTGCTGGTGGGAAGAGATCTCTAACACAGCCCCTTTCATTTTGTTCTGCTGTAGTAGCTGCTGTGGAAAGTAGTTTGGGATCTGAGCACAGATTAGCTCTGATTCCTCCTGTGAGTGTCGCTAGCATCCAGAGGAACTGACTTCATTTTTCAAAGGAAAACGGATGCTGCACTCGAAAGGGCAGAGCGTAAGCATTATTTAAAGAACATAGTGGAGCTTGATCAGCCTCTGTTTTAAAAAGCTCATCGAAGGTAATGTACGGCGTCCTTTTAAAAGTTCAGTCTCTTCAGTTGCTTGCTGCTAGAGCAAAATGGGGATGCTTGTCCAGACATAACAGTATATGCCTGAGTGTTTTCACAAGAAATGTCTAGATCATTAAATATAATAGGTCTCAGCTGCAGTTTTGATCACTGAGGCATGCACACAATTCATCACAGCAAATCAGGTGCGTATTTATAACTTATCTTTCTGCAATTTGCTGGCACTTTTAGAAAGCTGAAACTTATGTTGCATTTGCTGCAGAATCTATTTCAGATGAAATATTTTGTGTTTATTGCTGGAAAACAAGGATTCACTAATAACAAAAACATGGAGCAGTGTATGTTTCTGCTCCTGCATCTTGAAGAACCAGCAATAGTACCAGCACAGATCCCCAGCCACATTCATTATTTATATATATTCTTGTCTGCAGTAAAAGAGAGATAAGCTTCAACATCAGACTGTTTGTGCTGTATTCTACACTACAGCCCATTCAGAAAACCTGAGGCAGCCATGGATCTCAACCATTATGCCAGTCCATTTGTCTGATTGGAGTTTTGTCCTCTCTGCCTTACTGAAATGTTGCTTGTTCTTTAAAAGCTTAGTTTGACCTTTGGAAAGAAGAGGTATTTGCCATTTTAATTAATTTACTATTATTATTATTTTATTTTATTTATTTTTTTAGAGAGAACCCAAACCTGCTTAAATGGAAATCGGCATTCAAAACCAACACAGTTATTGAAAAGCATTTACTTTATTACTAGAAGAGAACAGGCACTAGTGGGCTTGAAAATTACATTCCAGTGGATTCATCAGTTTCAGTCACTAGTTAGTCTGTGAACAGATGGATATATTTGTAACAGTTAACGTGAATTTATTCCCTGGATTTTTACATTTGCCTTAAGAGCACTGCTATCTTAGCTGCTGACTAAAGATGTTTGGAGATGTATTTTATTTGTTTTATTTTTCTGAAAGAGGATATGGTTGTTTCTGATTGCAGAGATTTCTCACATCATTGAAAGAGCCTGCTTTCAGAAATATGAATGATATATAGCTACTGTGTAAGGAAAATGTTGTAAAAGAAACCCCCCATACAGCTGTTGCAGAAAAAATAAACATCTCAGCCTATACCTAGATGAACCCCCATGGACTGAGAAAATAATTTTCAATAACCAGATATTTTTAACTCTGTGTATGAAGTTAGTAATCACAGTCATCTGGATTTGCATCTAGGGTCTGCCACAGTCTAATTGCTTGTCTCTTCCCCCCTCCCTTGAAATTTAAGGGTACTGGTTAAGAGAGCAATGCATTAAGCATTCCATCTTCAAAACAGAAAGAAATACTGCCCAAGCCTATACCACTTGGCATCTTTAGGTTTTGGGGATTTCGTTTAAATCTGAAATTTATGTCCAGGAGAAATAAATCATTAGATTGTAAAAGCAGCTGGGGAGGGAGTAAGTGTAGTCTCTTTCGTCCTCTATATCATTTCCCCAGGAAGATAATAAATGTGCGGCAAGCGTCTTGCGTTTCCTCAGTCGTACAAATGTTGTGTGTGAATGTGTTGTATTTCAGAATGAAGCCTAAATTCCAAACAGGAAATACTGGAGTGATACTGTACTGCTGTTGCCTACTGCTGTGTTGCTGGTGGAGCCCCCATCACTTTTACCATTATAAAGAAACTGAAAAATAGTTTCATGAAGAAATTTAGAGGGCATTGGGTGTATCTCTGATTTGCTGAGTAAGCAATTTAGTGTGTAATCCTAGGGTTTATCTCCTCAGCTGGTGAAAAGCAGCAGGAACAGTGGATCCAGCCTTGGCTGCTGGAGTGAACTGAGGATAGCAGTCCTGCCCTGTGGCTTGATCCCAAGGGCCAGTTTTCCCAGGGTGATTTTAAAGACCATACCAGAAACTCCTGCCTTACCTGTTCTCATTGCTCTCAGAGATCAGATACATACAGTGAGCGTAATGAATAGTTTGGAAAAAAGTGGGTCCTGATAAGAACAGTAGGAGAAGGAATAGTTAAAATAGTTAAAATAGTTAAATAGTTAAAATAGTTAAAAAGTTAAATGGTTAAAAATAGTTAAAATAGAAGAGATAGTTAAAAATAAATAACTAAAAATAGTTAAAAATAAAATAGTTAATATTTAAAATAGTTAAAATAGTTAATAGTTAACTAAAATAGTTAAAAATAGTTGGTAACTTGCCTTTCTGGACTGGGATTATATATAGAGCTGTCATTGCCTGCACCTCTGTGGTCTTTTGTTGGGAAGGTTGTCAGTATTTTCAACCCAGCCTACTTTCAGGGACCCAAAACCAGCCCTGGAACAGCCTTGCTGCTCTCTCTTTCTGAAGTTGCTTTCAGAGAAGTATGTTCCATCATATACTAATGTCTGTGTACTTCATACTCTAGCATCATATTTTGAGAGTAGTTTTATACCTCCCTTTGACCAGACGGGAAAGGAAAAGGGTAAAATAATTTAGAATATGGCTTGTTTCCAGATTGTGACTGTTCTGTGGGTTCTGCTTACGTTAAATGAAAATGGAGTGGAATGTTTGATGCATGGGCTGGGTTTGCATGTGTGGTTACCTGACCTGTGGAGTAACTGCTAATGGATGCATTGCTAATGTTTTCTTCTTTCTTCACATTTCATGTTAAGAGAATGATCTTACAAGACGCTAAACTGTGTATCTTTAATGAGGTGATGGGGCTCTGTTAGAAAGATCTAGATGATAGAGATAAGAATGTATGTGCTGATGGAATCAGCGTAGAGACAGCTCATGGCTTTGTATAAGGTCAGCTTGGGTTCAGCAAGGCTCCATCACCCCAGCTCCACATGAGCCAGCCGAGATTTGGCAGCAGCAGCAGCCCTGAGCTCATCAACTCATCTGTGCTTGAGCTGATTGGTGCAGTGTACCTCACATTTCTTCTGTGCCATGTCCTGGGCAGGCAGTGTGGACACCCCAGGGTGGCCTCTGTGCAGAGCACCACCTCAAACCAAATTGATTGGCTTTGTACCATGCAGAAATGGCCAAGTCAGTGCCCACACCATGCCAGCCTGGGGCAGAGTTCCTGCCTGGCCAGCGAGCCTCCTCATTTGTTTCTGTTGCAGTTAAACCTGAATAAATTGCCGTGGGCATTGAGGTTTGACTCTGTGTAGTGTATCTGTCATCGGTGCATTACATTACTGTGTCTCCAAAAGGAGGAGAGAGGAGGTTTAGAACATACTTCTGAAAAATTTGTACTCCTTTGGGGCTGACACATGCTCTTATTCTTTGCGTGAGATCATGATTGTTTAAAATATAGCATCTTGCTTTTTTTCTGAGACAGGTGAGGCTGTTGTAATAGAGTATCACTGGCTGGAAAATCCCATTTATTATCAGTTACAGTTGTTTCACACACATACCGCAGCACTATTGCCTCGCTGTTTTGTCTTGTGATGTCTTAGAGGAGATGGCTCTTGGTGGTGGTATTTTGGCCCCTCTTTTGCTTCAGGGAACAGCTTGTGCTTGGCTCTTTCACACTACTAGCTCCTCTGGGGTTAATTCCTCAAGGCAGTGGGCAGAGAACAATTCTGTCTTCGGATTTCTGCTCTGCTGGTGGCATGTACAATAATAGAGCGGCATGTACAGTACTTCTCTAACTGCGGCCTTGCTATATTATAGCAGAGACATGCATTGGAGGATTTTTATGCCCCTTTTGAAATCAGAAAACAGCAATAGCAGCAATTACATCCAAGGCAACAGGTCAATGACCAGCCATTTTGTCAGCTTGAGCAGTATGTGAGTGCATCTATGAAAAATGTATCCATAACACCAGGCCATGAGACTTGTCAGATCAGTATTCCATTAGAGGAAATTTTACTTTAGTTGCCACGTTTTAAAAGAATTGCCATTAGAAGGACTCTGATGTGTAGTAGCCGGGCTGTGGATAGGCTCTGCTTGTGGGAACTCTGCCTGTCCACACCTGCTTATTTTTTCTGAGGAATGCGGATCACTGCAACTCACATCATTCAGTGGAGGAGGCTGCCTAAATGAAGAATGCAAGATGTGCCCTTGTTAGTATTTGTGTTAAAATTCACAGTTAAAGCTGAAACTGTTTCATACCTGGTCCTTAACACCAGGAATACCTAACTTATGCAGAAAAAAAAAGCTACAAAAAAAATCTGATGGTGTTCAGTGGCCTTTGCCATACTGCAGAACAGCAAAGCAAGTTAAGGAGCCAAAGTTTTAGGCTCAACTTTGAACTTCTTGGGTTTGTTTTTTTTTTTTTGTTATATTCTTATGGAAATGATCACTCAATGAAGCTTTTGTCTGTGCATTTTGACTGGTGACCTCTGAAGGTGCTATGTAAAGTGTTTCCTTTTCTCTTTTTTTATTTGCGAAAAAGTGTGAGATGATGCTGTCATGATCCTATAATAAAGACCCCATCAGGAAATCATTTAATGTTTACAAAAGGGTCACAAAGGGTCTTGTAATGATGATGCCAACCCTCACAGAAATAAATAAGTTAGCAGGTTTCTGCAATGTGATCTTCCCCATATCAAGGAGGGATTAATGAGATATGCTTCAGATAGGTTTCAAATTAACAAAAAAATCATGTTTTTGAGAGAAATATGTAAGAAGGATTCCTGGAAAATAGCTTTCCTCCTGCAAATGATTTTGAAATGTCACTGATTCCCTGAGTAGGACTGCACCTGCAGGACCAGCTCCTCAGGAAACTGTGGGCTGACCAAGCCAAGGTGAAAGCACCAAGTGTTGGCAGAGCGGCCTGCTGGGATCCTGCAAGCCCTGCTCTTCTCTTGGGATCAGCAACAGCTCTGGGATCCAGTCAGGGAGAAGCAGTGGGGCTGAGGGAGGAACAGAGGAATTCTAAAAATATTCTGGTTTTACGCACTTCTGACAACAGTAACGAAATCTGTCCTTTCCCTTTGCATTTCGGAAGTGTAAGGCTCTTCCCTCAGCTTATTTTGATCTCTCACATGCCATACTGTAGACTACGAGTCATAAGGATGCTGGTAAATTTGCATTTCTGAGTGAAATTCTCAGGAGCATGCAGTCTCTCAGGACAGGTATTATTAGCTCCCTGGTTTCATTGGGTGCCTCAGTGAATCATGGTGTGTTTATGGCTAGTTTCTTTAACAGAAGACTCCAGTTGTCTCTTCATAATGTATTCTCCTGTGGGGTTTTTTTCTGAAGTGCTGTGGTAAGATTTTCCCGAAGGCTTCAGTTTGCTTTTGTGCTTCAGCATTTTTCCCAGTGATTTTGGAAGAAGCGTATAGATGTTTTGGTGAGGTCTTTACTGGAATATGAGAGGCTCTGCCATTAGGCTGGCATTTGGAGTTCACTTATAATAGGCTCACCTTGGTTTATTCTGCGTTTTTAGAGAATAAAAAGAGATGGCAGGTCTAGAGGACGCAAGTTGTCGAAGTCTGATTAGGACTAAAAATCCTGAATTAGAAGAGGAATTAAATTAATAAATCATCTAAAAACGCCTTAAATGGTGTGAGAAAAGGCTAGTGCTGTGAAAAATAACTGTATGAAGAGGTAATTTTCTAAACCCCAAATAACACAGGAAAGCCTATCAGAATCAAAAATGTGTTAAAATTAACAGGAACAGTGTAAATACAGAGATAAAACTGTGTAAGTATATAGCTGGGCCGATGCAACTTGGCAGCAGAGCCCACAGCCCCTGGGGTGCCGAATGAAGGCAGGCAACAAGGCAGCGGGTGCTTCTGGGTCTGCAAGGGCTTTATAGACCAATGCCTGGGCACTTGCCTTTCAGTAGAGAAACAGGCCAGCCACAGAGAAAGATTTATTAAAAAAAAAAAAAATTGAAAGCAGACAGCATTTGGTGGTCACGTGTGGAGTGCCTTTTCTTCCCTGTAAATATTTTACAAGCGCTGAATCTTCCTATTGAAGAAGGTCTCAGGTTTTCCCCAGGTGAGCACACACTGAGGGGGGCTGCTAAATATCCCCAGAGGGTGCAGAAATGCTGGAGTGCCAGGACTAGCCCTGTGCTGACACAGACAAGTGTTTCTGTGTCCCACTACCAGTGAAGGGTGTATTTGGTTCCAGAGTGATCAAGTATTAAAGCATTGTGGTAACAGAGGTGCAGACATTTTCACTGAAAGCAGGTAGCTTTGCTTTTCAGCTGACACAGACCTCCAGGCGTATTTTCTTAGACACCAAAAGTGATTTGTATTTTTTTCTTGGTTCAATAACTTGTAAAGGACAGCTTCCTACCTGCATTCTGAGAGTATGCTGACACGGGGACTGACTGACGTATGGCAAGTTATCAGATGCTCAGAGATGAAGGAAGCAGTAACACAGGCAGCCGTTTCCTTTCACAAAGGATGTGCCACCTTTCGTTTGCCTCTTCCTCCGTTTCAAGGGATTCTTCAAATAAAGAAGGGACATGTGAACCTGTCTTGCCTGACAATTTTTTTTTATTGAGTACCATGATAACTTGGAGTTCACTTGTTACAAGCATTTTATGTAGTGGGTGAAATACCAGGGGAAATGGAAGATGTAATACAGTATTTCCTGAAAAACTATGATCTAAACATATAAATGTCACTGGGTAAGAGTTACCTGAAACAACTGGAAGGGCAATTAACACCTGGTTTTACGGGAAACATTGGTTACCACTATCAGTTTTAATGAAGTGTATCAACTAAATTGTGTTCTGAGTATTCATTCAGCCCTGTTTATGGCACACTCTTGAGTACATTTACTGTTTGTCAGAAGTGCAAACTAGTGAGCATATGAGGCTTTAAGACAGGCCATCTGTTAGTCTTAGACCCTTGGATAATTGTCAAACAGTTCTAAAAATAAGCGCATACAAACTGCAAGGGGGTGCAGAGGTGATTTTTCTTTAGAGTATGGTAGCAAAGGGAAAGTAGCAACCAGAAATTAAAAATAAATAGGTTTGTCCTATAAAGCAAGGGATAAACCCTTTTCTGTCATTTTCTGCATTCTCTCTCCTTCCTCTCACCCCACTTCAGTGTGCAGCCTTTTTTGTGGGGTTTTTGTTTTGTTTTGTTTTGTTTTTAGATTTCTTTCCTCTTGCTCTTGTGGGTCATGGCATCCCTTGAATGCCTCTCCAGTTTAGGATTAGAGCAGCACCAATTTAAGGCTCACAGCTTTCTGTAGAGAGCATAATCTCCAGTGGCTAAAGCAAGGGTCATCTTGTGTCCTCTGCCTAAAGTAATCCCTTTATAAAGTCAAGGCGTAAAGATTTTTATCTTTACACGTTGCTGTTAGAGGAAAACAGTACCTGTGCACAAACGTCTGTGTACTTATGGATGAATCATGAGGAATAACGGCTGAGAGATTTTTGGACCAGTTTGAATTCAAAAGATGCAAACCATCTTTTGAAAAAAGAATGCTGCAGATGGTATTTCATAAATATTTAGACACTGTAACTTCTGTTTGTAGCAATTTGGATGTTTTGGATTGTGGTTTTTTATATACATGTTCAAATGTGAGACTTGAACCTTGGCTTCAAGTCGGCGCCTGAATCTGAGGGTTAATGTTTGTCTGGCGAGCTGCATGTGTTGACAGCCGATGGAGGGATCTTCTCTTCTGCCTCCCAGCACCACCTGTAAGGGGGAAAGAAGAGAGAATGGGGAGGAGCGAGCACTGCCACGAGTCCCAAGCCAAGACACTGGTCCCTGGGCTTGGAGCCGGACAGTGCCTGAAGGGGTGGGGGAAACCTGCACATGGAGGTGGGCAGAAGCAGGGAGAGAAACTACCTGGGCTCTCGCCTGGGTCTGGAGGACCCCCTGAACACTAGGAGAAATTCAGGGATTAACAGGTCACCCAAGGGCTCATCAGTTAAGTGCCATGTTGGCTGTTTGTTGTGTGAATCTATTATCTCCATAAATTCTATGAAATTATTTTGAGTATTGGTTTTTGTTCATTTTAATGGGATTTGGAAGGGGAGAGAGAGGCTTTATAGCCTTTCGTCAGAGTCCCAGTACCTATGTAACACTGTGGAAGGTTTATGAATTTCACTTGAAGGTGGAGGGCATCACCAGCCTTGTTGTGCTGTTTCTTAACCTCTGTATAACATAGGGCCTTTTAGGTGTATACGCTCACACACACAGACAGGATACATCTAAATGTCTGGTACAACATATCTGAATACCTAACAGATGCACAATGGCACTATAGACTGCATGTATTATGGCCCCAAACCATTATCACACCCCTCGCGGTTGCATTTTACTTTTTTCACCTGCTCCTGTGTAGTACACCTGTGACTTGCTGGCAGTGAACGTTGCTGCAATGTGGGAGACTCCCAGCTTGACTGCCTGGCTTGGAGCTTTGCTCCATCATGTGCTGCTTTTGTGTGTGTGTATTTTCACTCGATCTTTATATAGCTCGTAAGAGTTCTTTGAACTGCTGCAAGTGATCGTCTTTCAAGCCTGATGTTTTCCTTCTTGACACAGTGCTCTGAAAATGGAGATTGTCATGCCAGTGTTTTCACAATAATGGATGTAGAAAAAGAGAGAAATATTCACTGTAGATGTCCTGCAAAAATAGCTTGATCCGCATCCAGAGGGCAGGCAGGGGGTGTCCCCAGGGAGGATCTGGAGAGCAATCAGTATCTACAGACAATAATCAGCCATTCTTTGAAATCTTTTTATTTCCTAAAACCTGTCACCCAGTTCCTTGGTCACAGACACTTCCACAAATTGTTCATCTGGGCATTGCACAGGCAGTAGAAAATTCCACTTAAACACTGCACCAGCCCCGAGGCTCGGGGCAGTTGCATTTTTTCCCACTGACGTGGTTAACAGAATTGCTATCTGTTTCTAATGATTATTAAGAAAAGAAGAAATTTTGCAACCTTGTCCTATAAATAAGCTGTGACTTACTTGATCTTGACAGGTGACTTAGTGCTGCTGTAGAGTTTTCCAGCTGCAGTAATGTCTCAGAATGATGTATTCAGTGGGGTATCAGCTGTGAGCCATGCGTGAACCAGGGGGCCGAGCAGGAGCTATGAAGAACCATTTTTACTACTCAGCTTCTAAATTATGTCCTACCTCCTGCCAGCCCCAAATGCACGCCAGTATGGATGGCCTTGTGAGCAGGTAGGCATGCTCACACACGCACAAGAATGCCTGGAGAGGCTTCATTTTTGTGGCTGCTTTATTTTCCTTTGGAAATCACCATTAAGATTATTTTCTTTAACTATAACTTCTAGAGTTGAAAAATCACACGCAAGCTGTTTCCTGTCAGTCCGCAGTTCTGGTGAAAAGGTGGGTGAAGTTCCCTAGGCTGCTTAGGTAGAAGCATTCCAGTAGTATCCCTTGTTTCAAAATGCTTGCTCCCTTCTGGCCTTTACAGTTTCATTCTGCTGCCTGGAACAGCCCAGTGTAGTGATGCAGTGAAAGCTGTTTCTGCTAGTGCACAGGGCATTCCCAATGCCAGGATATTTTTTTTTCCTATTTCTCTGAAAGTCAGAGCAATTTTCTTTATCTGTGGCACACACAGAGGTGCCTAAGAAAGTTATCCAGTAAAGCATGGGTCAAATATGCAAAGCACATGTGTGAGAGGAGAGAGATAAAACACTGAACATCTTGAGCACTTTCTGACATCTGCAAAGCTCAATTCCAATAAGCTGCACATGCACAGGGCAGGGGGAGTAGAAGCAACAAGATAAGACATGACAGTTGTTAGTAATATGAGACAGGTTGTCAGACTTTTCTTGGAAAGCATGTTTGTGTGATCTGAAGTACATTTTAATAGGTGAGAAACCTATATTGGTTGCAGAGGATACAGACAGGCTCTTGTGGGTCTTCTGAGTACACACCAGTGTTGGCTGCGCAGTATGTGCACATGCGCATGCTGGTCAGGTGTTCACCAACACCGGGGCATGCAGGACTCATGCATCTGTGCATGTGGCTTCTGCAGGATCTGCTCTCCGAAGCAGGGGGAGGATTCAGTGCACACAGACTCTTGTGTCTGTAGGCATTACAGGTATGTTTGTGAGGTCCTGTGTACAATGTGGCTCTATTTATTAACTGCTTGGTCTGAGGACTAGCAAGCATACTGATTGCCAGTAATGCATGCAAAGGGAATAAATGGTACATTCCCAAGGTATTAAGACAGAATCCAGATGAATATGAAAACTGTGTATTTTTACTTTCTTTAATTGATAGCCCTATGGCCTATCTAGTTTCTCAGCTCCTACTTGACCCAGCTCTAAATGACTGCAGGATTTGAGTATGATCTGTTCATTTTTTTTTTTTTTTTTTGCGTAAACTCTGCTTACAAACCCAGTATATTCATTGTATTAGGAGTGTTCAGAACATATTATTAACTTGTGTTCGAGGAGGGGGGCTCGCAATGAAAGATTCATTATCAGATTTAGAGCCACATACCACTCCTTTATTGACCTGCCTGGTATAATCAATACAGCAGCCACACAAGTTTGAAATCATGTTCCCTGACTGTAGACCATGCGTCATGCATCCAGTGCTGATTGTGCATTATCTTTTAAATGGTACTGCCTAAATAAGTATGGATTTGTCTGCCACGAATAGCCCTGCTCTCAGTTTGAAGATGGTAAACCTTTCACTTTTTTTATTGTATGCAGGATGTCCTAAAAATAGAACTGTAATTAAGTGCATAAGAAATGTTAAAATGCCGAGGAGTATGTCTGAGCACAGGGTGGCCTGTGTATTCTTTCACATTTTCATGCTTTAGGTTTAGTGGACAAGCTTCTTATTAGTGTTGCCATCGTGTTCATAGGGCTCCATCCATCCTCTTGCATAAAGTCATTATTTGACTTGAAAATAACATCCAGCGCTGCAAAGGTCATTCCTTCTTAAGGCCGAGAAGATTTCCATGTATAGCAAAGTAAAGAGCCATTGGATTATATGTCTGATGATGTTAAAATCATCTAAAAGTTTCAGCTGTCAATTCACTTGACATTATTTGAGTATAATGCTATATCTCCTCATAAGCTTTCCACAGTACTTCTGTTCTTTGATTCTGGAATACTTAGCATCACTGACTGGGGTGTGCTCAGAGGGCTACTGTTATGCTAAACAAGGTACAGTTATTTTGTGGTTTCAACAGTCGATTGCATTTAATTTCACACGGGCTTCTTCTGTGCGTGCGGCAGCTACGGTGCCACTGCCGCCCCTAACCTTATGGCACAGTAAAGCCTGCGTGTTCCTCGCAGCCCACCCGCCGCAATATCCCAGGTAACTTTTGCCGTGAATTAGGAACTCAGCAGCACTTCTGACACCTGGTGGTCACTTTTTGGGAGTGCATAGTCCAGAAATGCTGCTGCTGCAAATGGGGTCACGGCTGCCTGGCCCCACACATTGTGGGCCACCCATTAGCTCACTCCACAGATGGTTTTCATCAGGGAGATGTCACCTCTGGACAAAGAGGAGGATCATCATCAAGATGTAACTGTGTATAGTGTAGAAGGACCAGGTGATTTATGAAAAGTTAAAATATCTTACTTTATGTTAAAGCTTAGTCATTGTAAATAAATAATTAGATTCAAAATTCATATTGTGTTTAAAAACTTATTCTTCAAGCTGGCAGACTTGCCTGGCTCTGCTATTAGGCAGATGGAGACTAGTAAAATTTCCTAGGCTTGAAGTAATGCAAATGAGTTTTTACGTTTGGGGATGCTGGGGATCCAGCTCAAGAAAAGCTCACCATGAAGCACATCTCCAGTTGCTCAAATAGTTGAATAATCATACAAATAAAGCTAAGATAAGCTGTAGGACTGGGGTTTCAGTCAGCACACAAAATGTAGGTGAATTGGTACTGCTCTAAAAATATGTTTCCAAGGTTGGCTTCCCAATTTATTGGCTCCTGCACAAAATGGCAAGGCAGGTCAGCATCCTCGGATGCAAGATCCTGTGATGACATGTGGCTGCTACAAATCTACCAAAAGGAAAGAAGGGAACAAAAACCACTCTAAACTGCTGAAAGAAATACGTAGAGCAAATCTATTATTTAAAGACATTTAACTTCTGAGTTACCTGTCCAGCTTTTCTTCTGCTGGGAATAGTACCATGGTGCCTGAGCTGGGAGTTCAGCTGTTATTGCCAAAGTATTCCTTGGACTCAGAAGTGTGTGTCACAATCTGGTGTCTCTTGTTGCCAGTACTTGCATCCGGTACTAGTGAGAATAAAAGAGTAAAATATGGCAAGGGCTCCCCCCGTGATCCAGATATCCTTTTTTTTATTATTTTTTTTTTATTCTTTTTAATTGTTACAGTTAAGGGAATCCCTAAAGGCAGTTTTTGCCCATGAAGTGTTACCACTTTCTTCATATATACTGAAAAAAGGGGAGACACTGGGGGGGGGTGGTGGTGGTGAAGGGGGGGGCGAAAGAAACTCTCACGGCTGCACTTGGCTTGTAGCATTTATTTTCTAAGTTCATGGCAGCATTAACAGATCTGTCAGAACAAAGCAAATGTGTCATATTGGCAGCTGTTACTTATGAGTACTTTTTCTTTATTGCATTTTGTTTTGTAATAATTGAGAAGCTTTTATGTCGAGCTCGGCATAAATGGTGCTGAGTGGGAGGGTATGGGCATGCTTTCTATTATTCTGCCCCTCATGCATGTCTCCTTTTTTCGTCTTTCCAGAACCACACATTGAGCCAGCACGCACAGTGAGCCACTGGCACTACAGGACACCTCTCTGCAGAAGACTTGACGGTGGCACAGTGGGGAGGACCATTTGAACATTACATCCAATCAAAGTGTCATTTGCAACCCAGATGTAAAACTCTAATGATTTGGCCATGAGGCGCTGCTATTATAAGCAGCTGGAAATGAATATTAATGGAAGAGATTAAAAGTATTCCATGCTCAGTATTTTTTATTGTCCTGCTTCAGCTAGTGTACTTTAGAGCTTCTGCTTCTGACTGAATTTATAGTGTTAGATAAATCTGCTTTGATGCTGTTGCCCTTTGTTGCTTCTTGTATTATACTGATAGTTAAAGATTAGGTGTGATTTTTTTCTTTTTTGTTAACTGCATTTTAATTGCAATTTTAGGTAACTGTGCGTTGTGATGTGATTGCTTGGCTATTGTCTGAATATTTCTTTTTAATTTTTTAATTAAAGACTAATGCTTTGATTGGATTTGCCAGTTCACCGGACAGTGATTAAAACTATGTAATGAATATAATCGGTTTCAGTGCAACTGGATGGTCTGCTTTATAAATGTGACTTAATCTGATTGCAATAACTAGTACAGTTCAATAAAGGGAATACATGAGCTTAGCATCAGAAGTTGTCTGTCTGTCAGTGCATGCTGCATCACCACGGCTGTCTAAGGTGTGTAAATCACTGAGTGATAGCTCACCTGACACAGACAGTGTTCTGTGCCCAAGTGGAAGGAAGACTGGGAGAGAGTGAAAGCCAACTTCCTGTGTCTGGCATTGTTCTCACTTGTAGATACACCCTCCTAGGCTCCCATGGTACATTCAGCTGAGGTAAGAACATCTGCTATGACTCTGGGCATGCAAAGGCCTTGCTAACTTACCACACCTTTACTCAAGTCAACAAGAATGGAGGGCACCTGGTTTGCTGCTACCTTGACCCTAGATCTGTGCTCCTTTGTTTCAATACAATAAAAAATAGATTTCCAAATTGTATACAAATGGACAAATACTCGATCAGGCCTTGGGGACCTTGATAGGAGACTGTATATTTCACATGCATGGACTCCTAGGCCCACAGGTATTGTAGCTCTGTGTAACTGCCATACTTCTGACACTTGAAACTGCTGTCAGGCAGCTTAACAGAGCTAATTAGCATGCTTGGGTTTTTTTTTAACTTTTAAATGTATCATATGGTAATGAGGTAAGTTATATCTCCAGTCAGAGAAACAGTCATTTAAGGACCATGGACACCACTGGAAAGTTAGTGGGATGCAGTTCTCATGATATCTCCTGCTTGAATGAATCATAGTCATCATGAAGGATGTTCAACAGTTGTGACAGCTGTGACACCTTATACATTGTTGTTACCCATTCCCACAGTGTACAAGGCTTTACAAGGTTCCTATGCATGTGGCATAGGAATATGCACAGTTAGAGCCTTTCGGAATCACTGCACTGAACTACAGCTCAACTGGTTGTCATTGTACCGTGTCTGGGCTTGAACATGGAAGTGATATTTTGTAGGAAAAATGTTTTCAAATATGTGTAGTTAATGCCCAAATTAGTTTATGTAGCAAGTTTATTAACAAGTGCAGTTAACATTGTAGATGATGTTTTCAACATTTAGATTCCTGCTGATGTTGATGGTGATGTTGCACACACATAGCTCTGTTGAAACACTGGGATGTACTGCATGTAAGGGGAGGTGACCAGGCAAAACTAGGGTAGGTTCACCCCTGCAGCAGAAAACACCAGATCAGGGGCAAGTTCTAGTTTCAATTTGCTCAAAAAATGGAAGTAATATTCCATTTGGGTCAAATGATAGATGCAGTTTTTATTCTACCAGTTTTTCTGCTGATATAACATTGCATGGACAGCCAGAAAGAGTTTAGGCTCAAAATTTTTATTTGTGATAAACTTACGAACCCTAATAGCAAAACTAGGAACAACTGTTCTTAATTCCAAAGAGAACAGTTGTGTTTTCATGTAGATAATTCTTAGCTCACTCTTCATGCCACAAAATCATTGCACTAAAATGACCCCTTTCTAGAAAAAATGTTAGCTTTCTTTGTGATTATTTCTTCTTAAGTCATGGCACAGATGTTTACGGGCTGAAAAATTAGCTAATGAAATCACCAATTCATTATTCTCAATCGTAACATATGCTTGCTCCTAACTGACAGGCAACATTTTAAGGTGGGAAATGGAAAACTGTCCTGCTGTACAGGCTCATAGACATGCCCTTGCAAGAAAAGCTAGCTGGGAGTATAGATCAGCTCCTGTGCCATCTTCTCCATGCTAAAAGCAAGGCAGCAGGTTCTCATGATGGAGGTGCTGAAAAGGGAGGCTTTTTGCCTGGTGCTGAGTTTGGAATGATGCTGGATCACTTCTGGACAGACCATCAGAAATAAATAGAAAGATGTAGGGTTTTGTCTTTATGAAAAGGTTCTGTGTTGGGAACCTAAGGGCAAAATGATGTCTCCACACAGCTGAGAGCTGCCTTAGTGGTGCTGTACAGAAGGAAGCACATGCCTTTGTCTCAGCATCTCCCTGCTGACTAGTTAAATCTAGGTGCATATTCACTATGCTGGGACAGGGAAATCCCTGCGTGGGGATCCTGTACTGAACTGAATGATTTTCTCTGTCTGTACCAGAAGCAAGGGCACGATGTGAGGGTGCTGTGTCTACCCTCAAGCTGGCAGTGCTAAGCAGGCTGGTGGCCCAGCTGTGTGTTGCCTTGAACCTTGACCACATCATGGGTAGGGGTGGAGGAAAGGAACAGTTTGGTTTGCCAGCCCACCTTGGAAAGGTACAGGACTCCAAAGCATGGGAGTGAAGGCTGCATTCCTGCTCCATCATCTTCATCCGTTCTGGTACATCACCTTTGTTCACGATCAGCACAAGTCAGGCCAGAGAGAGGGGCTGGTCTCTTCTGCAGGTGCTCTGGTATCTTACAGTACTCAGGTAATATGAGAACACTGATGGACAAATACTGCTTCTCTAAATTTCGTTTTCTAAGACAACATACAGAAGTGCAGGGAGACTTTCCATGAACTGGCTGGGCTGCTCTATGGTATTTTTGATATAACCAGGCCCACAAGAGCAGTCATTGTTACAGCACACACCATAATAAGAGACATCTTGATCTCTGCTTTTGCAGGGGCAAAAGAAATCCAGTTTAGGTGTGTGTGGTTGGAGGGCGGGGGGGTGGGGTGGTATGAAAGCTACTGCAACGAAGCAGGGGGAGAGTCGCCTGTGCTTCTGCTCCTGCTGTGGAGCTGCATCTGCGACACACTGGACTCCTGCTGCTCCCGAAGCCATTCCTCAGCCTGTGCCAGGGTGCAGCGCTGCCGTCTGACCCTTTTCTAAAGCCTGAGCCTCCCCAGGCAGGGCTGCAGCAGCCGCAGAGCTCTGCAGCACAACCGGGCCTTTGTCTGTTGGCTCCCATGTGGCTGTTCTCTGTGCCGCTCTTCCCACTCGGGAGTGGGGGCAGAGCAGCCGTGCGCTAGTACAGAGCACAGCTCTGCTGCTGTAGCTGCAGTCACACCAGGGAGTGCTTCCCCAGCCTAATATATAGTTCCTGTATCTGTTAAAAGCTCCCAGGGAAAACAGAGTCTAACTGCAGGTGGAGAAAGATAATATCACAGCTTCTGGTACATGTTTGAGATTTCACCCCTTTTTTCTTAGTGGCCAAGAAGTGCTATGGAAGGCATTTGGAAAACAGTCAGAATTGCTGGCTCTAAAGGCACCTATATCTCAACAGCTACAACACACTGAAAATGGGATGAGGAGCCTTTCTGTAATCCCTGTAATGGTTCCCTGACTGTCTGTGTAAATCGCAGCTCCTGTGCGGTGGTGTTGTGGGCATGGGCTGGTGCAGACTTCTTGAGGTGTGGATGATGCTGACAACTCACAAGGAAGCACAAAGCAGAATTGCCAAAATTCTTGCTGAGGATGGGTTTTTAGGCAAAAAGGGCATTAGGGACAGCACAGTGTCGGAGACCGGGGAGGAAGCTCTTGATGTGTAAAGAGTTGTATAGACAACTTAATGTCTTCAAGTTTGGGCAAATATTGAAATATAAATTAATAATGGATTAACAAAGGGCTTGTATTTGTAGCAGTCCAGTGTGTTAGCCCTTATGTGCTGAATGATCTTTGAGGTTAGCTTCACTACCTACTGGCACACCCAAAAAAGCATTGAAATATTTAGTCCAGAAGTAGCAACCAGCACCTACAGCTCATATATTGTCTATGTAGCCAGTTTCATGCATCTTTATTTCATTCAGTGCTTCTGTACGTACTTGTCTGACCTATCACCTGCAGCAAGAGGTGCACCTTTAGTCAGATGCCTTACAGTTCTGGAAAAAGCAAGTGTTCAGCCCATTGCCTCCAAAAGAAAGGGAGAGAAAAGAAGTTTTGGGACCATTGAGGAAGCGAGTGACTGATAATTTTGTGCTGGAGCACCTTTGAGTGTGCTGGGGAAGGTCACTGCTGAGCAGCAGCTCACAGGGAATGTGAAAGAGAAGTATCAGAGGTGTTGGGGGGCAAATAGGTGTGTCCTTCCTGTCCTCCAGACAAGTTACTGAAAATCCACCCTCTGGCAGCCATTTCCATTGCAGTGAATCCTCACATCCCATGTCCCAGGTGTGCATCTCTCTTTCTCCTGCCAATGTCTACTGCAGATTGGGGTTCGCTGTGTTTGTCTCACTTTTAGCATGTGTAAATCACTGTGCTATGTACAGTGAAGGGTTTTCCCCTAGTGTGAATGAGCGGACTCCATGTTTTAACTCTCACCCTGAGCAGTGTGTTTTCTGCTAACCTCCTCTGCACTCCTTCAGAACAGCTGGCCAGCTCTGGCTACCTTTGACAGAGGTGTGGAGGTCCTGGGATGCCGTCTCCCCGCGATACGCTGTCAGTAGTGCATGCATGGCATAGACTTAACACACATCTGGCCACGCTGCAGTGGCCGCCGAGCTCTGGAGCCGATGGGAGTGTGACTGGTTCTTCATCACTTTGTCTTTTTAATTTTCTCCCCATTTTTGCCTCTTGTGAAATTGTTCTTCACCTCTCTTCATTAAATTGCTGTCATCCCCATGACTTTGAGATCCCTCTCCTGCAAAGAGCAGCCAGGGCTTGCCTTTTGATCTGCTTATCTGTGAATTATTGTTACTTTCCTGAGGTTTAACAGCTCAGGTGAGGGAGGGAGACAGGAGGTGCCCAAAGGAGAAACACTGAGCACCCCAAGAGAAAGTCGAGCTAATTGCTACAACATTGCTAACAGTACGGTCTTCACTGCCCTAATAGCGAGCTGGAATTACCACCCGAGATTGCCATTTTCTGAGGAGAAGAGCGAGGCGGTTCCCCTGTGTCCCGGGGTGCCCGCAGCAGGGATCCAGCCTTCGCTGGTGCCACAGCTCGCACGGGGGCCGGCGCCCTCCTTTGGTCCGGGCCCGCCGGCAGGAGCAGCCCCGCGCCTCGGTCGGCTCTGCCTGCCGCGCTGGCTGCCTCTCCTCGAGTCGGTGGCGCGCTGCCCGCTGCTCTCTGCGGCTGTCCCCCGCCTTCTGCCATCCCCGGCCATCTGTGTCCCCGCGGCAGGCGGCCGCTCTGCCGCGCCGCTGACCCGGCCCGCGGGGAGGACGGGCCGGGGACGCGGCCTCAAAGGCTGCAACGAGCAGCGGGGCCTTGCCCCGCACGTCGGCGGAGGGGGAGGGCGCGGGCCCGGCGGCAGGCCGCGCTGCCGCAGCAGGGCAGCGCTGGGTGTGGCTGCGAGCAGGAGCAGGTCTGCTGGCACTGCACAGCCCGCCATGCCCCCGGCCGGGCCGTGCAGGGGCTCCTTGGAGCTGCCGCGCTGCCGTCCTTCCTGGGGTGCTCTGCCTCGGCCTCCTCCAGAGCGGGGAGGAGCTGTGCTGCGGCGTCTCTTCGGGCGCTGTACCTGGAATCACACCTCCTGTGTTGCTTTCTGCGGATGGGAGAGCCGAGCTGACCCGCAGGGTGAGCCGGCAGCGCGGCGGAGGCCGGAGCAGGAGGGCCGGCGCTCGGCCGCTGCTCAGCCCCCACGGCAGCCGCGGATGTCTCAAGCTGCCCCGTGAGCAGCATCCTGCTTCCAGCCTGGTTCTGAGGGCTTCAGGGATGTCAAAGACCCCGGGTAAAGAACTGTCATGAAAGTATTTTCAGTGTTTTACCCATACCCGGGTTTCACTGTGTCTGTGTTTATAGCACGGTGGTGTGTCAACCTGCGCCAGCAGGTTGGAGATGCAATACAGAGAGTATTTACTCAATGGTGGGAGTATATACAGACTAGGCCCTGTGCATTTTGCTTCTCCTGATGTTCCCAAATGTGTGTTGGCGTTTAAAGCCTTGTACAGCACAGGCAGCGTCCTTGGGAAGCAGGGACTAGAGAGCATTGCAGGATCGCTCTGTGTGTGAGAAACCCTGCTAAAAGAAGCATTAACTTTGACACAATCCTTAGCCCCCAAGTCTTTCGGTACCAACTAAAATCTCACTTTGAAGTCAAAAAGAATAAAAATTTATCTGTTTCCAGTTGTACGTGGCTGGAAGAGGTTCCTGGCCCCCAGTGTGATTCTTCCCTCACAATAACCGAGTGAGCAAACGAGCCCTCCAAGTTGTGCACGCCAAAGCTGTGTCCCTGAGGTGCTGGGCTCTTCTTTACCTGTCCTGTAATTTAAAGGGAGGAAGAGAGAAAGAACATCTTTTCTCCTGGTTGAAAGCAATGCCATAAATAAGTGCATCTTCTTCTTCCAGGTGCATTTTATAGGCACGGTTCCTCAAGAAATGGGCTTCTGCACATGAAAGCTATAAAATACACATGTCATTTGCGAAAGACACAGCTTCTGTTGTTCATTTTCTGGTTTATTCATAAACTATCTCAGTGTAAGCCTGCCATAGAGGGAGGGTTAAGGAAGAGTGCAAATGAGCTCAGCTAATGTTTTTGTAATGGTGCTAAAGAAATGGTCAAGAGCTTCCATTAGCCGCATGTAGCATAAACAATTCGGGTTGCTAATGGGGAACGACAGAGTTTCACCCAAAGTAGGACCCAGAAACATTTTTCTTCATTAGGGCTCTTGTGTCTTAAGACTTGATTGAGTGTTGCATAATTCCTAATAAATATGCAATATGTTATATTACAGTGTATATTCTAGTGCCTAGATGTGGAAGATGAGGCCTTGACTGAAAGCAGAACAAAGTCTGGTGTACAGACAGTGGAAAAAGTGGATAGACTGGAAGGAGAAGGCAAGCAGCACCTCGCAGTGGCAGGGCCAATGGATGTAGCATAGGAGCTTAACTAATTTTGCCTCTTTCTTGCTAACTGCCCTGAACGAAGCTATGTGCATGATATCCCAAATACTGGATAAACCTGGAGTTTTGTTGAAAGCCCTCTGTCGTGTACACTTCTCACCTGCTCCTTGCTAATTGGATAGTTCTTTCCAAATTCCCTATCTCTGTCTTTGTGTTTTCTACATTTCCCTCCCCTGACCTTTCCCTGCATCCCCAGTAGTGGTATCCCTGTGGTTCACCAGACACAGAGTTTGACAGTGCTCTTACAGCGACCGTGTGGTTGAAGTCAGTCTGACGCAGAAGAACCTGTTGTCTTTGACTGGCTTGAGACTGGTTGTCTGGTAGTGGGCAGGGGCACAAGAGGAATGCGCAGTTCTGCTGCATTAAGGTTGCAAACTGATTATCTGATGAAAGGACATAAGAAAAGAGGAAACTGAGATACCAGGCACCCCACTTGGGACAGGAAACAACCTTTGCTGGAGGATAAGAAGTGTTTGCACTAGCAAACAAGAATGCTAACTCCCCTTCTCTTACTGAGCAGTTTAGCAACCTTATAGAGCATAAAATTAATAAAACAAATTAAGTTTGGAGTCATCCCTGCCCTCCATTTTTGATTTTGCATAGTAATTCCAGTTACTGATACATGAAAGAATACACCAACATTATTTGCTTTCAGGGAACTGCCAGGAAAAAGCATCTTCTTTCATGTTGCATTGCAAATGTGTACACAGCCATTTCCCTTGACTTCAAGGAGTTAAATGTTCACATATGTAAGGCACACTAGGATCAGAGCCTTAGGTAATCTAATGATACTGGATAACTTGAGTGTGCATCATTAGCTCAATGATGCACCAAGCTCAAAGAGAGGGGAAGAAAAAAAAAAACAACAAACCAACCTCTGAACCCTGAAATATGTCTGTGTCTGAGAGAGAAATCTAGAGGGAAGAGAGAAGAAAACATAGTCAATATGTCTACAGTTCATTTAAGATGCTGAAAAAAGTATTTTCCCATTTTTATGTTATTGAAGACAGAAACACAAAATGAGAGAAGAATCAGTGTGGAATCCAGAATACCCTGTGGCATGTGAAACCCTGCTGGAACAGATGGAGAAGAAGTAGGTGCTGGAAAATATATATTCAAACCAACAAGGACACATGTAAGCACCAGAACTGCAAATTGGGCCTGAAAAAAACCGTCTTCTTTGCAGAACTGTGTGGTGTTCCTTTTCTGAGACCTACTGGGGCATCCTATTGAGCCAGAGCTCCCCAGCTCAGCTGTACATTACTTTGCCCATAAGGGTGTTGAACAAATATTTTGTATCCAAGGGAGACTCATTAATGTCTTTCAAACTGGATGCAAGTTTCTTATTATTCTTCTGCATAGGTCTAGTAATGGGAGCCTCCTCTAGAGATGCCCTACGCAGATGTCTTTAGGCAATGTTGATGGCATGAAGCTGAAGCAAGAATTGTTTTCACTGAAAGATTTATAATCTTATAGCCTTTCCAAGCCTAGGCTGTTCATGTGGACTGAGAACCAGCAGCTAGGATATTCTGACTCCTACACTATTCTGTAATACTGACTAGCCTGGAGAAATAATTTTGGTTGAAATTTTTGCTGTTCTGGGTCCTCAGTATGAGGAATGAAATGTCAGGCTTTTTCCAAAGGTACCGAATGTTTCCGACTCCTATTTGAATCAAAACTGCAGGTTTTGAGTCCCTGTTACAAAAAAAAAAAAAAAAATTAAACCCCCAAGCCCATGGATCTTAATTTAGGGCTCCCCAAATCAGAAGCCTCTTTGAAAGACACAAAACAGCCGATAGATTTCCATATCCTGCAGGGTTTTGGCATGAATCCCCTTCTTTGGTTCCAGGCAGAAAAATACAAAGAGATGTCTGTGAATAGGACCTTGCTGGGTGTCCAACCCTCTGAGTGAAATTTCCTGTGTAGAGGATGGTCTCGGCCTACATTTTCTAGTTATTATATAGAATTTGTTTCCTGCTAAGCTAGGAAAAAATGTGTAAAAATATAAAACTTTCAGTGAATTCCCACGTTACAGAGCTACTTCAGGCTGTACAGGCAGAATTTGTACTGGAGGAGTTGACATTGAATAGGGTAGTTCAAGAGAGACACCAAAGCTCAGCAGAGACATCCTTTAAAAATGATTTGTCTTGTCTGCAATATTTTGTAAGTAAGTTGATCCAAATCAGATTTTGGAGTAATACCATTAAAGTCAACAACCAACACCCAGGATGAATCTGGCTCTTAAAGTGCCATTCAGGGTCCTTGAGAGACACACATCCCAATGACTCCTTTAACAGTCATTAAACCAATTATCATCCCAGTCTATTTCCAACAATTATCATCATAGACTTTTTCTGTTTAATCAGCTTTTTAATTGACCTGTGAATAAGACAGGAGATACAAAAAACCTCCCCTGATACCTCAGGTGTAACTATTACACATTTAGCATTGCTGTGCACATGAAATAATTTACACCATAATACTGATCTGAGGCTGGTATACGAACAACAATATTCCTATAAATCAAAGATAAAAACAAATCAAAGGCAATAAAGAAGAAAAAGAGGAAGTAGGAATCCAGAAATAGAATGTCACCACGATTGGTGACATTGCTTCTGGGATTTCCTTGGCCAGCAAACTTTGGAGCTGGAAAAATACATTTTCTTTTTTTCCTAAAACCATATGCAACACACAGAATAAACTGCAAGTGTCACAAAAAGTTCTGAACACCTCTTAAGTGCTACAATTATTGAATTGAGTTGCAGAAATGTCTTCAGACAATTGCTCACGACTTTAAAAAGAAATCAGCCATTTAGGCATATGTCCCTCCTGCAAGCAACTAACTTTTTTAATACCACTTGCCTTGGTATAGCGCTGCAAAGTGGCCTGAATGCAGCAATTTGCGGGATTTGGCACTGTGAGCCCCGCAAGCACTTAGCAAAAGCAATTGTGTAGCTCTATTGAAAATCCCGCATATCATGCTGTGGGGAGCCAGCGCTTTTTATCTGTCGGCACTGTTGGTGACAAATATTAAAATAAAAAGTATGACACTATAGGTGCTTCAAAATTCAAACTGCAAGTTTCCTACTGCGGGACTTCTAACCATGTAATAAAGTGCAGGGAAGAAAGCAGAGTTCGGACCCCATGCTGTAATAAAGGCAAGGAAATCTTAAGTGTTCAAATACATAATTCATTCTCTTCTGAGACTTTATACCAGGTTTCTACCAGTAAAGATTTTAATTTGTGACTAGATGATACAATCTTTAATTTCTCTTCTACTGCCAGAGACAGCTGGGAGAGCACTGGGGCAGACCTGTTCATTGTGGTGAGTGAAAGCAAATGGTCACGGCAGGTCAGAGAGTTCAGTTCCTCTGCAGCTGGCAAGGGTGTGACGGCGTAGAGGGTAGAGGAGAAAGAACCCCCCATCTTTTACTTGCTGTGGAAGTGCCTGCGAGAAAGGCAAAGTAGTCAGTGAATTTTATTTATTTAAAGTCGAAATACTTTGCACCTTAAATTATGTCATACACCAAGGATCTCAAAACATGTAGCAAACACTGGCTGGGCCTCAGCTTTCTGTGGGGAGGTAAGTCCCGGTTCCTACTTCTTGTCTTCCTGCATTTCCTGTCAACTTGAAGTCTACTGCCATTTTGTTACACAGTTTTCAAAACCAGAATTTGAAACATATGATTTTAAAATTTTCTTATTAGCTGTGACTTCGCACATTTATTGCTTTGCTGTATAGCTATTTTTAACCGCACTTTAAGAATATTTTTATGCAAATAACAGCACAATAATCACAAGGAGGAAGTAACTAATGACAAATTATAACCACCTTTGTGCATGTATGAGTACATGTTGTATCTGCATAAGTGACAAGTTACTGAAAAGGTATTGACCATTTAAATGATCAAAGATATCCCTGCTAAAAGTCCAGTGGAATCACTGCATCTATATCAGGGATAAATTTGGCTCAACTGTAAGAATGCATGCGTCTCACTGCAGTGGTCATTTAACCTGAATTATATACATTGATCTGTGCACCCCCCTGGTGTCAGCATACAAAACTGACTGGATTACATATTCAGATGTAAAGCTACAACAAAATTGTCTTTGACCTAGTTACATTTTCTAATCCAGCCTCATAAGCCTAGTTGTTTTCTTTCTAAACCCTGATCTTTTTTCATTCCTTCTCCAATGCCTTCTTCGGGACTGACATCCATCTCATCCCAAAACATGATGATGCCTGGTACAGTGCTTGGCATTCAGTTCTTTAAAGACTGTTGCCTTAGATGTGGCTTAGTCCTCCCAGACATGGCTATATTGTGGTGGGTGACTCCCTTCTGAGGGGAACAGAAGGGCCCATTTGTCGACCGGATCCACCCCACAGGGAGGTCTGCTGCCTGCCTGGGGCTCGGATTAGAGATGTTAAAAAGAAGCTCTCTGAACTGGTGCAGCCGTCTGACTACTACCCACTGCTGGTTTTTCAGGTTGGCAGTGACGAAATTATTACGAGGAACGTAAGGGCGATGAAGAGAGACTACAGGGCCCTGGGACGGCTGGTTAAAGGGTCTGGAGCGCAAGTGGTGTTTGCCTCCGTACCTGTTGCAAGCGAGGGTGAAGGGATATATAAGAAGACTCTGCAGGTTAATGTATGGCTACGTGACTGGTGCCAAAGGCAGGGGTTTGGGTTTTTCAGTCACGGGCTGCTGTATGGGACACCTGGTTTGCTGGTGACAGGCGGGATACACCAGTCCCAGAGAAGAAAAAGGGTTTTGGGGCAGGAGTTAGCAGGGCTTATTGACAGGGCTTTAAACTAGTTATGAAGGGGGGAGGGGATTTAACAGGGCCTGTTGGGGACAAGCCCAAGAGGAACATGCTAGGGATTGAAGGATGGCGGGCTAAGGAGGACTATCAATCTCTTGTTTCACTTGTGGGAAAGGATAGCTTTTTAGACCCTGTCCCGCAGGGGAAAAAGGGTACTAGGACTGGCTCCCTGAAATGCCTGTACACCAATGCACGCAGCATGGGGAATAAACAGGAGGAGTTAGAAGTCTGTGTGCGGGCTAAAGGTTATGATCTAGTGGCGATTACAGAGACATGGTGGGACAGTTCACATGACTGGAATGTGGTCATGGATGGCTATGTCCTTTTTAGGAAAGATAGGTCAGCAAAGCGAGGTGGTGGAGTGGCTCTTTACGTGAGAGAGCAACTAGAATGTATTGAGTTCTGTCCGGGGTCGGATGAGGAGCAAGTGGAATGTCTGTGGGTACGAATCAAGGGGCTGACTGGCACGGGTGATACAGTTGTGGGGGTCTATTACAGACCTCCTGATCAGGACGAAGGAGTTGATGAGGCTTTCTACAGGCAACTGGAAGTAGCCTCGCGACTACATGCCTTAGTCGTCGTGGGGGACTTTAATTACCCCGATATTTGCTGGAAGACTCACACAGCCAGTCATTCACAGTCTAGGAGGTTCCTCGAGTGCATTGATGATAATTTCTTAATGCAAATGGTGGACGTACCAACTAGGGGAGCAGCGCTGCTAGATTTAGTACTCGCCAACAAGGAGGGTTTGGTCGAAGTGGTGACGGTCAATGGCAGCCTTGGCTGCAGTGACCATGAGATGGTGGAGTTTAGGATCCTGTGTGGGAGGAATAGAATACCTAGCAAAGCCACAGTTCTGGATTTCCGAAGGGCCAACTTTGGCCTCTTCAGTCAACTGCTAAGGGAAGTCTCATGGGAAAGTGTACTAGGCGGTAAAGGGGCTCAAGATAGTTGGTTAGCATTCAAGGACCGCTTCTTCCAAGCTCAGGATCGGAGCGTCCCAATAAGTAGGAAGTCAAGTAAGGGATCTAGGAGACCGGCGTGGTTAAACAAGGAGCTGCTGGGCAAACTCAAGTGGAAAAGGAGAATCTATGGATTATGGAAGGAGGGGCTGGCCGCTTGGGAGGAATATAGGACAGTTGTTAGAGGATGTAGGGAGGCAATTAGGACAGCTAAGGCCTCCTTGGAACTCAATCTTGCTAGTCGGGTTAAAGACAATAGAAAGGGCTTCTTCAAATACATAGCAAATAAAACTAACACAAGAGGCAATATAGGCCCACTGCTGAACGAAGTGGGTACCCTGGAGACAGAGGATATAAAGAAGGCAGAGGTGCTGAATGCCTTCTTTGCCTCTGTCTTTACTCCTGCAGACTCTCCCCGAGGGCCCCGGATTTCTATAGCCCCAGAAGGAGTCAGGACAAAGGAGGAGTTTGCTTTGGTAGATGAGGATTGGGTTAGGGATCAGCTATGCAATCTGGACATCTGTAAATCGATGGGTCCGGATGGAATGCACCCACGGGTGCTGAGGGAGCTGGCGGAGGTCATTGCTAGGCCACTTTCCATCATCTTTGGTAAGTCGTGGGAAACGGGCGAGGTGCCTGAGGATTGGCGGATGGCAAAGGTCACACCAATCTATAAGAAGGGCAAGAAGGAGGACCCGGGTAATTATAGACCGGTCAGCCTTACCTCCATCCCTGGAAAGGTGATGGAACAACTTATTCTTGACTCCATCACTAGGCATAGCAAGGATGAGGGGGTCATTAAGAACAGCCAACATGGTTTTATGAGGGGGAAGTCATGTATGACCAACCTTATAGCCTTCTATGAGGAAGTGACTAGGTGGAGGGATGATGGTAGAGCGGTAGATGTAGTTTTTCTTGATTTCAGTAAGGCATTTGATACTGTCTCCCACAGCATCCTCATAGATAAGCTAAGGAAGTGTGGGCTTGACGATCAAGTAGGGAGGTGGATCGAGAACTGGTTGAAAGGAAGAAGGCAGAGAGTTGTGGTCAATGGCGCAGAATCTAGCTGGAGGTCTGTGACTAGTGGAGTTCCTCAGGGGTCGGTGCTGGGACCGGTGCTGTTTAATATTTTCATCAATGACCTGGATGAGGGAACTGAGTGCACCCTCAGCAAGTTTGCTGATGACACAAAACTGGGAGGAGTGGCTGACACACCAGAGGACTGTGCTGCCATTCAGCGAGACCTGGACAGGCTGGAGAGTTGGGCGGGGAGAAACTTGATGAAATTTAACAAGGGCAAGTGTAGAGTCTTGCATCTGGGGAAGAACAACCCCATGTACCAGTACAGGTTGGGGGTTGACCTGCTGGAAAGTAGTGAAGGGGAAAGGGACCTGGGGGTCCTGGTGGATAGGAGGATGACCATGAGCCAGCAATGTGCTCTTGTGGCCAAGAAGGCAAATGGCATCTTAGGGTGCATTAGAAAGGGAGTGGTTAGTAGGTCAAGAGAGATTCTCCTCCCCCTCTACTCAGCCTTGGTGAGGCCGCATCTGGAATATTGTGTCCAGTTCTGGGCCCCTCAATTCAAGAAGGACAGGGAATTGCTTGAAGGAGTCCAGCGCAGAGCCACAAAGATGATTAAGGGAGTGGAACATCTCCCTTATGAGGAGAGGCTGAGGGAGCTGGGTCTCTTTAGCTTGGAGAAGAGGAGACTGAGGGGTGACCTCATCAATGTTTACAAATATGTAAAGGGTAGGTGTCAGGATGATGGAGCTAGGCTTTTTTCAGTGATATCCAGTGATAGGACAAGGGGCAATGGGTGTAAACTGGAGCATAGGAAGTTCCACGTTAACATCAGGAAGAACTTCTTTACTGTAAGAGTGACAGAGCACTGGAACAGGTTGCCCAGGGGGGTTGTGGAGTCTCCTACACTGGAGATATTCAAGGCCCGCCTGGACAAGTTCCTGTGTGATGTACTGTAGGTTACCCTGCTCTTGCAGGGGGGTTGGACTAGATGATCTTTTTAGGTCCCTTCCAACCCTTGGGATTCTGTGATTCTGTGATTCTGTGATTCTGTGATTCTGTGATTCTGGCAGCAGTCCTTGAAATCAAGGGCTCTGTGCACCTTTGCTGTCTTTTATAGGAGGAAGCCCTCTAGGAGAAATAGTTTACACAGTTAGTCTTTAAAACACTTTTATTTTAACAATTATTTTTTTACAAAAAAGCACTAGAAGCTAGTACCGTGTCCTGCCCCTTGGTCTTTAATGGTGTTACAGTTTTCCCCTTGACAATCACCCATGATTATAATATCCTTAAGTTGGTCTCCACTTACATGTACTTAGCATGTCCCTTTATTTGATACCATCTGAGGGGTGCCTTATTGTGGCATGTAGCTACTGCTAAGTACCACAATAAGGCTCAAGTCATGCTGCTGCATTAGTGATGATCTAAAGATACGCAGATTTTACAAGGAGGAAGCAACATTATTTCTCTAAGTGAAGTGATAATGAAAAAAATTTAAAAGGATACATTTTCAGGCATTAAACCTATTTCCTGGATTGTTTCTTTTTTGGGTTTTTTTTTTGGTTGTTCTTTTTTTTTTTTTTTTTTTTTTCCACAGGCATTAACAAAGCCTTCAAAACTTATCCTCCTCCTTGTATAACACTAATATCTGCAGCTCCCATTTGCCTATTTATGGAGCTGATGTCCTTCATTGTGTCAAGACTGATATCCCTGTTTCTTAGGACAGTGCCCTGCCATATGTGTCACTGTCCTCACCCCGATCCCTGTGCAATAGCTCTGCAGACTGCTGAGGCACTGTTGTGCTGATTGCATGTGGCACCATCTTGCCGAAAAGAGCAGTTGTGTCAATCTGCTCTGCTTTGAGTAAGAAAAATTGTGCCCCAGTGAACTTGCTGAGAAGGCTCTTGTTGATGTCAGGGTGTTGGGCTGCAGTTATGGCCAGTTATGGTTTGGGCTATGACAGAGGACATCAAGTTTCCATTTGGGTCTCCTTAGCAACTGAAGCAGGGTCCCCAGGGTGTGGGCTCCCTGTGCTTTTCCACAGCAGTGCAGCAGTGCACTCACGCAGCAGAACAGGTTCTGCCAAAGCAGGGTCTGGCCCTGTTAATGAACCCTGGCTACAGAGCCAGCAGCCCTGAGGAAGCACAGATCCTCAGTTCCTGTGCCTAAGCTTGCTCTTTCAAGAAAATATTAACATTATTCCATGCTGCTTTTTAACAGCTCTTCAGGGTTGGGGGAGAGCTAGCTCTGATACCTTAGTGCAAGGAAGACTAGTAATTAGAAGGATGAGGCTGGTGCAGCTGGGTTGAAATGTGTTTAAACAAACAATTAGAAGTAGTAAAAAAAAAAGGAGCACACTCTGCCTACTTCAGCTAAGAGGAAAGGTCTCTCTGACTCTACCTGCTCTGAGGCTACATTGAGGCTCTTTGACTCTGCTCTGAGACTTGCTGACACTACTGATTCAACACTGTATCAAGACACTCCAACTGTGATCTGAGACCTGGAGCAGAGTGGAGCATCTTGACACAGTGTCAAAACAGTAGTCAAGAGCACATGGACGCAGCACTGAAAGGCTTTTGTCTCCCAAATGAAAAGGAGCTGGATTATTGTAATTTCTTTTTTTAATTTATTATTTATTATTATTAATGGAAGTTTTCTCTTAAATAAAAACTCCCACAGTTTATTCGCAGGAAGAAAGGGTGACATGTGCCCCCTCCCTCCCCCCCCACCCCTTGTTTGATAAAGCAGTGTGACAGGCAATGGCTTCACTGTACAATACATTTCTCTAAAGCAAAGTTCTTTGGCTTTGGAGAAGTAAAAGATTATATTTGGAAATTATTCCAATTTAGGAATCAGAAGGGGTTAGTCCTTTCATGATACTGCACGTCAATCATCTCTATCTTTGTGCATGTTTGTGTTTGTTGTATAATTTGGACTTGCAGTTTTTTACAGTGACATTCATTTGATCTGACTATTATTTTGGGGCATGGCATTGCTCACAACTCCATCCACAAAATACAAGCTCTGGCTTTTGGTAAGGATAGCTGTGAATTCAGATATTTGAGTGCTGACCAATATTCATCAACAAAACAAATTAGTTCAATTGTCAGAATGCGGCAATGCCTGCTGAGACAGGTTTCTTTTCTGCAGATGAGATGGTCTTAATGTTACATGGACTGTGACTTTAAACAGGTTAAACTAATTTATTTAAAAAATGAGAAAATATATTTATTTTTTTTTCCTTGCTGGTGTCACAGGTACCAAGGAATTAGCAAAACCATCTACTGAATGTTTTATAGATGGTGGTGGTTTTGCTGAATGTTAAATGAAAACAATCCATTAAAATAAAAAATGAAAATTCTTTTTGTTTCCTTTTCCTCTTGGGCCTTCCCAAAAGGAGGTCGACACCAACCCAGTATGAAAAATACTTACCTAAGCCAATGACTGCCCAGCATGTATTCCCTTGAGCAACTTGAGTGGGCATGATGCCATCTGAACAGATGGGCATTACTGTAGGCAACCAAGAGACCATGCATGTGAATCAAGTATGGGTGTTTACAGCACCATTTCCCTGATGAGAATGTCAAAATGGCAGCCCAGTCTGAGCCTTTGGCTCAGTTTGATTGCATTTCACTAATTCAGTTCTAAAATAGACAACTTCACAAAATAAATAATTAAGTTGGATGGTCATGATTTTACTTCATGGAATTGGGCAGAAAAAGTGGTTAATGGGCTCACCCCAAATAATGTGCCTGCCTCCTGTCTGTACCATGAGGTCTTGCTATTTTGTAAAATGAGGGCAAAGAAGTCACCATGTCTAACAGGGCTAAGTATAACATAACAAACAGGCAGGCATATCAATACTACAGATGTACTCCAAATTGAAAGAAAGAAACATTTTCACTTTCTTTTTTAGAAGGGCATCTTATTTCAAATACAAAATAAAAACAGTATGAAATGGGACTTATATGCATGATGTATTTGAATAATAGTTCAGGGTCAGATTCTTAAACATATTGAATTAAGATTTCATTGCTGTCCTGAAGAGAGATTCACATAAATGTTGAAACATTTTTGAACCTAGCACTCAGTGCAACTCCTATATGTGTTGAATGAAGTGAGTTCTACTGAATTATCGTTGGAAGTTCTCTAATATCTGTCACAAAGAAGACTTTAAGTATGGAAATAAAGACTGGAATTTGAATATTAAATTACAGAATATTAAATTACAGATTCATCTACTTTAACAAAAAAGACTATGCTATATGTATCATGGAAGCTTGATTTAAAGTATATGTCTGAAAGATGTCGTTATTTTATTTTTCTTTTGTTGATCTGTTAATAGTTTTTTTGCACGAACTTCCATATGGTTGTATAACACTAACTGCTTATGTAACCTTCAGGTTTACCTTTGGTAATCTATGTAACTTTTTGCTTTTCTGAGTGGCTAGTTAGCCTGAATTTGAAGAATTGGGATACTGAATCATCAGTGTCAGGTATGAAATACATGAATACATCTTTTTCTTTTCTTTTTTTTTTTTTTCCCCAGGAATAATGCAACATCTTACTGATAATAGCTAAAACTTCCTATGTTTTAGATTCGAATTATTTGTTCCTACTTTTTATTTGTTTGTTTGTTTGTTTTTAAATCATCTAATTTCTGGTTGGGCGATTTCTAGGAAGTACCCAGTGAGTTTTACATATACTCCTATCCCTCAGCTGGGGAATTCAGGGCAGCAACAACAAAAAAAAAAAGTAGTAAAAAAAAAATTGAAAAACATAATGTGAAAATTAAAAATAGTTCTTTTCTAGCACTTGTTTGGAACAAGAAGTATCTGGAGTGTGTCTTTCTGTATGCAAAATATTTCAATATTTTTCTTTATTATTTCAAGCTATCAGAATCAGACTTTCCATTTGTCTTCTATAATGTGCTATGAAGGCTTCAACTTCCGCCATTAGACTTGCTAAAATGCTCTTTTACCTTGTATTTAGTTTTCTAGGGAGCATGATGTTTATTTTTTTGCTCAATGTCATGGTAACAGAAACACTTCCTTTATATTGTATCTAAGTTTCTGTTTTAAATACAAGCAGGGCAGTTTGGAGATTGCTGTATATCCCATGTGGAAATACAGCACTAGCTTTCTGGGTGCCAACACATACTCCGAGCTGTTGCTCTAGGGTCACAGATGCATCTCACACTGAACCAGTTAAAAATGCAGTAGCTGTGTTTGGGGACACAAGCACAAATTTTCAGGGCCTGATTATTCTGTTAGTTTCATATGTGCAATTCCCACTGAAGTCAGCAAAAGCAGTGCATGCAGACCTGATAGGCTAATTTGGAGCCCAGAAATGCAAAGGATGTAATCATACATTTGATTTCTGTGAGTACTCGAGGTCTGATTCTAACCCATCTCCACGATGTTATGATTTACCACAGCTTTTAAGGATTTGGATGGATCCAAAAATATTAGGCTATTTGTGATATTTTATTTTCAATGAACAGGGGAAGAAAAAGAGATCTGAAGTGTATGAGCTCATGCTGGACAAGCCTAGAAAGAAAAATGCGTTCTACAGTGCTCTAAAACTGAGCGAAGACTAGTACAATGTGTGGCATACTATGTAAGGAAAAGAAATGTGA
Source organism: Lathamus discolor (assembly GCF_037157495.1). Lineage (NCBI taxonomy): Eukaryota > Metazoa > Chordata > Aves > Psittaciformes > Psittacidae > Lathamus > Lathamus discolor. Next base: position 15,382,836 of record NC_088909.1, on the reverse strand, counting down.
GACCCTGAGGAATGAGGGCAAACTAATCAAAGGAATAGCTAATGGCCTAGAAGGAGGACAGGGAACAACCTGTTTCTCATGTAGCCCACTCAGTTCTCAGTTCAGAGGGCCATTGCGCAGACTGCTGGGACCTGAGCCCAAGGTCTTAATGATTTTATCCAAAAGGGGTCAAATTCATGGCAAATTCTTTATGTCTATATATTTTATTCTTTGATCAGAAACAGACAATTTCTTCCACACAGGGAACAGAGCCAAGTACTGGTGCTGGACCACTATTGCTACTTTTGCACATGCTTCTCCAAAATGACTTACATATGCAATCCTGCAACACGCCAGTGTGATACTGCTGATCCAGTTGGCCTGCTGACTAATCAGCACCTCAGGGCAAATTAAATTGTCATGGAAAATGGATTTGGCACCTGAACCATTAGTAGGTGAGCTGAGAAGATGACCAGTAAGGTCTGAGCAAGCTGATGCTTGTTCCAGTAAGTGATTGGAGATCAAAACCTTTAATATGATGCTCCCAGTGCCAATATTAATTCTCTCATCTCTTTTCAGATTAACAGAACTGAGAAGCCCAAGACAGTGGAGGCTGGAGTGATGCTGATTACACTGGAATGTATGGCAGTTGGTTGAACTAATGGAGAACAGAATTACAGATGTTTGTAGGAATTGAAGGAGCCTTACAATAAAGAGGGTGGGCCAGCAGTGCAGTCTGTGAAATGGAGAACATGAAGGTTTGTTGAGCCCTCTCTCCCGAAGCCTACAGCTTTGGGAAATGGTGAAGATGTAGTCTTAGGAATCCCTAATTTCTCTGGCATCCCCAAATATACTAGTTAATACTTGCAGAAGGAAGTGAAAAGTGCTGCTTGTGTTATGAAGTATTAATGTTCAATTTTTAAACTATTTCTATCATTTTTCTATGAGGACAGCAGAGGACTATGCCATTGAAATAAAGTAGGTGTTTCTAGCCTATAACTGCTGGAAAGAAGGGATGCCATCCAGAGAGACCTTGATACGCTTGAGAGCTAGGCTGAAACCAACCTTATGAAGTACAACCATGACAAGTGCAAGGTCCTACACCTGGGTTGGACCAATCCCAGGCACAGCTACAGACTGGGCAAAGAAGAGATTCAGAGCAGCCCTGTGGAGAAGGACTTGGGGGTGCTGGTCGATGAGAAAATGAACATGAGCTGGCTTCAGTGTGCGCTCGCAGCCCAGAAAGCCAACCGTATCCTGGGCTGCATCAAAAGGAGCGTGACCAGCAGGTCGAAGGAGGTGATCCTGCCCCTCTACTCTGCTCTTGTGAGACCTCACCTGGAGTATTGTGTGCAGTTCTGGTGTCCTCAACATAAAAAGGACATGGAACTGTTGGAACAAGTCCAGAGGAGGGCCACAAGGATGATCAGGGGACTGGAGCACCTCCCATATGAAGACAGGCTAAGAAAATAGGGGCTGTTCAGCCTGGAGAAGAGAAGGCTGCGTGGAGACCTCATAGCAGCCTTCCAGTATCTGAAGGGGGCCTATAGGGATGCTGGGGAGGCACTCTTCGGTAGGGACTGTAGTGACAGGACAAGGGGTAATGGGTTAAAACTTAAACAGGAGAAGTTTAGATTGGATATAAGGAGGAAATTCTTTCCTGTTAGGGTGGTGAGGCACTGGAATCGGTTGCCCAGGGAGGTTGTGAGTGCTCCATCCCTGGCAGTGTTCAAGGCCAGGCTGGATGAAGCCTTGGGTGGGATGATTTAGTGTGAGGTGTCCCTGCCCATGGCAGGGGGGGTGGAACTAGATGATCTTGAGGTCCTTTCCAACCCTAACTATTCTGTGATTTTATGATTCTATGAAATAAAGAAGGTGAACAGAGCAGACAGGCTGCATTATCAGGGAGAGCTTATTACTTGCTGCTCCCTTATTAGGGAGAACAGTAAATAAAATATAGCAAAAAAACCTCCCAACAAAACAAACCAAGAAAAGAACCCCCAAAACCAACAAAAATAAACAAACAAAACCCCAACAAACAAACAAAAAAAAGCAACCAAAAAAGCCACCAAGAAAAACAAACCAAACCAACCAACCACCACCACCACCACCAAAAAACAACCAAAAAAAACCCTCACTCCTATGGGCAGAGAGTAAGTAGTCTGATTTTTATCTTAGTGAACTGAAAGCTGTGGTGGGATACCCCAAAAGAACTGTCAGAGAGAGAGATAGGGAGAGGTGCGATGTGGTATCAATAAAATAAATGAACCGTATAATCTTGAGAAGGGATAAAGTTGCCTTAATAACTAGCATGGATAAAGGAGAAAATACAGAAAAACATGACTACTGTTGATGTGTACTTGGAGAAGTATGATGAAGGTTACCAGAGGAAAAAGCAGGGAGTCTGTCAGAATGAGAATAAGACTTGCTTTGGACAGAAATAAAGGACATGTATTACAAAGACTGAGAACAACAGAAATTGTGAGGAGACCTCTTGGTGTGTCCAAGAGGTGGTATTTTCAGGTAGAGTGTGTAGACCTTTATATATATAATACACAGATTTATGCTGATGCCTTTCCTGAGCATTCTGGGGATGGTTCCCTGTGAGCCCCTCTGTCCTGAAGTGGTGAGGCAGCAGCTCTGCGGTGGCTGTTAGCCTCTGCACGTGTCTTGTACTATAGCTGTTATGGTTTATCCAGTGAGTTTAGGTTCTTGTTAGAGGCTCAGTCCTACAGGGAGCAATATATGCAGCAGATGTTTGCAGTGACACAAAACAGCCTTTTGAAAGAGGCTGCATTTTTTCAGTCAACCCAAATATGTTCTTATGTAAGAATGGTGAAGCAAACCAGCTAAAGATGTGTACAGGCTCATATCGTGAATTTCCAGTGCATATATATATATTCTTTTTTTGTGTGGGACAGCTAGTTCTTACTGTGGTGTCCATGTGTATCTGTTGCATGGTAGTCCAGCTCTTTGAAAAGTTTTTTATCCTGGATTGTGGGTAGTTCGTATTTTGTCACTGTCCTTTCACTGCATCTCTGAGGTACTTCTGCTTGTCTGTTGACAGACCTTCATAGCACTTAACATGCAATCTGGCTGCATGACTTCTACTCCCCTATTGTAGGGGAGAGATGAGTTTTCTCACTTCATGTGACAACAGTGATATGAACAGTTAGTCTAAGTTGTACGTACTGGTCATAAGATAGCATACTGATTGTCCACAAAAGTAAGTGCATTTGTACTTTATTGCATTTTTAACTAGACAATAGGAGCAAGCTTTAAGAAGAAAACAGTGATAAGTTATTAATTCAGCTATCATAAGTCTGTTTGCTTCAGAATAGAATTTGGGCAGAGATAGACAAGTAAATAGAAACTAAAAGTGTTATTTTGTGAATTTGTTTTGCAGATGTTTTCACATAACTGATATTTTTTATTTAATGATGCTGTTAATGGCACACTGTACAATGGAGCCAGCATTTAGAAAATGTAATTTGTTCCTCAAAATAGAAATAAGGAAAAATGTTTCAGTGGGAGGCTGCAAGTACAGAATATCAACACAACTTAGCTGTGACTCAGTTTGCAGATCCTGGCCTTACAGACAGATATGGTTTGATAGAACTTTGCTTTCCACTTCTACTTCTTTGCACTTCCACACTTCTACTTTTTGTTTCACCTAGCCCGGCGTAGCTACAGGTTCCTGGTGGAAGGGGCTGCACTGCTTGTTTCTGCTCCCATTCTGCTTATTGTTTGCCTTTCTTGTCCCTTTGCATAAAATCTAGTGATGATGTGGCTGCAGGAGTGGAAAGGATTGGTTCAGCAAGCTGATCAGATGGAAAACTGGTCTCCCCATAATTAAACAGATACAGAGTGTTCTGTCACTCAGGGGAACTGAACTTATTCATGTAGTGATTGCACAGTGTCCACATACTGTGCAGGGGATGGTCTGGAAATCTACTCGTGCTTGTGGGAAGAAAGTGTGGGAACAAAATGATTCCTTTGGTGGTAGTCTACAGTTACACTGGATTGATTATACTAGGAAGTCTTTTATCACTGTTAAGGCAGCTGAATATATGAGACAGGTCAGTATGAATTTATCCACATTTAGCAGTGGACACACATTACACAGCTGTTAGTTCTGCATTAGAAACTTTATGGAAACAAGTCTGAGGCAGAATTTGCTTTTTGTTTTATTTTTTTTTAATATTGTGTATAAAAAGAAAAGCAAGCAATTTGAGTAATTAGGTACAAAACCAACAGTCCAATGGATGAGTAGTTTTCTGTGATTTGTTTGTTGTGGTTTTGATTTGTTTGGTTGTTTTTTTTTTTTTTTTTTTTTAATCCTCTACATCTGCTTGTACTACTGAGGTGGTACTAAACAGAAAAAATACAGACATAACCAGCTGTTACAAAACCCTTCTGCTCTGTATCAAGGAGAAACCTTCACAAATGTAAGACTGGGTGAGGAAGTGGAGCTCAGTTTCCTCACTCAGCTTGTATGCATGCCACAATCCAGGCCTTCAGCCGTAGAGCTAAAACCTGCTGAATGGGTTTTCCCCACTCTTCATAAGATTTGTTGCACTGCATGCACAGTGTTAAAGCTGTGTGCTGGTCATTCTCAAGCAGCACAGAACTGTAGCTATCACCAGCACCCTGTCTTGAAATCCTTTTCTATATGTTCTTATGCCTATCAATTAAGTTGCCTATTTTTAAATTACATCTGAATCAGTATTTCAGATTATTTAGGGGGGAAATGTCAAGATTCAGGCCTGATACAGTGACCATGCTTGCATTGAGGATTCATTCTTCAGGATGACAGACATCCTAATAGCCAGTCCATGACACTCCCTCTAAGACCAAGGGTGGTGGGATCCCTCCATGTTTGATGCTTTTTGAATTCTATCAAAAACATCTCTTTGTGGGAACTACTTAAATTTTGTAAACACTTGTTACTCAAAAGCATCCATTCCTTTTTCTCTTATGTAATTCTTAGGGGGTTTTTTTTCCATTCTTCTAGTGATGCACTAACAATGGTTTTGTTGTATATGAGAAAGTACTGCTTCACGACAAAAACGGTTGTGTGTAGTCCTTAGATTCCTAATTCTTCTTCAAATATTTGACTCATTTAGCATGCCTCATTTTACAGCTGTTCCCTCATTTTTTTATTTATTTGTTTGTTTGTTTGTTTTTTACTGTGATTCCACTTCTTTGCATGCTTTAGAATAGTTCTGTTTAATTTCTGTAGTTCACATTGTTCAATGAGAGGCTCTTGCTTTTCAGCTGCTATGCTGCAAATGCTAACTTCTCTAAGGCAGCAGTACGACCTTTCTGCTCTTTAATCGTGGATTTTTTAACCATATGCTGAAGAACTCTCCTTTGTCTCCAAAGCTGGGACCTCCACAGTAAGAGCTGGTGAACATGGGCAGTTTTGGGTTGTGGTTTTTTTTTTGTTTATTTGGGTTTTTTATTTGTTGGGTTTTGGTTTGGCCCATTGTTGATTAAACAACTGTGTTTGTTTGGAGCTGAAAAATGCAGTGGAAAGGGATACAGCCAGTGCCTGTTATTCTCGTTTAAGTTTTAGTGTTGTTTTAATTCTAAGTGACTGTATGACTTCTGCTGTCATGTTCTACTGTCTGTGAAGAAAATTATGACTGTTTGAAGTCCAGAACACAAGCTGAATGTCTGGTGCTTCCCCATTAAAAAGAAATTAATAGGTGGAGAATCAACTAAATATTACTTTCCTTTTTTCTGATGATAACTCTGGCTCCTTTTAACAATAACTCCTAATGAATTTTCCTTGGAACTTGTGGCAATGCTGTTTCATGCACTTTCTTAATGCTATTTTGATTTCCTTCTTGTACAGTATTATAACTGTTTTCTTTTTCTAGCTCTGTATTGCCTGTTTGCCCTTCAGGCTGCACAGATTGTAAAATGAGATTTCTTTGCTTCTGGCAACTGATCTACAGTCTCTTTTCTGTCCTCTAATCTGCTGTTCTTTAGTACTTTGATTCCTCATGTTCTTGGGTGGCCTTTCTAATCCCTCTCTTTCGGATTTAGTGTTTTCTCTAGCTTTTCCAAGACTGCTTTCTCCATGTTCATTGTCTGTTTGGCGTCAGCATGATCTATAGCTTCACTCTTTCTTCCTTTCATCCTTCACAAGATCTCTGCTGCATAGGGTGGCACCTTTCTTTAAAACTGCTTTAGCAAAAGCTCTTTCAAAAACTTATGCAATCTACCATCTACCTTCTTGCCTGTTCTTATCTTCACTGTTCCCTCCCCACTATGTTCCTAGTTTGAGATCTGTCAACTCCACAGGTTTAAATCAGTGTAAATAAGCTTGGCAAACAGTTTTGGGTTCTTATATGTTGGCTCTCCCTGGGTCCTCAGATTTCCTCCCCCCTCCCTCTCTGCTAGAATACCTGCTCTTTTCTCTCTCAGCACCATCTCTTGAGCGCTGTCTCTTTCTCTCCCTTTTCTGCCTTTGTCTGTTGTCTCCAGGGCCTCCACTGTCACATCATAGAGTTCTTCCATCATATTTGGCATTTCTGACCTATCTTCCTCTCTAGCTTGCCTTCATTTTCTCATTAGTTACAAGTGTCCCCTACTGATTCTGTCAGACTGGGTTTTTTTAAGGTATTTCCAACAGCTTTTCTAATTTTTTTTTTCCCTGTGACTTTTAAAAATGTCCTCTAGCAACTAAAGTGAAGTGGTGGGGTTTTTCTGTTAGCTTTCTTGCTTTTTCCTTTTTTGTTTTGCATATTGACTTCCTGGAGCCATTCTGAAAAGTCTTCAGACTGTCCCGTTTGTAGTGCTAACACCAGTACCATCTGTATTTTTAGAACTACTGAGGAGGGTTGAGGTTGCATGTTAGCCTGCCTTTGATTTGAAAGTTAACATGTTAAAGCTTTCTAATGACCATAATAATGTATTTTTTAGGTCTTTTAATATGGTTTGTTCCAAGTATGCTTCACTAACAGTTTATGCTGTCAGCATGCTGCCTTGAGCTTCCAGTTGCACAGCTTTAGCAATCTTCATTTACTGACATTCTCTTTCTTAAGACCAAGTTTCCCAGGAGGTTTTTCTCATGTAACACAATCTTCTGTAAACTAGAGTGCTGAAATCTCTTAGCAAAATTAGTTCATCAGGCTTTAGTACTGGGTGACCTCACTGTGAAACAGCTTCTAAAATATATTTTATGTGTCCAGATTGTCTAGGTAATTCTATTAGTATCATTCTCATGGTAGCTGAGCAGGTAGATTGTCTTATTATCACAGTGCCTGAATTAAATTCAGGCTAATTTAGTAGTTGGTAAACTCTGCTGGTGATATGAGTTCCATCACTTCTCTAAATTTCACTCCATTTTTAAAATGATTTTTTTAGAGAAATACAATTATATTTCTCCTTGTTAACACCGTTTGTTTTTTAATAAACACAAAATAATAGCAAATTGAGGTGATGTATTTGATTTACTGCTTTAAAAGTAGGAGATCTGTCTCTCTTTTTGTCAAAAATAATCTTTGAGTTAATGTTTCTCTCTTTTGATATTGTCACCTATAATGGGACAGTTAAGACTGGTTAAGATTCATGAGGATGAGCATGGTGTAAATTCCTGAACTGTGAGACTGAGCAATTAACCATTTTTCATGTTAACAGACAAATGAAGTTGACAATATTTGTATTGTTTTATCAATATTTCAAAATACACAGAACTTCTATTTCCTGAAATCAAGGGGACTGTAAAAACCCAAAGATTATATTTTGCATTTTAAACTCAGCAAAAGAGTGACCTTGGATGGGGAAGATTGGGATAATCACAACACTTTGTTTTTTTATTTGTTTATTTTTAACTTGAGATGTTGGCTATAGGAAGATGAAAGACGATCTAGGTTCTGCTGTTATCATCCCCCAAGAATGTTTTGTGACTGTGGATTTGTTTGCCTTCTTCCACTTCCAGCCATGAAACATAAACAGCACAAGTCCAGAAACCTAATTTCTGATTTTTTTGTCAGCTACAAGTTTTACCAGTAACCACTATGTTTACTTGTTGTCACTCGCATTGCCTTCAGAACTCCATTGTTTCATACAAAGCAACATCTGAAGTATGTTGAGGTTGCTTCGCAAGCCTTATTTATTGCTTCTCAAGTCCTTCATAAAGTTTGTTAATGCTAGAGTTTCCTGATGAAAAGATTTTGTGACATTACCAGGAAGTTGTCATCCTCTCCACCCTCCCAGAAACCCCCTGCTGTTAGGAGCAGCTGTAGCAGGTAGACTATTTCCACCAAAATGCTTGAAATTTACTAGTTATGTGTTGTGGAATACAGGATCTTAGAATCGTGACTTCAATTTATTGGCTTGGCTACAGAGTTTTTATAACAATATTTGCTTTAACGGGGAAAATAAATGTGAGTTTGAGGAAACAAGAGGGTTTCTTAACCAAACCATAAAAATCAGCTTGTCTGCCTGACCAGCAGTGCTGTTCAGCAGGTTTGGAGCAACAAGCAGCAACTTCATTGGATTGTGAGACTGCTGTGAAATGCAGATTGAGACACTGGGGATGGACACTGATTCCCTGCCTCTGCATCTTTCTTAAAGGCAAAGGACTGCACTAAAAGTAGAGAGAAGTTATGCTGCCTCAATTCACGAAGGATTGCACTGAGGAGGTGTACTATTGTCTTTTGTGCTCTCTGGAGGACATCCAGTATTCCAGGATGGTGTAAGAGGTTACAAGGAAGCTGTTCAATTTTAGTCCTAGAGTCCCAGGAATAAAAATGAGCATGCTGTTAGCATGCCAGATGCAGCTGTCATCTCGTCTGCTAAACTAGATCAGAAATGATCCCACAATCGTAATTAAGAAGTGCTATTGCCTAACTTTATGTAGCAATCTTGGTTCCTTGTAGTTGATCAGAGCAATTATTCTGCTTGAGGTTGTTCACATAACAGAGAATATGTCAGTGGAGCAATTGATTCTGAAATATCTCATAGCATCTAATTTGCTATACCTCTGTGTTTTCCCTTAAGTACAGCCTGATTAGTGGACAAACCCTGAATGGTACAAGTCTGCTATCAGGTTGGTTGGTTGATTTCTTTTTGGTTTTCTGGTTTTGTTTTTTATTTATTTATTTATTTATTTATTTATGTGTGTATGTATGTATGTATGTATGTATTTATTTATTTATTTATTTTATTATTTTATTATTTTTGTTTGGTTGGTTTTGTTGTTGTTTCGTGGTTTTTGTTTGGTCAGTTGTTTTTGTTTTGTTTTGGTTGATTGGCTTTTTTTTTTTTTCCCTCAGGAGAAGTTGTTTTCTGCCTTCTGTTGAAAAGTACATAGTAGTTTCTGTCAGAGTGTGTTTCCTAATTGTTCTTTGAAATTCAGTGTCCTTCCTGATGTAGCTGTGTAGGTAGTACAAGAGCTTTCCATCATGATAGTGCGTATGTGATAAATGTTACTTGGCTCAGTATATAGGAAGCTAGTTACTTCTGTGAACAGGGTCCTCAGTGATTGCTGTATCTGTCAGACCCCCTCAACCTGTTGTAGTCCTGTGAAGACCTTAAATGTGGTGCTGTAGTTACAGGTGACAGGGAGATGTTTCTTGCTCATCCTTCAAATTTCACTAGTCAGGGTAGCTGTACCTTTTGTTCTTCCTCCTAAGACATCTGAGGTTTTGCGGTATGTCACTGCTTGAGGAAGGTTTGAGTTGGAAGGTCTATTCTGCTGTTTTATGCACTGTGTAGGTTTTCTTTTGAAATATAGCACACTATTGCTTACTAAATTCTTCAAGGCGAGACTTCTTGATCTTGTCGTGAAAAGAAGAGAAGGCTTTTAGATTCAGCTCTGGGGAGTTAGTGTGAGGTGAAGATAAGATAATCTTCTTGGTGTTCCTTTGTAAGGGGAGAGTATATTCAACTAATAGCTTGTTCACTAATTGCATGCATTAATTTCTCAGAAGTTGCTGTCTGCTGCAGGTATACTTATTGCTCTCTCAAGTATTATAGTTTTTAATTTAAAAATAATTATAGTAATTTACCAGAAGAAATAGAAAGAGGAAATAAATGGTTTAACTCTCTATTGTCACATGCAAAATCTGTGATTTGTTAAAAGAACCATGTAGAGAGGAAACATTTTATCTTAATCTCACCGAGTTCTGTTAAGCAGCAAAGAACCACTACTTTTGTGGTGCAGAAGTCCACAGATCTGGCTCTGTGGTAGATGTCTCCTGTGGAGACCTTGCTCAGCTTGGAAAAGCTCACACACTGAACCAGTAGGACCCAATTATTAGCTATTTTCCCCCCACCATACTCATATGTGTGTGTGTGTATATGCACACCATAACAGCCACAGTCACTGGTCATACACATGCTCCTGGCTGAGTGCTGGAGCTTTTTAATTTAGCAAATGATGTTAGTTGTGGGAATTATGTTTTGTGTTTAAAGAATTATCAGCTTTCCCTGTGATGTATGACTGGAGAACACACAGCTGTGCTGTTACTGCGTTTTCGAACAAGGTATTTTTGGCAATAACTGTTGCTTTAGCAAGTATTCAAACATTCATGACTCACCCCCCCCCCCCCCCCGGCAAATAAACCCCTTCTTTCACTAGGCTAAACACAAACAGGGTGGGCATAGCCAGTTACTGATAAGTAGTCTAGTTCCTATACCATTTCACACAGTCATGTAACATTACAGGCTCAAGTGTTTATATAACATGATTTCTACGCCATGCTGGCTATCTTTTTGGAGAGGTCCTGCAACAAACAGGCCCTTCTAGCAGCTAGCACTCTCCTCTCTCCCTTGCTTGATGTTTGCAAATATGACTGCAGGAACTCTTCCTATGTGTGCAATGTTAGCTGATCTGGATTTATATAATCCTCGTTGGAGCTAAACTGTCATGTTAGCATTTTGAGGAGTGTCTTTTGTGGTATTTTGGGTTTTCTTTGTGTGTGGTTATCCTGAAATGCTAAGGACACTCTGATTTTGTCAAGTACATGTGCTAGACATCAAGTAAAAACATTGCTAAAAATATTTTTTAAACATCTTTAAGCATGTAAAAAATGAACTAAAATAATAATCCACGTAAACAATAAGAAAAAAAGGTCTGCTTGTGTCTTCTGTTACACAGTAGAAAATAATTTAGGATACACTATGTAACTTAATGGCAAGCAACACTTCCTTATGTCTTCAACAGCTCTCAGAAAAATTGCATGTAGTTCAGAAGTGCTGCTGTTACCAAACCCTCCATGGTTTTGGGCATAGTCAAATAATGCCGGTTCACCCTGGTTTATTTTTCAGAAGGTCACAGATGAGAGGGTGATTTGTGATTATGGTAATGGACTATGATTTGGGGCATTTGTCTTGTTGCAGTCTTCCAAGACCTTAAATGAGATAGTTATTGTTTCTTTCTCAAGTTTTTCATAAGCACCTGCAGTACTTTTGGGCACGAACAAGCCTCAGGAAGATCTTCCCGCCCAAAGGCAGTCATCCATGCTTCTAGGTGTGTATTATTGTTTTCTTTTACATTCAAATGCGTTAGTTTTGAACATTTTTACTTGTCTCTCTTTGCTGGCTAATGGAAAATGTTTCTGTCCTCTTGTGAGACTGGTAGGAGGGATGTTTTGAGAGATTATGGGAATTAAAGTGATTTAGCATGCACCATAATTGCAAAGTGTTTGAACTTGACATTGCACCTTCCTAAGCATTATTCCCATTTTGTAGGTGTAGGTTCCTCATTAAATGACTTCTGGGCAATCTGGAGGTGGAAGTGATGTGTAGATCATTGCTGAAATGTTTGTGCAGTGCAGGCTGACCTTTTTGTTGTACTGATAATTCTAAAATTTGCATAAGAATTTTGTGACCTTGATGCTTTGGGTGTTCTTGCCCTGACAAAGGCTTTATAAATAAAAACAGAATGCAATGTTGAATTCAAGTTTCCGTGCTGTATTTAAAGCAAGCTAGTAGAAGCTGAAACCTGCTGAGTCGCTGGCAGTGGTGGTCATTCAACTTGTGGGAGCTGGGCAGCAAAGCTCTGACTACATTGATCAGTGTCTATGCATTAGTGATGTACTGCAGCATTGGTTTGGCCATCCATTGGAAGGTTTGTTTTTGTTGTTGCTGCTTCAGAAGAGGGTGGTTTGTGTGTCCCCGAATTTAGCCTTACGTTTGAAATTACTCATCTTCTTAGGAGAGCTTGAGACATCAGGCTGCACTGTAGCACAGTGACAACCAATGGAACTCCTTGGGATTAAGTAATACAACAGTTAGCATGCTCTCCTTGTTTGTGTAAGGGGAAGTGACTGTGAAGGGGCCCAAGCAGTACTTTCATAGTAGCTTTAATCTTCCTTAGTAGCCTTATTCATCCTTAGCAGCAAAATTAAAAAAGTGAAAATTGAAGTGGGCTTTAGGTTGGTTCCTGTGTGGTGGAGGCAGTCATTTACACAGTACTCTTTAAGTCGAGCTTTGCTCATTGTCACATCCCAAGTAACTGGACTTCTAATTCAGAGCTGTGTTTCACGATTTACATTACCTGCTTGCAGATAATTCTGCCCCTTATTAACTGAAGTGATAAACAACACAGCATTAGCAGCTAAACTGAAGAGTGTAATGTTTCTAATGCAAAGATCAAGGGGTACTATTTGAAGTTAAACATAACTAGTTTTTATTGCGTGAAACTAGTTTTCATTGTGTGGTTTTCTTAATTTCTTTAACATTTTATCAGTGTCTTTTTAATAAAAATTGTAAAGCAGAGTTATTCAGATCCTGTAATGTCCCTTAAGTTGGCCAGAGAGAAAGTAGATTTAAACACGTCCTGTTTATTTTTTTTTGATGCAATCTGTAATAGAGGGTGTACAATATTATTTTCAGTCTAATCTTTATATGCTTTCATAAAAAGTCCTAAAGTTTTAATAATTTAAAAAGACATGCAATGGTAGATGAAATTTTCAAGTGAGGGAAAGATAGCTTTTACTGTAATTCTCTTGATAATCCTGTAGAATGGAGTAACACATAAAAGGCTTCTAGATAATGGGCAAACCTTCCTTAAAGTTACAAAACATTCCTTCAGAAGAACATTTACTAACTCTTACACAAACTCTAAAATTTCTATTCTTTATATTGGGTGTCTACTTTGAGGTTGACTTAGTTTTTGATCTTTACCTTTCTTTGTCCTCTTTGCTTAAGGTTTTACACTGTTTTTTTTTTTTTATCTGTACTTCTGGTATTCTCTTATCTCTGATTGTTTTATGTTTTCAGGAGTCTAGAAGTTTTAGAATATTTCTTTAAGATCAGCTTTGTTCTTACCACTGTCTGTCCGTGCACTTTTTTCTTAGTTTTAAAGAATTACCTTTTTCAAGGTAGAACTTCCTTTGTAGCATTTTCTTCTTCCTAATTAGTATGATGAAATTGATTAAGTCTTTCTATCCTTAACATTTCAGATCATGGCCATGTGACAAATGGGTAAAGAACAAAGGCTGGATTCTTGCAGCCTTTGTGTTGCTTCTCCTTTTGTTTTTGTTTGGGTTTTTAATTTTAATTTTTTATACAGGTCAAGTGAATGGGTTTCAAATAAAGAAATTTCAGGGTCTGAGGAAGGCTTTTTGATGTTTTCTTTTTTTTTTTTTTACTAGTCCAACACTAAGTAGAGTCTACTGGGGCTCAGGTGGCACTGAGCTTCAGTTATCCTCAACCTTAGAAAGGCCACAGAGCCCCACAGAAATTCTGCTGTGTACAGAGAGAAGTTTTATCTCAGTGCAGATTCTATAACCTCTACATAATAGTTCTACGGGGAGTGCCATTAGAAACCTTTAAGGAGCCGTCCGGAGCTGGGTGCAAGTGATGTGTATTTTTATTTCATATGTATCAAATCTTTCACCCAAAAAACCTTGATGAGTAATGTAACTAATTAAACTAGCCTGTGAAATGCAGGTGAAAATCTTAGCAAACTGACTGTCTCAAGCCCTTTCAGCTCACCCATGCTGACCAGTCTGGCTTTACTCCAAGAGAGCTAGAATTCATAAACTTTAAGAAGCATTAAACACATTGATCACGTTAACAGAAAAAATAAAAATTTGCTGCTGTCTACTGTGAGGTTCAGAGAAAGCAGTCAATAGGGTACTTTGGGACTATCATTTTGTGGTAGTGGAGAAATTTAATTTCAGGCATCCATTTATAACCTCTGCCCAACTGTTCTACAATTTTCCATATGCTTAATTTGAATGCCACCCATCAGAAGCTGCCCAAGGCAAGGATGTCCTTTGCCTTTGACTTTTCCTTTCTTTGTGATACTTTTGCAGTAGCTGTTAGTTGGGTTACACCCAAATGTAGCATGGAGCAGAGAGCTGTTCCTTCTGCAGCTGGCAGTCTTAATGGGTCAGAGAAATACATATGAAACTACTTGCTAAAATGTCCTCACCCACAGGAGCCCTGCTCCTCAGCACTATGCTTTGGTTAAGGGAAATTCCCCTTTTGTGTTGGATGTGGCTACATATGAGGTTGATCCCTAAGTCAGTCTCACTGCTTGGGATCACAAACATGCATCACTCTAACAGACAAGGATGAGGTGATGAGACTGTTTATGCTTCCAAGTTTAGTTACATCAGGTAAGTAATCTTTGATAAGGAATAGTAACCACAGCTGATGGCAGTGACACTTTCCCCTGGTTTCAGCATTTGGTAAAAACATAGGAATAGATATATATAATAAGTCACAACTTCAGACCAAAGGACCTGTCTGTTAGTGTGTTAGTTAGTGTGCTTAGATGTTTAGGAGAGACATGAAGGCAGTATGTATCTCCTTTTGTTTACCCTTCCCACAGTTCACATTTTATGGATTGTGGTATATCATGTCTAGTTAATATTTTAAAGCCTACAGAATTCTGACTGGTTTTGATGTATACATCAGCAAAGAAAAGAGAATACCAAAAGGTACTCTTTCAAGTGCTGCAATTTTTCAGGTCAATGATTCCTTCTGTGGAGATTAAAATGTCGCGGTGTACAATTCCTGCTCAATTTAACCAGGTTAACAGTGCTAAATCTGCAGTCTTTTCTAGATAACTTCATAATCCTCTGTTATGGCATGCCTTTTTTTAACATAGTTTCAGCACACTGGTAAATGTTGATTGTCCTTGAAAGTGCTGCCATCACTACCCACAGCAATTCTGTTGCACGCATAGGGATTGTAAATCAGCTTGAGGTTAAGATATGATTTTAATTTCTTTTATATCATGCAGACTTTGTGAAGATGTTTCTTGAGAAATTGATTTAGAAACTAAGTTGGTCAGTGACCAACTGTCTTGATATGTCTAACAGGGACGTAGTCTCTTTTTTCTGTGTGAGTTGGTGTTCAGCGCGTTAAGCCCTGAGAAAACACAGTAATAGTTGTACATTTACAAGGCAACTGGATTCTGCTGTACCTTTGAGGGTAGATAGTAAAAGGCTAAATATCAGTCTCTGAATTAAGAGTACAAGACATAGCTGTTTTGCTTGGTCCAGCTGGGATGTTTTGAGTTTATTGCCTGTAGCAACAAAAACTGTGGAAAGTCGTAGATGAAGCCAGAAAGAACACTAGCCTGTTGGAAGCAATCTGCAGAGTCAATATTGTTGGTGACAGTTTTGTAAACTGTAGGGTGCGTGTATCTGTATCCTAGCATTACTAAAGAGTCAATCATCTCTACTCACAAGCACTTTAGTCTTGCTCTGTATTCAAGGCAGTTGTGCTTGTGGCTGTGATAAAATTAGAGTCTGGTATTTGGGTGACTATGGGGGGAAATGTATTGATTAGGACTTTTTCTTTACTTTCATAAAAAAGGTAAAGTAAAGTTTTTTTTAATCTGTTGAACACTTGCGGTGAAATATATTTTATTTCTTGTTAGACAAAATACACTGTACTCTTCCAAGGGAATGGGGGGATGAAGGAATATTCATAAATGTATGGAAACTAACTATCTATACGGATGGGGTTTTTATCTTTTTCCCTTGTAACAATCTATTAAAAAAGTTTATTTTTAAATTAATCCAATCAGATTAAAATGTTTATTTCTTTTATTATTTCTTTATGAAGTAATGAATTCCTGTAAGATTTATTTGTCACAGACATGCCTTTTGCTGTTGTATTAGAATGTGAGGGGGTCTGGATCAGCACATGAAAGCTGGAAAATTAAAGAATTGGTGCCAGCATAAACATAACAAAAAATAGAGTAAGGAATAAGTGGTAACATACCCCCAAAAAGTTAAGGTGTGAAATCAAATAGATAACAAAACTTAAAACCTGTCAGGCTTTTTTTATATGCTACATAGATAAATGAAAAGGTGTCTGTGGCCTTTTTCCAGAATTCATTCAACACTCTTGTATAAACTTCTCAGGTGATCATATAAATCTAAATAAGAAATGTCCATTCTGCCAATTTTTATACAGTCTGTATGGACTGTATATTAGTTTGAATAGTGAAAAACTGCTTTTTCAGATCAAGCTAGAAGATAAAAATGAGCAGGAAACTATGTAAATCTAGTTGATGTAAATTTTTATAGGAAAGGTGGTAGTTTGATTTATGTGTCATATCCAGGTCTTTACCCCTCCTTTTTTTTTTTTATTATTTTAATATTCCTCTTCTCACATTTTTTATGCAGTTTCTTGATAATCTGGTATTCCAAATTAGTATTTATTTAGGAGAGTCCTTAAACAAGAAAGAGCCAGGTAAGGCTGTAAGAACAGCAGCATTTAACCAGAGGAATGGTGCTTGGAATCACTTTGTTTCACCAAGCATCACTTTCTTGTTGGGCAGACACAGGGACTGTGAGAATGAAGACCCTAGGCACACTGTAGGAGAGGATCTGGTTCGAGACCATCTTAAGAACCTGAACGTACACTAGTCCATGGGACCTGATGAAATCCATCTGTGGATCCTGAAGGAGCTGGCAAATGAAGTTGCTAAGCCACTGGCCGTCATATTTGAAAAACCATGGCAGTCAGGTGAAGTTCCCGATGACTGGAAAAAGGGAAATAGAACCCCCATTTTCAAGAAGGGGAAAATGGATGACCCAGGAAACTACAGACCAGTCAGTCTCACCTCTGTGCCTGGCAAAATCTTGGAGCACATTCTCCTGGAAGGCATGCTAAAGCACATGAAAAACAACAAGGCGCTTGGTGACAGCCAGCATGGCTTCACTAGGGGGAAATCCTGCCTGACCAATTTGGTGGCCTTCTATGATGGGGCTATGGAACTGTTGGAGGGGTAGAGCAGTTGTGGTCATCTACCTGGATTGTGCAAAGTGTTCGACACTGACCCACACGACATCCTTGTCTCTAAATCGGAGAGACATCGATTTGATGGATGGACCACTCAGTGGATAAAGAACTGGATGGATGGCCACATGCAAAGAGTTGTGGTCAATGGCTCAGTGTCCAGCTGGAGACCAGTAACGAGTGGTGTCCCTCAGGGATCGGTATTGGGACCAGTCTTGTTCAACATCTTTGTTGGTGACATGCGCAGTTTGAATGAGTGCGCCCTCAGCAAGTTTGCCGATGACACCAAGCTGTGTGGTTCAGTTGATATGCTGGAGGGAAGGAATGTCATCCAGAGGGACCTTGAGAAGCTTGTAATGTGGGCAGATGCCAACCTTATGAAGTTTAGCCATGCCAAGTGCAAGGTCCTGCACCTGGGTGGGAGCAATCCCAGGCACAGCTACAGGTTGGGCAGAGAAGAGATTGAGAGCAGCCCTGCGGAGAAGGACTTGGGGGTGTTGGTGGATGAGAAACTTAACATGAGCCGGCTTCAGTGTGCGCTTGAAGCCCAGAAAGCCAACCGTATCCTGGGCTGCATCAAGAGGCCCAGCAGGTTGAAGGAGGGATCCTGCCCCTCTACTCTGCTCTTGTGAGACCTCACCTGGAGTATTGTGTGCAGTTCTGGTGTCCTCAAAATAAAAAGGACATGGAACTGCTGGAACAAGTCCAGAGGAGAGACCTGAAGATGATCAGGGGACTGGAGCACCTCCCGTATGAAGACAGGCTGAGGAAGTTGGGGCTGTTCAGCCTGGAGAAGAGAAGGCTGTGGGGAGACCTCATAGCAGCCTTCCAGTATCTGAAGGGGGCCTATAGGGATGCTGGGGAGGCACTCTTCGCTAGGGACTGTAGCGATAGGACAAAGGGTAATGGGTTCAAACTGAAACAGGGGAAGTTTAGATTGGATATAAGGAGGAAGTTCTTTCCTGTTAGGGTGGTGAGGCACTGGAATCGGTTGCCCAGGTAGGTTGTGAATGCTCCATCCCTGGTGGTGTTTAAAGCCAGGTTGGACAGAGCCTTGAGTGAGATGTTTTAGTGTGAGGTGTCCCTGCCCATGGCAGGGGGGTTGGAACTAGATGATCTTGAGGTCCTTTCCAACCCTAACTATTCTATTATTCTATTTGAATAAAAAAGATCAAGAAAGTGGAACTTAAAAAAGACTCACTGTCCCCCTTCCCATCATTCCAAAAGAATGAACAGAGAAAGGAGTTAGGCAGTCCAAGGGTCTTGCTGTTTATGACCTAGATGTGGAGGATGCCTGAACATGCAGCACTGCATGACCCAAGATCTAGTGTATGCCTAGCTCCTTGCAACATTCTTCCTTTCCAAACTGTTATTGTCCTGGATCATTCATGCCTTTTCTTTATAACTTTTGATTCAACTCCCCTCAGTGAAGACAGAGTTAACTCTTACTCTAAATTTTTCTAAATAGATTTTTGAAGACTTAGGATTTTTGAGATAGCTAGAATAGTCCATCTGACTTCTCTACTCTTTATTCTCTGTGGTGCTTCTTCAAGTCTCTCATGCTTAAGAGAAGAAATATCTTTACTGAGGGCTTTTTTTAATGACAGAAGTTGTTAAGTACAGTATGTGTATGTTCTTTAATTTTTTTATTGCCTGGTTATAAATCTAGACTGAATGGTGAATAAAGCCCCTCAGAAGTTTGTATGGCTCTGTAAATTAAAATTGAAATTTATTTCAAGGCATGGAGACTGCAATAATGGACATCAGTTTCATGTTTGAAAAGAGTTTACATCTGTTAGTAAATTTAAATGATGAGTTAAATGGTTTTTAAATGATAGAGTTTGAGGACATATCCTTTACATAATTACTTATATGCTTTTTATAGCTTCAGGATTTATGTTGGTAATCACGTTTCTACCTGATAGTCTGCATGCTGTAATCCTACCTTCCTGATGGCTTTCACCTTGTTGAAGGGGGCATTCATTTGATCTCCCTTTAATTGGTAAAGATAATGTTAGTAACTCCAGTAACTGAACTAGTTTGAATGATAGCTAACATCTATAAGCAATGGGTGTTTTGTAGAAACAACTTACTGACTTTCAATTTCTATTTGGAAAGTAGTAGTTTTAATAAAATACTAAGCAATAATTGTGCTAGATTTCATAATATATAATTTTTAGACTTAATAATAGTTCCTTAAACAATAGGGCATTATTTCCTAATATGAAAGTATAGTACCTAATTAAATGACACTAGATGGACACAACATCTTTTTTCCTTACACCCATTAAAATCCTTGTATAATGCAAATATATGAATGATGTTTGTGTTGTATGGATGCAAATGACCCAGCTCACTCTTTGAAAGTGTTGTATGGCCCTAGAAAATTCTGCAGCCAACCCAATCACTGTTTCTGCGTATTGTCTTATTCCAAGAAGCACACAACCACTTGGCTTTAGGTATATAAAGCTGTTTTTATTTTTACGTGGTCGCCTGAGTGAGCCCCATGCTCAGAAGTGTGGATTGCTCTTCACCTAGCCTGACTGCAAGATATGATAATTGGACTTCAGGGAGCGATGCTGAGAGAGGTGCAGAGTATCCTCCTAGCCTTGCTGGATTTTTTTCTTAGCAGTGGGCAGGCAGTGCTGCTTTTCATGGCTGAGTGACAGTCTTGTTAGAAAGTCTTAAAGGAGCCACAAAAGTGAGCTCTTCCAGCTAATAGCTTTGAAAAGCAGTTCAGATAATGGGTATTATACACAATTTCCAAGTCTGGGTTTTTTTTTCCTCCCTAAACCAAGAAGGGTGCAATATATTTTAAGAATCAGAGAAACCTTTTATTTCTTAGGGTAGCTCCCATTCAATGTTTGAAATAGCAAGATGGGCTCTCACAGGTGACCCCTGGCAATCCAAGCTGCCCTTCTGTTGGTGCCTAGTCCCTTCAGAGTAGGGTGCCAGATCAGCATGTGTACCCATGCCTCTGGCACCTTTCTTAGCAGCTTGGTGCATTACTGAATCAGCATGATCACTGAATTGTGACTGAATCAGTGTGGCATACGGCAGCACCACCTTTCACACTCCTGGAAGATATTTGAATTTTCCAGAAATTTGTATATTTATCTGCTCTGACACAAATACACTTTTAATATCTATCTCAGCCTTTATAAAAGGTTTCTTCTTTCAGGTACCAAATGTGTATCTTGCTTGCTACTCTAAATTATGCTTTCTGTTTGATTGTTGTGTGTTTTGTGCTGTACAAAGCATGGTTCTTTATTACTTTTACATTCAGTCTTTGTCCCATGTTTGATGGGACAAATGTACTTATTGTATATATATGTATATAATATGTATATTTACAATTATATGCATGTCACTAGTGGCATATTAAAAAGATGGGGGGAAAGTGGACTGACTATCCTCTAATCAACCCTGGTCAGTTATTTAAATATTTTCCATTAAGGTGAGCTGATTCTGGGCAAATTTGCTCTACATTTTTTTCCTTCCAAGTAGCCCTGCTGTTAGGTTTGGAAAGTCCTACACTGTAAAGTTGGCACCCTGGAAAAATAAAGACAAAAACCACAAGAAGAAGTTCAAAAGAAATACAGACTAAGAATGAAGTTTTCAAGCTACGTTCCAAGGCAAGGACTTTTCATCTTTATAGCTTTGAATTGTGAATCAAGGCAGTAAAAGTTACTACTAGGTTAAAGTTTAAATGGCATAGAAAAGGTAGAAAAAAAGATTAAACATATTCTGTCTGGACAGTGGAACAAAGACTTTGAATCCTTATCTATGCACCTGTCTATTGAGTATCTAAGTTCCAGGAGTCCCACAGAGGACATGCAATGAGCACTCTTATTGTTCGTATTAAGAACTGAAGTAATTGAAAGGAAAAGTAAGGTAAGGAGAATCAGAAATCAGATGTGACTGCCTGTATGGTTAAAAAATAATTTAAAGGGAAAGTGACTATCAAGCAGTTCATATTATGGAAATCTGACCATTGAAGGTAGAATAAAAAAATTCTATTATTCTTTGAAAGAATTTTTCCTCTCTAAGTAAGACTTAAATATCATTTGAAAACCAGTAATTTTCACAAAGTGCCTTACTAGCCACTAGTAAAGGAGCAATTCAAATGCATGAGTTTTTATTCTTTGAATTTATTTCTGATGGTGGTATCTGAGCCATAGGGAATTTTTATTTTGTTTTTATTTTTCCTGTAGAGGTGTCTGCTTTGTAAGTTTTTTTTTAAGTTTGAAAATTGTACAGGTCTAAGTAAGCATGATAAAATTACCTGCTCTGTTTACTTTGGTTTCCTGTCCATCTAATTCAAAACTGATGTGACATACTTATGTGGCTGAGAGGGTAACAATAATTAATAATAATAATAATAATAATAATAATAATAATAATAATAATAGTTTGAAGTTCTGAGTTAGTAAATTGTTATACTTCCCCAAACCTGGCCTTTGGGGTTTTTTGAGCTGTCCTTTCAGCTCATTAAATTGGTAACTCTGCAGTGTATTATATGGAAGATGGGTTACTAGCTTATACATGTTAAAGAAATATACAAAATTTTCTTAATTAGATAAAGGATGAAATCAGATTTGCTTTAAATTGTAGTTCATGCAGATTCTCAATTAGCACTATAGCTTCCCTTTCATTATGTTGTTTAATATGGTGGGGGAAGGAGTAGTAATTACTTTCTCATGAAAAAAAACCCAACCAAAACTTACCAAAGAGAGAGGAAAATGCTCTTAAAAAATAGATTTGTATGCAAAGCTTATGTGTAATACAGATAGTTATGCTCAGCAGAAGATCAGCAGCTTGCAAAATTAGCTATTGTCATGGCACTTGCTGTGATTTATGAGATATCCAGGAATATATTTTCAAAGATTGATATGAGTATCACAGGTTGTACCATTTTCAGATGGTAATATTTTATTCATGTTAAATATCTCCACTGCACAAGGCAAGTTTGCATCCAGCTTTCATATGTCTATCACAGAGGTATTTCCTTTTTGATTTGAGACCCATTCTGAAGCTGAATTCTGGCTTTACCATCCATATTACTTACTGAAGTTCTCAAACTGAATCCAAAGGAATTTGCAGCATCACTTCTCTGGGACTAGTGAGTATAGTGGATGTTTGCTGCAACATTAGGACAGGTTTTTAAACTCAAGGTAGGTTTTATTAGTCAAGCAGAAGAGGTCTTTACTGTCTACGCTGACATTATTTGCATGTCTGACCCAAAGTGCTGTCTGTCCATGCAATGGACACTTCTTACTCCAGCATGCTGATGCTTTGCTTTGCTTCACACTCTGGACAAGCTATTCTCACGTACTTGCTTCATTTCCTGTACTTAACAGTAGTGTCTTACCATTAGTTTTTGGGTTTATCTTCAAGTACCTTATCAATTCATTGTTCTTTACACTTCTACATAATGATCTGATGCGGAGTGCAAACATTCCAATTTGCCTCTTGTTAGAATAAAACCTTGTTACGTGTTTAGGAATTTAAACATGAATCACTATTGATGAGATGATTGCATGAAGAAATGTTGTACAGCAGGTGTACTGGATTTGCTGCACATACTCAGACCAACTGGACAAAAATGTATCTGAGCATGTCTGGCATTTCCTGGGATTTCTTGGATACCTGGAAAACTTGGCTGGATCTAGATACACGACAAATTCCAGTTACATGATAGCCTGTTTTATGAGGTCAACACTCTTCTGACAATCTACTTTCCCAGCCAAGCAATTAGTCTGTTTCATTTTAGACCTCTGTGCAAAACTGAATAGGTGGACAAAACACACGTTTTCAAAAGCAGCACATAACGTCTCTGTGTGGTATGCTTTGACACTTACTGGGTAGCATCCCATCTGTAGGTTGTTCATATGAGATTGGTTGGTTATTTTTTCCTTGAGTGTGAACTATTATTCAGTGTGATAGACATTAGCACTTATACAAGCGTGTCAGGTTAGTTACCCCATTGTAAAGCTTGTATATTCATGCTCTACAGTTTATTAGTCAGTGGATTGCAGGTCAGCATCAGTGCACTGACAGTGCACATGGCATTACAAATTCCTCCAGATCAGCTGTGAGCACACAGCAAGTTACCATCTCACAAGGGGTAGACTTATGTGCGACGAGCCTTTTGCTTGGTATCCAGGTTGTGTTTCATCTTATCTGCTCACTTGCACTGTGTGCTGTAAGGTGCCAGTCCAGTTGCATAATGGTAGGCAGCTCACTTAAGATGTCACCTTTTGAAAAAACTATCATACTTATTCATCTTGCTCTGTCAGAATCCTCATTAGACCGAGAAATGTGTTCAAAAGCCACATACTCTTTCTTACAGTTGCTGCAGCTTGGTCAGTGGAGTCATGCTGGTGTTCAGCTGCTGGAAGTGGGTTTGTTTGGGGTTATGGTGGTTTGCAGGGAGCTGAGAAAGCACCTGGGGCCCCAGGGTAGTAATACCATAAGAACATCAAGGGACAATTAACGATCTGGAAGCATTAATAGTGAGAAGAAGATAAGAAGAAGCTGTTGCAAAAAGCTGTAGGCTGTCTGACAGATGCACAGGCTGAAGATTGCAGTTACATGATCCTTGTGAAGTTTTCCTCTTAAAAATTCTTAAAATGATATTGATCTACTGAAGTGACTTGATGCCAGTTCAGTGTTTTGCATCATGTTACTACAGTGATTTTTATGTGGCGCTGAATATCCTAAAATGTGCAATAAAAGCTTTTTAGAATTAATTTCTGTCTGAATTGCTCTCTTAAAGTAATTCAAATGTATGTTTTTGTATAACATCATGTATAAACCTACATCGCGGTAAATGTTTTTAATGTGGTACAAGAATCACAGCACTCTGTTACGTTAGATGTTTATTTGTAATCATAATATTACAACCTCTTGGTTTTCCATTCTAGTAAGATGCATAACATGATTACAGAGAAATCAAACAAAAATGTATTTTTATAGGGTATTTTTAAGTAAGCTATACAAGCCTGTGACAGAAATGTGGATTTCCATTAAAAACAAGCTTCAGAAGAAGCAAAACTGTTATATGAAAATTATTGATATAAGAGAATTCTGTATAAGTATTCATTTTTGTTTGGAGAGGGTTTTTTTAGGATCAAAATATCTCCTATGATCTTTTTGTCTCAAGATTTCAACATAGGGCTATTTATAAACAATGCAGCTGAATTGATAAATTTCACTGTTAATGTATTTTGCATAAATAGTATATAGAAACTAAAGATGAAGTCTGAATAGGTATTTTACCCATCCAGTTGAAATTTCTTTCCTGTATTATATCCTACATGCTTTTCTCCTATAACCTTGCCAGATTTTTAAAGATGAACATAGTACTCTGAGATGTCCCTTAGGATAAATGTCCTGTACAAAGCATTTAGATGATGTTCAAGACAAAATTGAAATATAGTCTGCTTATAAACAGTGCCAACAATAGTGTTTGGAGCCAGTGTGTAGCTAGAGTGCTGACTTTGGATGATATGTGAAACTAAACTCTTCAACATGTGTAATAACTATAGATTTGAGGCCTCCTCACAGTCCTGGCTTGTTAGTCAGCTTGTGAAATTATATTCTTATCAAAATTCTTTATGAAATTCAGTTGGGATAAAATACTAATCTCTTATTGTCCTAAACATTTCATGTTACTAAAAAGCTGCTGTGTTTCAGCTCCTAAGGACTTGCATTGCATTAGGTTATTAGATTATTATGTTGTGTGCTAGCCAATATTTTCAGATGAAAAACATTTGTTTGTGTCTTCTGCGTTGCTTCATCCAGTCTGAAATTATGAACTCTACAGTATTTTGAAACTTGAGACTTGATGTTGGGTTGCATGAGAATGTCTTTTAAACAGAGGTGGATGATATGTTAGCCATAATTAAGCAAGTAAGTGGAGGTTACACTTGTTTGTGGTATATAGTATGCCACCTCCTGCTTTAAGAAAGAGTGTGTATGCCTTGTCTTTTTAGCCTGAATTTCTTTCACAAAGTAAATTGGAGCTAGCAGATTAGGTTGTTGTCCTCTAGTGACTTTAATATGTCTCCTGAGCAGAGTAGTTTTGCCCTATGTACCATAATGAACATAGTGATAATTAACCACTGGAACATCTTGCCCCAGTAGGTTCTCAGTCACTTGAAGTCTTGATTTAAGCAGTCTAATTTTCTTGAGAGATATGTTCTAAGATCTAAGATCCAGAGATCTCAATGGAGGTGTTACTGAGTGAAAGTTTACATCCTTTTTCATCCAAGACCTCAGAATAAATAGTCATGCTGCTCTTTTTTAGCTTTAAAAAACACATGTATAGCTGTATCAAGATACCGTCACATAGACTAATCTGTTGCATTCAGATATCATGGCAGTGACGTGGGTTTTTTTTAAATGGTGCTGTAAAACAAATTCTTTGCAAGTTAGCAATCAGAAGCTCCATCAGGCTCGTCAGTTGTCTTGCAGTACTCCTGTTTCCAGTGGTCTCCTTACTTCCTTTAAAATTGTCCCTGCCTCTTTTTTCACAATGATGAGCTTTTCTGCAGATAAAAAATTTCTCTCTTGCTTCTTTATAGCATAGCTTAGACTCGGTAAAAAACGTTCCATTATTTATTAGTCTTTATTTGCCATCTTGTCGAGAGCTGCATTTTTATGACTTGGCAAGCCATTTCCTGATTCTGAATAATATTGCTGTTCTAGAGGCATAGTGTGTAGGATCAGCTTCATACATGGTCAGATGTGCCATCTTTCTAAATCTTCTTCTTTTACATGTGCAGAGGATTCTGGCGTGACGTATTCTGTGTAGCTGCATCATCAAAACAGAGCAGGTACCTGTGGCCTCTTCTAGAGATACTGCTATGGGTAGAAATACTGGCACAGCATATGGTCTTGTTCCAGATACATAGAGAAGCAGGTGTAGGTAAAGCTTTCAGCTCTCATAACAAGAAATTTATCACTGAAAGTGCCGTTTATTTATATCACCAATTAACATCATATCTATGTACAAAATTCACTCCATAATACATGGTTAGAATTTAGTAGTCTGCAAAATAACTGGTGACAGGAGCATACCTGAGTGGATTTATTGAGGTTAAATTGTGCCATGGAAGTGAAGGGTTATTTGAAAACAAATAAAATTATATTACAGGAAAGGAAGAGTTGCAGGAAATTAATTGCCCATATAAAGTAGAGATTTGTAATTTGTTTGTGGGGAACCCCATGTAAAACAGGGTTGTGGGGTTTTGTTGTGGGGATTTAGCATCTGTTTTAGGGCATGTACACAAAATTTGAGGTTGCTGGTCTTTTCCTTTTATGATGCAAGTGAAGAATACTGTGCTCTGTCCTATTATTGTGCTTGAATTGGAATCGATGCCACCATGGAAGCACTGTGGTTCTTTTTTGCATTCAGTGCCTGTGCAGTTCTGAAGCAGCCTGCAGTCTCTCTATTGTAGTTTGCTAGTGCAACACTTGGGGCCCAATTTTGAATGGCTTATGCATTAAAGAGACATATTCATTATTTTTTTTTTAGTGTTTAGTGTTGTTCTATGAGGCTATCTGTAAATTTTGTTGAGTTTAGTATTACATTTTTAAAGAAAACACTTTTAATCTCATAGCTGATACCTATGTCCTGCGCTTGCACCTGATCAGGTCTTGTAGAATGTGTGTGCCTCTATGTGGTTCACAAAACAAATTACATACTGTCATGTCTGTCTCTTGTTTTCTGGAATTTGACTAAGGCTTACAACTTCAAAGGTGAGGCTGGGCTTCACTTTAGTGTTCTGAGAGGGCAACTAAACTATTGTGGCTGGTGTTGCAGTGGAAGACTTGTGAAGCTCATCCTTTGTTTTAATCTTCAAGTACCTCAGGAGTCATCCATAAAGGATATCCCAGTGGGGGAGTGGAAGTCTTGTGGACAGCTGGTGGAGGGGGCAGAGTAAAAATTCTGGAAAAATCTGAAGATATCCTTTCAGGATTTCCACTTTTGTTCCCTTTAGCTAAAACAAGTCTTTGAAAATGGTGCCGTGGAAGTGGGTAAATGAAAGAGAACTATATGGGGCTAAGAAACGGTGATGTTCTTTGGGGAGTTCAAGGCATTTATATAGTTTGAGAAAGAGAGTGGGGAGCTCAGCATTTGATAAAATCTACTGGAGCCATCTAATTTGTTGGCAATAAAAAAGGAAAAATGGAAAAAATTTAGGTTATTCCCTTGTTTAATTTGCTAGATTGGCACTAATTCTACAGTTCACTTACTGTACTAGTTAATTTCAATATCCACTCTGCATTCTTGATTTCAACAGGAGACAAGGTGGATGCTGAGGGCAAAAGGGTGCTGGATTGGAGGGGGTTTGAGTGCAGCTTCACAGCAAATTTTTCATACTCTTTTCACAGCTGTACCTGAATACAACTCATGTAATTCATTTTTTTTCCCATGAGGTTTTTAATTGTGGAATTGTTTTGCCACTCTAGTGAAGCTTCACAGAAGTAATTTTTCTGACAAATTTTATAAAACTAAGTGGAGATCCTCAAACAGAAAAGCTAAACTTACAGGCACCAACACGAATAATAGAAAGTCTTTTCTGACAGGTTCTAATTTCAAAGTTACTGCTTGCTGCAAGGTTACTCAAATTTACAGCAGGGCAGAAAGCAAGTGCTCTAGAGATACTGTCAGTCTGTAGCCCCCGTTTTTCATTCACGCACTTTTCATCTTGCACTTTGCAAGATGAAATACTGTTTTGCTTTAAAATCTTTCCCTTACTCCATAGCCAGCTTTTTAAGGAGGAATCACAAACCAACTCCCATTTCTGGTGTTGACTTATTTTAAAAGGCATTGATTAAACTCTCAAAACAGTTGCACGAGACACATTTCCTGCTGAAATATTAACGGAAGCTTCTGTTTCTGAAATGCTGTCAGGATGAGCCCCCTAAAAATGCACCATATATGTCTCTGTGCAAGCAAACAATGTGCAGAGGAGTGTTTCAATATTTTGAATAGTCTTTTGAGCAAAAACTAGTTCAGTTAAGTACCTCAGCTCTCTTCTGTGGGAACGTTTGTTTTACACAATAGAATTCCCTCTTACAGTTGTCTCTTTTCAGAGAGGTTCATTTAATATTTGTCCATGGTACCACCAACTGCAGTGCTCGTTGAATGGTCAAGAAGGAAAAGGGCCTGTTCTAAGCAGATTACAATCTAAGGACAGACAGCTAGACAGATAATATAAATGAGAATGTATAACAAATGCAGAAGAAGAAAGGGTTTGGTGGTGTGAGGGGGAGGAGAGACACTTCAGCATGTTGAAATCATATTTTAGTCACTCTGAGGAGTAACAACAGGTTGCATTATGGCAGGTCTTTTATTTAATGCTGGTGGATTTTTTTAGTTATGTGACTGCTATAAAATGTATTTATATGTTTGTGCATCAGAAACTGCATATTTTCTATATAATATGTTCGTTGTCTTTCATATTGAAAGAAGGTGGGTTTATTTCAAAACTCTAAATCTCACACCAGTCTAAAACCTGCACAAATGGCATTTATAGCAGTGACTTGCTTGACAAGGGTTCTTTGTGAAGGTGCAAATGTGCAGCAGTCTCCCTGCTGTACAGTTAAACTTCCTGTGCATAAATCATTTTGGTAGATTGGGCCAGTGGAGGATTGCTTATAGTGCATTGTGTGTGATTTAATATTATGCTATATGCAATGCTGGAACTTAATTCCAAATCCCCCAAATGGTGTAATGCGTATGAAAGATTGAGTCCAGCCTGTGTTTTGCCACCCAGAAGGTTAGCAATAGGAATATTAAAGTGCTTACGACTACTTAAACAATTAAAAAAATTCGTTTTTTTTTTTTTTTTTTAATTCTTTTCAATATTGGCACTGTAAGTTGAGTGAACTGCTGACCAGGACCAGACTTCACTGCTGTTGTGGGGAAGCGGGTGGGCTGGTGTCAGTGCTTCCCTTTTCATTTAGTCTCTTTCCAGGAAAGTGGTTGTAGACTTGTAGTAAACCAATTTATAAAGGACATGTGTTACCCATACAGAGAACAGAAGTAACAAGAAAAAATCAATGAAGATTTTGTTAAATTAAAATTCAGCAAAATTATGCACTTGACATTGAGTAATTTAGTTGGTGTTTTTTTTTTTTTTTCAAATATTTTTTAAATCAAAAGATTCATTCAAAGGAGAGCTGGCATTCAAAAATATTTATATTCTTAAGGAATCAGGCTGGAACTGCGTAATTTCTCTCAGATTGAACCAATTTTGTGGTCTTAACTGAAACTGGTACTGAAGTTGCTGAAAGATTTTCCTTTTTCTATCCTCTCAGCACATGAGGTGATTTTTCTGGGATGTACCAAAACAGATGAATTTTAGTTGTCTGGGACATCAGACTTTATACATCTTTAATTACAAGAAATGAGCTCTGTGGTTTCAGTGTATCATCTGAGTCTGCATGAGAATTAGATCAAAATGTTAAAAATGCAACATTTTGGACTGTTGCTGATGTAAATTTTTTGTAGTTACGCATGCTTCAAAAATTGCTGTGTGATTTACAGTAGTCATAAATGGTTTCAAAGAGGCTTATAAACAAATTTATAATCCTTTCAACTAGTGATAAGAAGGTGAATTGACTGTCAGCTTTAGTAAGGCAGACTTATTCCTCTTAATAATGGCCTTGCTCCTGAGTTGGCTGAGTGCAGGGGCATCTGATTTCTCTGCTGCTTTTCCAGATGAGCAGCAACCCGCCCCTGGGAGAAGAGGGTGCTGCTGACGATGTATGGAAGCATTGAGCAGGATGTGTTGGCAACACTGTTGGGGAGTCTTGACAAGAGGCAGCGAAACTTCATGTCCTGTGCCGAGGATCCCTCGGACCAAGATTTTCATCAGCTGATGGACTTGGTTCTTTTTGTTTTATTTTTTTTTCCCCCTGCTTTTTCTTAGGGCTCCCATTTCTTCAAACTAATTGAATTAGAAACCATAACTTTGATGATTTGTAGTGCTTTTTTTCCATTTACATTGTGAGCTAGAGAGCCTTAGAATAGAGGTTAATCTCATTCAGGGAATGTTTCCAGAGATAACTGGCACAGGCTGGTAAATGTCCTCTCCCCTCCAGCATACACCATGTCACCTTTTTTCTTGAAGACAGGAAAATGTCAAATGGATCATAGAGAAAAAACAAGGCCTTACCTTTCATCTCCTGTCAGGTTACAGTACAGAGTTGCTTCCCAGTGAATTTCTGTACTGCTTAGTCCTGTGATAGAGGTGTTGGAGGAGACCATGTCAGCTGACTGTTTGGCAAATGTGAAAGAACTCTCATAGGAAGGTGAGGCTTTGTGCCCAAGAACTTTTACTTTACTGTTCTTGACACAAGCATTTAACCTTTAGGAAATAAACATTGATGGCAAGATTTGTTCATTTTTAGTCAGACTGAATAAATTTTTTTCACTTGCACACCTTTTAGCCTCTATTTTCTTGGTGAGATTTAGTGGACTAATGACGCAAAAGAAAAAATAAGTTTCTAAAATAGATACTCATATCTTTTATTTTATATTTTTTCTCCCCTCCACCCCCTCTTTTTTTCTTTTATTTCTTTTCCTCTTTGCTCAGTTTCCGTAAGTTTTGTTTTTTTTTTTTCTGTTCAGGAAAAAAGTTACAAGAATGGACTTCTATTATTATTTTCCTAAATTTTATAACTGACTCGCTGCTCTGTTTAATGCGCTTTTCAACATATCAGCAAATCACCTTTTGACAATAGTAGGCACAAGTCATTATTTCAAGTCTTCCTCTTTTTAAACATATCAAAATAAAACACCTGAAATGTTTCACTCTTTCAGCCAGGTGGAAAATGTTGCACATTTTTATTCTAATTAAGCTGTTTAATACCCTAAGGATGGTATAGAGAAATGTGGAACTTGAGAAATAAGGTTAAGCTGCACATACTCAGGAAAACTGCCTCTTTTAAAGAGCACTTCTAAGAATCAAGCACAA
Source organism: Lathamus discolor (assembly GCF_037157495.1). NCBI lineage: Eukaryota > Metazoa > Chordata > Aves > Psittaciformes > Psittacidae > Lathamus > Lathamus discolor. Next base: position 15,351,634 of record NC_088909.1, on the reverse strand, counting down.
TGATTCAGCAAAAGCTCTCTGTTCTGTGCCTGTGTGTGTGTGAATTTGCACTTGATTATTAGATTTTTGTTATTGTGAAATAATATATAACATGTTTTCAGCAAGACTTTTATATTGGTGATATTTACAGTGATCTTACAGGCTTTATGAAATAGTCCTTCTTTAGCATATCAGATTTCTGTAGCACACGGCAGATGCTATATGAGGTATGCTGGAGGAAGAGGGCAGAAATCTTTGACTTAGTGCAGCAGTGTAGTCTGAGAGTTTTCATTAAGAAAATGCTTGTTTTAAACTGTGCACTGTACTCTTAAGGATGGCTTTGTGTGTAGCGATGTATTTTGGGATATACATTTTAAGGACAGCATTTGATTATCATACCCTCCTTTAGTCACCTTTTTTCCTCCCTCCCAGCTCAGGTGTCGTGGATCTGTGATGTGCCAGCAGCATACCCTGCTGCATTGCATGGAGACTTAGGTTAAAGCAGAGCTGCATCTGATCCTATATGAGCTATTTTCTTGCATTAATGTGGCTTCTTTTTCCTTTTATAAATGGTTTAGTAGGACTTCTAATGTCTATTTCATCCATTTATTGTAAGTATTTATCACAAATGTGATGAAATCCTGGGCAGGTATGTATCACAAGAAACTGAAAACTTCTATGGAAAAGTAAAGCAAGCTTTGAACTGCAGCAATGTATAAAACATGCATACAAATATGTTATTTATACTGTCTGTACTGTTGTAAACAAGTAGTGAGGAGTGCCTTGCTCTGTAATTCTACAGCCTAAACAGCCAGTTAACTCTGCAGAGCTTTTTAGTTCCTAAACTGCAACTGAGAACCTGTAATACAAACAGAGATATTCCCAAGGGACTGTACGTATTTCAGTTGAAAGGTGTCCTGTGAAAGAAGCAGCTGTTCTCCTCTAATGAAGGCCCCTGGCTTTTGCCATTGTGATCTTAATATATCTAGCCAAATTGGCCATGGAAGCGCATAGTTAGGTACAGACTCAGTAGAAATCCTTCCTCTGTGCCACACTAGGCCTCCTGGGATCTGGGCAGCTGACCCTGCACTGTGGGAATATTATGCTGTTCATGAACTTCGGTATGAATTTAATTCAGAAAGGGAAACGTGGCCTATAAAGTTATGAGAAAGTTTTGGGCTAGCTGCAGTTCACAGAAGTTATAATTGGGAGAGTACAGCTGTGAGGAGAGTACAAGTGGATTTTCTGAATCATGCTAGGGCTATGAATCTGTAAAATCCTCATCAGGACCACCATGCAATGTTTAGGTAATTCTTAAACACCTCTAACAGATGCTCTTCAGGTTTGGGTTTAGGTATTTTTTTTTTTTGTTGTAGGGTTTTTTTTTTTTTTTTTTTTTGTTATAGTTTTGTTTTTTGTTTGTTTGGTTGGTTTGTCTTTTTTTATAGTATGCCACACAGTATTTGGGAGGTCATAGTTCATTTACTGAAAGCCAGGTCAGTCCTGATTCCTGTAATCTCACCTGATGAGTGGCAGGCTCATCTTTTCACAGACCTATAGACCATTGAATTCTTTTCTAACAAGAAAAATAATGTGTGTCCTGGACAGCATACACTCTCAGCTTGCAGTTTGTTTAGTACAATCAAAACTGGGTTAGATTTCATTCTTCCTTCCTTAAAACAGACCTTTATTCAGGTGCTTGAAATCAAGCTAATCTAAGGATAGTATGGTAAATTCCAGCACAAGCTAACAATTTAAACAAATTAAAAAAAAAAAAAAATCACAAAAATCACTAGGTCAAATTGAGAAAGAAAGAATTTTCAATAAGTTGAATTCAATCGTATTTGAAGCCCACATGACGCTTCAGCTGTGTTGCTTCTAAGAAGTTCTGAAACCTGCACCCCTCCCTATAAAATAAGCAGGTTTATTTTTTTTTTTTCTTGTTAGAAAACACGTGTGCATCTTTGTTTCATTTTTTCTTCCTTGTAAATGGACATTTTGTAAACTTCAACCTGAGGGTACGGCACCTCCCCAAAAGGACTGTGTGAAGGTTAGTCGTAATGAGTAAAATATGCAAATTCAAATTAAAAATATTTTCTTAATCGAGGATGCATAAATTATTCCCAGTGGGCACCTAAGTGACAATAAATTTCACATGCCTGAGAATTAACATGCCCCACTTATATAGCTTTGCTGTTCCATTTTAAAAAAATGCATTATTCATTTAAGTGGCTTCCACTGTATTTAGTTTCTGAAAAAGAGATCCAACTATTATTTGAAGGCCTACATATATAAGCAACCTATGGAAAAATTGTGTGTGCTTACGTACAAAACTTGCCTATAAAAGCAGAAAAATAAAATCATCCAGAAAATGTAGACCAGTTCAGCTAATCGCTGTGATTGGCTGCAACAATGTCAGCATTTCTGATACCTAATTTTATGATTCTATGATTCTATTCTATGATTCTATGATTCTATGATTCTAATTTTATAGTATTCAGAAGCCTTCTGTTTATGTCTGAATTTTTTGAGTTGTGGCTGTGTCCCTGCTTAACCCACATCGTTTCCAGGCAATATGGTGCACTAGCATATTTTTTCCTGACTTCCTTTCAGGATTGTTTGACTGTCCTCTGACCTGCTTTGTGGCTGCTTCTGCAGGCAGTGCTTCTCTGTCCACCCCATGCAGGGTGTGAGAGCGTAAGAAAGAAGCTAAAGCTGAAATGTGAATTTTCAGGGGGGACCAAGGAGTGTTTGAGCTGGGAACAGGCAGAAGGGAGTGAAGATCTGTGGGGATGGTGTGTTGAGGTCTTGGCTGCCCCCACATAGCTGTCTTTCTATAATCTTTAACAATCAGTATGTTCACATGAGCAGCAGTTACTTAAAAGTGGGGGCTAGTTTGTCTGCACACATTTTCCTTCTTAACTAAGCAGGTTTGAATGTGCAAGGGTTTCTGCAAGCTCTTACTGAATGTACACTGAGCACTTTGTATCTAATATTTTGGGTTTTTTTAAGCCCTTGGAGATGTTTGTAATCCTAAGCATGCCATACATGCTCAGGTTCTCTCCATGTAAACCATTTACAGTGGGATTTCAAAAGTGCTCAGCCTAACCTTGCTTCCTTAGAAATCAATTGTTAAGGTCCTCATGACTTCAGTGGGAGTAGTTACGCCAACACAGAGTGCTTTGAAAATGCCTCCCAAAACTGTAAATGAGAATATACATTTGAGAATGTTACAACCTAATTTTTACACTGAGCTTGTGATAGTAGCAACTTGAGTGCCCTAGATTTAGTGCCGTATCTACTTGATTATGTCACTTCACCACCTTGTCTGAATTTGGCACTGTAATTCATATTTACAAGGGATTTATTCTTTTTTATCTCTTTGGTCCTTGTGTGTTTGCTGTAGTGGTCATATCAGGTCCAGGCCTGCACTTGTACCCACACAGACATTTAAGAAGCTCTTTATCCTGGCTATTTCAGTATGCTTAAGAGTGACGGTTTTTATTTCTGCACCCCCAGCTGTAAATGATTGTGGACTAAATGGAGGTATTATTTGGATTTCCATGTGGTGGGGTTTTTTTCAGGAGGCTTGTGAGGTTTTTGTGTTTGAAACATCTGAATAAATATTTAAGTGGTCCTTTATAAGTCTTGGCATCTTGCTCGATTATGACCCTAATGTTACAAACACTAAACTGTGACAGATTTTAAAAAACATTTAAATGACTGAGTCTGGAGGTAACAGCTTTATTACTGCATGATAACTTGACCCATATTTCCTAACATGATTTCCCTACTGTAACTTGTTCATGTAAGTCTAATGATATCAGTTGACCTTGACAGCTAGACCTAAAAGCTTGCGGTTATCCTGGGCATTTTTAGGATCTTTCAGGTTTTTCTTATTTAGTTTTTTCAGTATTTTCCAGAAATAGCTTTTAAATAAAGGATACCAAAAATTCTACCAAGAAAGTATAACTAATCCTAGTAACAAGAATTTTTGCAATTCTTTGGAATCTTGGGATTGAGTATATTTTACATATAGTTGCACATGGATACTTCTCTCTAGCATAAATACTTAATACCTGTGTGGCTGAGAAATAGTGCTACTTACACAGCCACATGAAAAAAATAATTATCAAATACTTTTGTCAATTACGATTATTCTTATCCGCCAGCTCTGCCTTTAAATGATCCATTTTTTTTTTTTTTTATCTTTTCAAGTGCCATACTAGTAAATATTTTTCCACTTTCCTCAAGTGGAATTTCCAACTTTGGCTGGCTGCATAGGGTCAATTTTAGTGGTAATGTTGAGTTTAAAGTCAGTTATTTTAAAATTCACTCGGTTAAAAACATGAGGCTTCTGCATTATAATGTAAAGGGGACACTACCAGTTTTCCAGTGGGCATGTAGCTTTAAACTCTGAGATCACATCTTAAAATTTGCTTAGAGCCCTTTAAGAGCAAACCTGAAAACCACCTCATTACTATGCATAGAAAAACTACTTTAATCACTTTGAGACTTCTAAAATGTATTTGTTAAAATCTTTCTCTCATTCTGAGGCTGATATCATTTGACTAAGGGCACTGAGGGAGCCTGACTTGAGAGGTATTGGGACATGAAAATATTGGAAATTCTTATAAGCAGTGTTTAAAATAGCTTTTCTGTAAATGATTTGGTTCACACAGAAAATGTGATCTTCTGGTGCTGTGGTTTGGCAAGCACTCTTGATGAATATGAAATTCACAGGTGATTTCACCTTATATGAGTAACATGACCATATTTAATTTGTTGTAACAACTTTTCTAGCATCATGAATTCTTCTCTTCTTGTGTTTGCCAATAGTATAGGCAAGAGAGAGATGGAGCTGCTGAAGAGAGTCCAGCAAAGGGACATAAATATCTTTAAGGGATTGGAGCATCTCTTCTGTTCAGCCTGAAGAAGGGAAGGCTTGGGAATCTTATCAATGTACCTTCAAAAACCTCAAGCAAGGGTGCAAAGAAATCAGAATGAGGATCTTTTTGCTCGTCCCCAGTCACGGGACAAGAGGCAATGTCCTGCTTTTGCTCTTTGTTCTGTACTCATCAGCAGAAAGCTTAGGTCCAGAGTCTTTTGTCCTTGTTATACAGGCTTAAACAGTCCTTCATGCAGGATCTCCAACGCTCTTTAACCTTCTCCTGCACCTATTGTGAATCTTGCATCAGGATTCCTGGGCTCCAGTGGCAGAAATCCACTGCTGGCTTTGCTTGGCTGAATGGGATGAGCTGGATGGAGTTCAGTCTCTGCTTCCCAAGGTTTGTATCTGCTTTCCACTATCCCAGCCTCATTCCTGGGAAGAGCTAAACTACACAGGCTGTGTGCATTCCGTGGCAATCTGTTTCAAGACCTTTCCTATGAAACCAAGCTCTCCTGAACATAAGGAGAACCTTCACAAATTCCTTAGTATGGACAAACTCATTAGAGCAAAGGTGTGACGTTGGGGTGAATATAAATACCTATATTTGTGCCAGTTGTTGTAAGCATCGTTGAAGGATATAATACATTGTTTTGGGGTTTCGTATATTTTTTTTTCTTGTTGAGCTTATTAAAAAACAAACAAAAAAACAAGTAGGGATTTTTTCTTGTAATACTTTTTGGGTTTTGTTCAGTCTTGATGTTTTGTTTACTTACATTTTGTCATGATATTAGAGGTATTTCAAGTAAGAAAGAGGCCCTGTAATTGGTATTGAGAAGGCAGGACGGAGCCCTGTGTTACATGTATCAGTAAGTTGTTGTCTAGGAAATCTGGTTTTATACTATTTGTTAGGAGGCAATGATGACTGTGCAAATTTTGAATGCCTTGATTTTCTGCTACTGAGAAGCAATAACAGTCACAAAGAATAAAGTTAATTCATGAAATCAGTTTTAAAATGCTGTTTTTGTTGGAGATAGAGTTTGAAACTAAAGATAGGTGATGTAAAAGACAATTCTTCTTCCACTGGAATACTCTATACTTTCAACATTTAAGAAATAGCCTGAAAGAGGAAGAAGTATTTTGCTTATCAGAGACTCTAATAATTCTTTTATGTAACACTTGTTCAGTCAGATAAATTGATTTCTAGATTTTGGGCTGGAAGCTAATAAAGATATCTTTCAAATATTAGAATTAGCATAGAAGACTTGGAAAAAAAATCATGATGAGAAATTCTCTAAGCTGAATGCCAACTGAAATTGGCAATTGTATCTAGCTGGAACACTGGTATGATATATCTGATGCTAAGATATTTATTTTCCCTTAGCTTCCTGGCAAAGTGATTTGGATGTTCTTGATTTTTTTAATAGTAAAAAAAAAAAAAAAAAAAAAAATCTATTAGTTTACCTCATAGAGTGAAACAAGCAATAACTGGGATAAAAGAAACCGGTGGTTGGTAAATATTTGCTGTTGTTTGACTAGAAAAGCATACAGAGGTTTTGGGTATTTTATGGGGTATAGGGGGGTGCAGGTATTTCTGTGGGGCTTGCTGGGGGGTTTTTTTTGAGTGGTTTTTTTTGTGTGTTTGTGTTTGTTTTGAAAGCAAGTATTTAACATAATTAAATATCCTTTATTTTCAGGTGCATTTAATAACCGGCACAGAATTCTGTGGGTATTGAGAAGGGTTACCGATAGGCTGGATATTAAGCTTTTGAAATGTTAATACAGTTCTTGAAAATATTTTTATAGATGTTAATATTGAAACAGCATTGGAAAATAAGGGAATATTTCAACATAACTAGCTCTTGTAGTTTGATCACCTGATCCGGTATTTTTGAATCCTTGCCCTTGCTGGGCTGGAATATGAAATTAAGCATTCAGATCTGGAAACCCCAGTCCCTGGAGAGTTTTGCTCTTTTGGAAAAGGCAACTCTGTCAGCATAAAGGCATTTCTGGAAGGCATTTCAATGAAGATACGAAACTGTAGAGGGCACATAGAAAGAGGGAGAGCAGGGAAGAGATAAGGAAAAGAATGGGTGAAAAAATGTTAGAAAAACACTGGGCCAACCCCATTATTTTGCGTTAACTTGGGACAAGTAACCCTACGGTGTGAAGCCTTATTAAAAAAAAAACCACCAAAAAACACCCCCAAGCCAATAAAAAATGATTAATGTATTACTATTAAAATGAAGATGACATCTGCTGACTTGCACTGGTTTTGTGTGCAAACCTGTTTTTAATCATTCTGTTTCTGTGTGATTCTAGTAGTTTGAGAAAGCTTTAATATAGACTAGAAATATCTTCTACTTGAAATTGATTAAATTGCGTTTCACTGCTTTTGTGTGGTCTTGTGGAATGTATTTTTGCATTTAGAATTGGTTATTTTTATCTGTTACATAGTATAAGTTGTTGATGTAACTTCAGTGTGTGCTGGATTAGCTTCTACTGTTAACATTCCTTTTTATTTCCAGTCGCTGGAATTATTGCAGCTGATTTTGCCCCAGGCACAGTTCCCTGGGGAGTTGGTACCTGGGGTTCTGTTGATATCCCTGTCACTGGCAAGGTAAGGAGAGGTTGACTTGCATGCACTATGAGTAGCAGGCTAGAAATAAATCATTTTAATACGCTTTCTGAAGATAAAAAATTAGGAGGGGCAGTGGGTGTCTTGCTGATTATTTATGTGCATGCCAGTAGTGACTGGGAACCATGACCATGGTTCTTGAAATAATATTCTTTCTTACTGATGTGTTCAGAAATGAGTCTTTCTTAAACACTGAAGGAACTAACCTATTTCAAAGAGAGTATTTTCTGTATGCTAAATCAAAATTTTTTTTCCTTGGAAAAAAGCTCCCCTAAATGAATATCTGTAAAAAAAAGTCTACCATAGAAGTATGAAATTTTAGTCTTTCTTCCATTCAACAAGTTTCTTGTGTGGTACCTCAAGGCCGATTCATAAAAAACCTTGTGTGCCATGTGTTGTCTTTGTTGTCTATTGCGATGCCTGCTCTGATGATACTGGACCAATAAAATAACTTGATTTTCAGAAATGCTTATTAATTTTTTTTCATAGTAGTGTGGAAGGAGTTATACAGCTGAACGATATTTTTTGAATTAGTCATTTGACATGAGTGTCTTTCAAAAGAAGCCAGCACTGAGAGTGAACTCTTTTTAAAAAGACTCAATTTTGACACGTCTATGCTTAGTGTCTGAATAGTAGTGAAATGAATTCTTTCCTTGCAACAATGCCATATTTAGCACACTAATAAAAGAGGGGGAGGAAAGTGGATCTTTGATAAGCTAATTATTTTTGGAACTTGCATCAGAGTTTAGTAAATCAGCATGCTGCATCTGCAGTGTTAACCAAACTAATCTAAAATACTTGCCTCCCTGTGGAGGTATAGAAATGTCATAGTCCATGGAGACTTGCACTGCATTTATGCAGGTCTGCCTTTTCTGTCATAGATTCGAGAGACCTTTCTAGAGAAGAACTATATTACTTTAAACAACCTTAATATGGGGTTTAAAGAGATTAATGAATATCAGCCTTGTACTAAATAAATCTTTATCACTTGCTTTACCTACTACAGTAATTGCCTCAGTGCTGTGGAACCCATTCAGTCTGCCAGCTTGCCATTAATCTCAAATACATTTTTGACAAAAGAATCTACCTTACCTTTATTTTGTGTGTGTGTGTGTGTATATGTGAGCTCTGGCACTTAATCAGGTCATCAAAATACTATACATGAATCTGTTTAGTTGCATAAATGTTAGATGTTTGAGGAGTATTGACCTCATGTAAGAGATTTATAATTAAAAAGGGCTTCTGAATCTGTTTATTACAAATATGTACACATTCCTGTCACTAAATAAAATGTGTTCACAAATATATAAGGGCCAAGACTGCAGTATGTGATGCTTATGTAAACAAAAAGTATGGGTGTCTTGCCCATCCTCCCTGTCCCTCCTGTCTAAGTTGCAGTAGTTTGGGTCATATCGTGAATAGCTATGTGTGCATTCGTGTGTGTATTTTTACATATTACAGCTTCAAAACTGGTTTATTTTTACAGCCATTATAAAAACCCCCTCTTTTAATATGGCTATCAAGTTGTTATAATTTAGAAACAGGCTGTCATGGTATGTAATTAATGCACATATTTTACATGTTTCATAATGCAAAAAAGTTCAATTTTTGCTTAGCCACAGTGTTACAATGAAATTAATTATGTATTCTGATGTGAATTTAAACTGAAAATTGTCTGCCTTTAAGCTATTACTTTTTTAGTTGTTTACTTATTTACTTAGTATTTCTGGAGTATATTCAGACTCTTGAGAAATAATTTTCTGTTTTCTAAGCTCAACAGCTAAACATGCAAACAGAAGCTAGTTTTTTTTGGAATAATCAGTAAAGATAAATTGTATAAATGGATTAGGTTCCCGCTTAAAGGTTAGAATTTGGTATTTAGGAAGAATACAATCCTGGGTATGGGAGGAGCTTAGCGGATTTACTCAGATAGTTCATATCTGTGCGGATAATTGTGTGGCAAAAGAGAAGGTAAGAACAACATGAACAGCAAAGATTGAGGACATAGACTGGGTCAATGTGAAGTTTCACATGGGGCACAAATTAGTGGTAGAGTTTTACATAATCAGCCTTAAATTAGGTCCTGTGTTGGAATCCTTTCCAGTAGATAGGATTCAGACAAGAGCGCGATGTAACTCATTAACTTCATCAAGGGAGATGGTTAGCAGCTGACTTTAAGCTGTTTAATCTCAAAGGCTAGGGAGGAAGATGACCAAGATCTAAAATGTTTTGCCAGCCATAAAACTCCCCATGGACTGAAATATCTGCTGTAAATGATGCTGTACTAAGAAGTGAATGTTGGTCATTGAGAATGGTGTTTTTTTTTGTACTTTTTTTTTTTTTTTTTTTTTTTTTTTAAATGAAGCTATTCAACTTACGTTTTCAAAATGGAGGGCTTGGGTCCTGTGGGTGCTGGCTTTCATATTCTGAATGGTGTCCATTACTAGCAGATGCTGTTGCTGTGTGTATCATGGGGACAATGTCTCTGTGGGGTAGTGAGGAGGTAGGCACTGTCAATGGGGTTTGATGTAGCGTGACTGGGAAAAGCTCTAAGCATGCTGTGCTTACATCATGGTATATAGACTATGAACTCAAGTTCTGAAATCAGTGTAAGTAAACTCCTTGCATGGCTTAGACCTGATCTTCCTGACACCACTCTTGGAGTCAGGACACCTGGGTTCTGCATGCGTTTCTGTGTTTGACCTGTTGTACAGGCATGTTTCTGTGTATCTCTGTGCAGCAGTTCCCACAGCACATTGCTGCCTTTCTTTAAGCACATTGATGTAGATCTTGAAAGCTTTACACAGAAACATATAGTATTATTGTTGCTAAACACTAGAGGATACCCCTAACTTCTGTTCCTTTTCCATGTTACACACCAAATTTCTTAAAATCTTTAAGGAAAATAAATTTTTTTTGTAAAAGTAGTTTCAGCGAATCCATAAGCCTAGCTTATTCTGGAATTTCAAGTGACTTGAGACTGGATAATAGAGGCTGACCTGTACATTTATTTAAACTGTTTTTGATTAAGGGGTAGTTCTGTTCAACAGAAAAACCACAAGTGAGAATTTGCCCTTTACATTTAGATTATTATTTTTACGCTATGTTTCTTGACCTTTCAGTGCTGTGTTTGGTGCTTGTGGTTGCTAAGCACTTTTTAGCTCTTTCTTTAAAAATCAGTCACAAGGCATTGATGGGTTTGAGGTCTGAGACTGTGTTTGGGAGCTGGCAGAGGGCTTGGGTTTTGTGGTGGTTTTTGTTTGGTTATTTTCTTTCTTTTTTTCACGCCCTCCATCCCCATTTGCAGCAGTCCTCATGTATCTCTTGCTGCTCAGCTGCTAAGACCATGACCTAGCTGATGCTCTAATACTTCTTCCTTTTTCTCCTTTGACCCACTGTTTTCAGAGTTTCCTTGGAGTCCTGCATGTGAACCACATGGACTGCAGGTTGATGCCTCTAAGTGTAGCTGCTGGTTCTGACCTTGCTCTGCAGCTGACCTTGCAAGGTTTGCTTTCACAGTAATGTTTGTATTTTATTCACTTTCAGACTTGAAGACTGTGATGCTAGGAAAGTGTTTATCCTGGGAGCTTTTGTTCAGGTGTTATTAATAACTGCAATAAACAAATGGATTTACAGCAAAGCAGAAATGCTATATGCATATACAATATATACCTCCTCTGATCTGCAAATCTACTCTTCAACATGATTCCAGAATTATAGCTATTTATTTCAACAGTTTCTCCCAAATATTCACAGCACATTGCAGGACAGAAACTTTTCTGCACAGAAGGGGCTCTTTTTTTATAGACTGTTTTCAATTTCTAACATATGAATGTCTGTAAGATAACTAAGAATAGCTAAAGGAGTTTGGCCAAAACTTTTGAACTCTTTACCAAAGGGTTAGTGTGATTTGGTACCTAATTAATAATGTGTTTAGTTCTGAGCTTCCTCTGAAACCTTCTGCAGAAGAGTCTATCAGTCGCACTTGACTTGTAAAGCTGATGCAGAACAGAGACAAGGGCAGAAAATTCTCTAGCTTTACTGAATGAAGACGTTAGAAATAATAGGGTGGAAAATAATTATCTTTCCAGAGTTCAGCCCAAGAAAAAAATTATTGGGAAGAATGCTGGATACAGAAGCTGGGATGAAAATGGCAGTCAAACCAGAGGCATGATGGAAAACCCTACATTGAGCCTTGCACACTACCAGCATTTAATTGTGCTATTTTGGGAGAGATTTTTCAGTCTTTCAACTCCAAAATATCTATAAACTCTTTCAGGTGTCCTACCGCTCTTCAGTCTTTGTCTGCCTGTTTTTTTCTTGCTTGTTTTCAGAAAGGTGATGAGCGTTTGTTTAGCTAGCAGCTGACACACTACAGAGACTTTGCTAGACCTGCTGGTGTAGGTCACAAGTTCCAGGAGGCATCAAAGGCTGAGCTCCCTAATTTAGGGTCCCAGGATGAGCTAGACCAGAGGAGTCTGCAGTAAACTGAAAATTTTCCAAAGGCTCTGTTCCGAGTGAGAAGGCCAAGTTGTGTTGCAAGTCAGGGCCACTTCAAGATCTACACCAACATAAAATCTTCTCTACGTGTGTCCTGGGTTCAGCAGTAGCAGTTATTTTTCTCCTTCTTAGTAGCTGGTGCAGTGCTGTGTTTTGATTTTTTGGCCTGGGAACAGTGTTGATAAGGCTGATGTTTTCAGTTGCTGCTCAAATATTTGGTCTGGCCAAGGACTTTCTGAGCCTCATGCTCTGCCAGGGAGGAGGGAAAGCTGGGAGGAAGCAGAGACAGGACACCTGACCCAAACTGACCAAAGAGGTATTCCATACCACAGCACGTCATGCCCAGGATGTAACTGAGGGTTACCCGGAAGGGCTAGTGCACTGCGGGGTTGGACGAGGTATCAGGCGGTGCTCGGCTGGGGGGAGTGGGGCGAGTTGTTGGTCGGCTGGTGTTGAGGTGTTGTATTCTTTCCTCTTGTTATTTCCTTTATCATTATTATTATTGGTGGTAGCAGCAGTGGTTTGTGTTATACCTTAGTTACTAAACTGTTCTTATCTCAACCCGTGGGAGTTGTATTCTTTTTGATTCTCCTCTCCATCCCTCCAGGAGCAGGGGGAGGGCAAGAAGCGGGGTGGGAGGAGTGAGTGAACGAGGTTTGTGGTTGGGTTTAAACCACGACAACGTGAGTAATTGACATTGACAGGCTTTTAAGGCTTCAAAACTTTTCTCTCTGAGAAGGAAGGACGATCAAAATAATTCTGACCAGCCTTTCTTAAGAACACTTGCAGATTGAACAGGTGTTATTTTTTCTCCTTTGCCATCTATGCATGGTTACTATTACTTTAGTTAATGATGCAGATCTAGTAATTAAGAAGCCATTTCTGGATTTTTAGGAATTTCATATCTGTCTTCACAGTTTTATGACAGGCTCAGAAATACTGGGCACTGACACTTCTCTGCATAGCTTCTGTTTTTTGGGGTGTACCAGTAGTCACTTCTTGGATGCTAAGAGAATTTATGCTAGCTACCTGAAAACTTAGATGGTGTTGCTCTATGTAACAGTTCTCACTTACCTTGCTTCTAAACTATGGTTTATAACTGCTCAAGCTGGATGTTTTCTGTAGATGCATTTACTATTCAAAGTCTAGTTTTCTAGGATTCCAGTGACTGCTGATCATTATCTGCCCGTTCATGTTTCTTCAAGAAGTTTCTCCTTTTTCTGAAGGATGTTCTATGGTTCTAATAGTTACATCAACAAAATTTTCCTTTTGATAATTGTATTTTTATCTTATACAGTGTCTGTTATCTGGTTTTGTTGGTGTAGGGTGAGCAGTACTATGACAGCAGAACTAATAGCCCTCCCACACAGAGACTAAGCTGGTTAAAGGTACATGCTTACAAGTGGTTACCATCAGTGTCCCTGTCCTTTGGTGCTTCAGGGTAATTGTTAGGTTATTGTGTCCCATTCACCCTTGTACATCCCTATATGATTTGAGGGTTTTTTATTACTACATAGACTGGTTTCCAAATATAAAATGTTCTAGTAGCCTACTAGTAAGCAGGTAAAATTTACTTAAACGGTAAATGTGCTTTGGTTAAACTCTTCAATGGTTTTAGGAAAACCTTTTGAGGAATGCTTTGCTCTTGCATACCAAGTGACAAAATTTCCTAATACAAAATCTCCGCAATACAAGATCTTGTTCTATTACTTTATAACCTCAAAACATTACAGTACCAGAGAGGGGCGTTCATTCAGAGAGGTACTGTTTTGTCATTTTTGAAGTTCAAATGCTTTTTTTTTTTTTTTTCTGTGTGTGTGTGTGTATCACACAATGCTGATCAGATTTTGTGAAAAACCTGAAAATGACCATATGTGTTGAGTAAATAATGTTATTTTGTGTACTTGAAATGCTGCTTTTTTTGAGCCCTATGTGTCTGATAACAGCAACAATGCTTTCCTTATAGCGTAATGGGACCAAAATACAGGCAACTTTGCTGCAGCTTGACAAAGACACTACAGCAAAATCTTGAAGTCAGGCTTTCTTGTGAATAATTAAAGGAGCAAGTTTAGCATTAACTAAATAACATACCTATATGTAAGGAAGCAATGCAGAGAAGTGTACAGTAGGAGGATGTAATTTCTGTGTTCCTGGGCTTTTTCAATTCTCCTACACAGAAACACATGTATTAGGACTAGGATGAATGGATGAATTTTTTTATTTCTTTTTTCTTTCTATTTCAGTTAAGGCATTGCTTCCACCTATAGCTTTCTTCCAAAACTTGAATTACATCACTTTCAACTTTAATAAAATTAAAGTGCTAGGAGAAGCCTTTGGGACAGGGAATTTTCATGTGTATTTTCTACTGAATGACATTCTCCAGCTGGCCCTGTACCCTGTCTAATATTTTGCACAGCTTTGGAATTTTGGTTCTGCATGCTTTATTTGCCATGGATATTTGAATCACTGAGAGTATTTTGAGAGAGACTCTATTGAGAATAAAATTTTATTAACTCACTGAGGCTATAATATTTTTATGCAATAATTGGTCACTTCTGACAGCTTTTCTGTAATATTATAAATCAGGTTCAAGCTAAAATATGGAGTTTATAGTCCTTGTTTTTTCTAAATGATAACGATAGTACTCATCAAGTTGCTCTTTACTAGGGAGTCTCAGTCCCTTATACACTATTGAATGGAATGAGAGGGATGGAAATCTGCAGAAGAAACTGACCCAGACTTGTCAATGATGTGTGGGTGCTGCTTATGGCAGCCCAGTGCAAAATTCTTTCTGGATCTGGGAGCTTACATCGCTTGATCAGCTCAGAAAGTATGGGCTTGTCCTTGGGGCAGACCCTCTCTGCAATGCCATTCCTGTGCAAGTAATACCAAGTGACTGTTTCTGTTGTTGTACAAACGTGTATAGTATGTGCTTTGTAAGAGAGGTAAAGATGATTCTAGGGAAAAAAAACTGGCTGATGACATTTTAAAAGTTTCTTGCTCTGAAAGAATATTTGGTAGGGTTGGTTTTTTTTTTCTACTTCCATTTAAAATAAATCAGCCTACTTTGATGAATGGCAGGTTTTCATCTTTCCTAAAGGGGAAGAAAGTAGCAAAATAACAGCTTTGATTCACACTTCTCTTGACAGATATTGCAATATATTCCATAAGTTACAATGTCATCTTCATACCAGGATTATTTTCTTTCTTCCAGTAGTCTTGGAATCTTTTTTAATTACTATTTCCTGAGCTGTATGTAGCATCTAATGAAAATATGTAGAAGTCTTCCAACTTGCTTTAATGTCCTGACCTCAGAAACACTCACCTTAGGAAGGCTGACCTCAGCAACACTGACCCCACACCAGAGATGATGAATTGTCATTAAAGCATAAATCTCGGTGTTTTGGGTTTTTGTTTGTTTGTTTATTTATTTGGTTGGTTGGGTTTTTTTTTTTAGTTGGTTGTGTTTTTCATTCCACAAGATGATGTTTTATCTTTTGTCTGCTTAAGGTTCTGGCAATTTGCTGTAGGCAGACACACTGTGGTGCTCCTTGAGCACCATAGCTGAAGCAGACTATGAAGACATCAGTACAGATATGAACATCCAGTTGCTGGACAATAGGGCTTATAAGCTACCAAATGTTTTTTCATCAGCCTGTGGTTTTGCTTTCAGAGTCTAAAAGAGCTGAAAACAAATTTTGTTTGTGGAAAAGCTCAGTACCTGCTTATTAGCTCTGTGAGAGTGGTTTTCACACAAGTTTATAGCTTATTTTATATAAACTTCAAAAGGCTTTATAAAAATGAGATGTTTAACTACTTGAAAAAAAAAATAAAGTGGAAAGATTGGAATAACTTGGAGAAGATATTTTTTTCCAATTTTTTTCTGGAAAATTTGATAACTGAAGTTGCTTCTGGAGATCTGTCCCAGATCAGATTTTCTGCGTTTAAGGCCGCATGCAGTATGGGTTTTCCACCTCTGCGTGTGTGTGTACACACACCAGATTTTATCAAGGGCAACAAGAAGGAGCATATCTTTGAAGAGCTTAGTATGACGTTTTCTTGAGTCACTGGTATGAGATGCTTTAGTGTTTCTTTCTGTTCAAATTATGCTCAATCCATATTATGCTGCAAGTATACTTCTCTTGAACTTTGCTCTCCTAACTGCAGCTGGTTCAAGTGCCTTTCTAATGCTTGCTTTTCTAATGTATTTTTTTCATGACTAAGTGCCTTTCTGTAATGAACTCCTTTCTTCCATGCTCTGACACATAAAAGTAACCTGGTTTTAAAGTGTGATATTTAATTATGTTTTGCCAATTTTAATATAAAAACTCAAATGGCATTATGACTGGCTTTTTGAGAAAACCTTTGGATGATCTGTGAAGTTTTAGTCTTAGGTTACCTTTTTTATCCAAGAAGAAGTAAGTGATTTCAAGTAGTATAATGATTTTTATTTAGTTAGTTAGTTATAAAGTAAACCACTTGGCATGATACTCTGCAGAATAAGGAAACATTCTGACACATAAAAGTAGAAAGTAACTGTCGTGATTTAATGGACAACAGAAAAGGTTTTTTCTTTTGAGCTCTTTATTTTTCTTTTTAGTAAAAGGAAAATGATACTGCTTTGTTTTTTATACCTAACGCGCCCTTCCTTATTAAATTATTGTTTTTCACCTTGCCATATTATTTTGGTTAAAGAGAAATGGGGGGAAGTTGGCTGGGAGGGGCCAGTTGCTGTTCAGGGATGGGATGAGCATCAGTCAGTGGGGGGTGAGCAACTGTATTGTGTATCACTTGTTTTGGGTATTTTATTCCTTTCTGTTATCTCCCTTTTCATTGCTATTAGTACTATTATTGTATTTTACTTCAATTACTAAACTGTTCTTATCTCAACCCACAGGTTTTACCTTTTTCCCATTGTCCTCCCCCATCCCACTGACAGTGAGGGGAGAGAAGTGAGCAAGTGGGTGCGTGGTACTTGGTTGCTGGTTGGGGTTAATCCATGACAATGCTGATTTAATCATGGTTGCCATATATTTTATCGCAATTTAATTGTGTTATTTAAGAAAACAAGTTTTTTAATTATAATAATCACAAGTTGTTTTCTTTCATTATATTTGCTTCATTGCAAGTGTCAATGGCTGGTCCATGACAGACTTTTTCACAAGTTATTGTTTATTAAGTGGTTCTGAGTTGAGGCAGTTGCCTCTAAATGAAATTCCTTCGTAGCAGTAATAGTATGTAGTATGTACATGGGAAGAGAGCTTAAATCAGACCCAAAACACAAACCGTGAGCTCTGTAACATTTTGTATCACTTTTACAGTCACTTACAAGATTTATCTTATGCAGAGCATTAAAGCATATCAGATGTATTGCTGGTTTCCACAGAGAGTTAGATGTGTTCTGTACCTGTGCAGCATGTCATCTTGCTTTTGGCATTTTTAAAACAGTTTGATTGCAGCTGGAGTGTGGTGGTGGTGTTTTCCATTGATGTTAATTGCAGGCATAAGAGATGGCTGTTGGGAAATATAGCCCAAATATATCTGTTGTTATTAGATTTTTGTTACGTGTTTGAGCTATTGATACGCAGAACTGAGGCGTTTCGCTTGGCACAATCTCTGTGTGTGTGTGACTGTAACTTTGACCCCTTTTGCTGTTTTATTGAGATTGTAGCTGGGTGTAGAAGGACATGCAAGCCAAGGAAAATTGTGTGCTGCTGTACTTCAACTAGCTGCAGTCCTCAGAATTTCCTCTGGTCAGGATGTAGGCTCTTCTAGTTTTGCTGTTAATTGGCTGATCATTATCAGTTTCAGCCTCATTTCCAGCAACTGTTTGTTCTCGGTTAACTGCTCTCCATCTAAGCTTCTTTGAATTATACTTCTAGAATACTTCCTTCTTATTGCAGTCTTTCAAATGCGAAGTACAATAGATGACATGTTCAGTGAACATGTTCATTTAGGAGGTGTTTGTTTTGGCTGTTGGAAAAAAATCGATTACTGTTTTTTCTTTTTTTTCTCCAACAGGTTTTTAACAGGCCATTTAGGATCATATTGATCCAACAGCTATAAGGCATCACTTCATTGAGGCCAATGGAGATAATTCTTCAATCGCCATAATTCCACTTGTCTGAATGCTACAAAAATTACCTTCTAAATCACCTGGTAAGCCTGGGAATTTTCTTATTAGCTTCTTTACTATTATTTTTTTGTAAGGATAGGTCAGGAGGGCTGAGTGACCATTGCTGTTGGTAACAGACACGGGTGGCCTGGTTTTCAACTCTCAACTTGTCATATTTCCAGCGCTGAGTCCAGACTTTGACCTGGGACAGGTGGAACATGGACTAAATGATCACAGACAGCTTAATGTTTTGCTAGGCCTACACAGCAGTCTGTATGTACCTTTCTTCATTTCTATTTCCAAACCCAGATTTTGGAGCACAAAGTTCTTTCAGGAATTAACCAGATTTTTGCTCCTCTTAATGCTTCAGGAGTTGTATTTCAGGTGCATAACTGGTCAGATGTCTCTCTCACACAAGTTCCTCTTTATCTTGATGTCGGTAATGGTTGGAGTAGGAGTTGGGGGTAGGAGGATGCTTTAGCCAGCATCACAGTAAAAGCTCTCCCCTCTCTGTAGTCTCTTGGGAATGGGCCTGTGCTTGGCTTGTTGCCACACTAGTTCAAGTGGGATATTATAACTCTGTCTGCAATCTGGACTCATGGCTTTAAGGTTTGTTTGGGTTTATTTTGAAAGACTTGGATGCAGCTGTCTCAGATTTCCTCTCGAATGTTCATTTGGCCTTGCTTGTAATGAGCTGAATTTCATATTGCCTGTACTGTACAGTCTGCTCGCTACACAGAATCTTAACAGCTTTAATAATTCCCCTAACCATCCAATTATACTAATAATAAAGGCTTAATTACATATCCAGTTAATCATCAGATTTGTTCACTGAATGGCTTTAATTGGTAGATAGAGCTGTTGCACTATTCCGGTTTGAAAGCTGTCTCCCCTTTTTGCTCACAGCTATATCCACCCAATTGTTTTTATGACTGGGACTTGACCAGCATTTATTAAGACAATAAAAAGGCTCAGGAGTAAAGGAAAAATCACCCAGTCCTGTGGCAACATCATTCTATCTCTGGGTGCTTGTGTTCAAGCCAGAACCTCTCTTTTTACTTCTCTGTACTGCCTAAATTGAAGGAACTCCAAATAGCAAATGGCTGCTATACAGGTTTCCAAAAATGAAGCTGTTCTGTATTCTGCCCAGGTAATTCCCTCAAAATGACTGTTAAAGACTCTGGGACCTGGAAGCCCCTTGGCTTTGTAGGATTCAATAATGCACCACCTAAGCCATTTTGAAATAGATACTTCAGTAGCCCTGAGTCTTTTCTTATTATGGAAACATATAAATTGGCTCATCCTGTAAAACCCTTCAGTTTTAAAAATGTAAAACCTAATTGCCTTATGGACATTCAAAGAATGGAGGCACTTCTCTGGGGAGATTTTGCACTGAACCAAAAGATGACAGAACTACTTACTGATTAAAAAGAAGAGTTAACCTCTTGATGCCAGTTGTCAGGATTTCCCCTACATATATTTCTGCCTGGATTAATTGCTACTATATTTCTACACCACACAGCTCTTACTTCATTTTCTTAAGGGTTGAATGGGGTAACTGGTTACAGAAACCTCATTGTCCCAGTCATGTTCCCTTCATGCTTTCAAATTGAATGCTCGTACAATTGCAAAATAATTTCTTTCCTTTAACAAGCCTTCCAGTATCCTGAGTTCAGAAGACTCGTGTTCAATATTGAGCTTTAGTTGAGAATATTGACCTTCACTGTATTTTATGAAGGTATCATTTAAAATTACCCTAGGTGGGGGAGCCTTCTAGTATGTCAAGAATAATTTTTCTGCCTTTGCATAAATAATCTGTTATCAGAGGAGAAGAAATGGGTATATTTTTAGCAGGATTTACACCCTGGGGAACTAAACGACACATAAAAAGTGAACTTTCAAAGTCTTGGTCTATAGAAAAAGGAGCAGTGTGTGACAGCAAAAAAAGTGAATTTCTGTGAATTAGTACAACTCATTATTCATGCCACACACACTTGCTGCCGTACATTCCATATACTGTAGCTGGAATATAAAATAAACCCCAGCAGCTGCCTCCCTGGCCTCAGTGGCAGCCACTCTGATTGGATGCCACCTGCAGCATGGCAGTGAGCATCAAGGAGCTGCGAGCTGGGGAACATGCAGAGCGACCGTTCCTTAAAGCGCGTGTCACAAGTTACCTTTAAATATATTTAAGTGGCTTAGGTTTAACAGGCACCTCAGTTCCCCCTTGCAGCTCTTTCAAGGGGGAGAGAGGTGTACATAGAGATCAATGGCACTTTGACAAACTGCGTTTCCATAGCTGGATCCTTTTTTAAAAAAATAAAAAATAAAAGGTTTCAGAAAATACACAGATGCTGAACCTCCAGTATGAGAAATGATACTACTTCAGCATTCTTACCTTTAGAGTCCTGGATTTTGATGCAGGAGCTGCAGATTTGTTTAGTAGTCATATTGCACATAAAGGTTTAACAATATCAGTGGTAGTACAGTGTATAACCTTTCAATTAACTTCTCTTTAGATAATTAATGTAGTTACTCATAATGTGTGTGTGTTGGACGGCCGCACGCGAAGAGTTGTAGTCAATGGACCAATGTCCAGCTGGAGACCAGTAACGAGTGGTGTCCCTCAGGGTTGGGTGTTGGGACAGCTCCTTTTCAACCTCTTTGTCGATGGCATAGACAGTGGGATTGAGTGCGCCCTCAGCAAGTTTGCTGATGACACCAAGCTGTGTGGTCCGGTTGATGAGCTGGAGGGAAGGGATGCCATCCAGAGGGACCTTGACACGCTTGTGAGGTGGGCTGATGCCAACCTCATGAAGTTCAACCATGACAAGTGCAAGGTCCTACACCTGGGTCGGAGCAATCCCAGGCACAGCTACAGACTGGGCAAAGAAGAGATTCAGAGCAGCCCTGCAGAGAAGGACTTGGGGGTGCTGGTCGATGAGAAAATGAACATGAGCCGGCTTCAGTGTGCGCTCGCAGCCCAGAAAGCCAACCGTGTCCTGGGCTGCATCAAAAGGAGCGTGACCAGCAGGTTGAAGGAGGTGATCCTGCCCCTCTACTCTGCTCTTGTGAGACCTCACTTGGAGTGTTGTGTGCAGTTCTGGTGTCCTCAGCATAAAAAGGACATGGAACTGTTGGAACAAGTCCAGAGGAGGGCCATGAGGATGATCAGGGGACTGGAGCACCTCCCGTATGAAGACAGGCTGAGAAAGTTGAGGCTGTTCAGCCTGGAGAAGAGGAGGCTGCATGGAGACCTCATAGCAGCCTTCC
The DNA here is from genome assembly GCF_037157495.1 of Lathamus discolor. Classification (NCBI taxonomy): domain Eukaryota; kingdom Metazoa; phylum Chordata; class Aves; order Psittaciformes; family Psittacidae; genus Lathamus; species Lathamus discolor. Next base: position 15,330,241 of record NC_088909.1, on the reverse strand, counting down.
AGTATTTGTGGAGACTATAGGGATGTGGGGATCGACTATTCAGTAAGGACTGTAGTGACAGGACAAGGGGTAATGGCTTAAAACTTAAGCAGGGGAAGTTTAGATTGGATATAAAGAGGAAGTTCTTTCCTGTTAGGGTGGTGAGGCACTGGAATGGGTTGCCCAGGGAGGCTGTGAATGCTCCATCCCTGGCAGTGTTCAAGGCTGTGTTGGACAGAGTCTTGGGTGGGATCATTTAGTGTGAGGTGTCCCTGCCCATGGTAGAGGGGTTGGAACTACATGATCTTAAGGTCCTGGAAAAATCAAGGTCTTGCTGATCAAGACTTGAGGTGCTGTATAATGTCCTCATGGAGCAATACATTGATATCCCAACAGCATCTAGGAGACTCCAAAACTAACAGCAGTACCACCTCATCTCACATCCTTGTTCATCCTTTTCCCCAGAACTGGAAGGGAAATATTGGCATAGCCTGTCCTTTTGCAAAGGAAACGGAAAAGACTTCTGAAGAGAGTTCACCCATGCCTTTGGTGCTTTCAAGGGCCAGTGAAGCCTTTTGGGAATGCTACGTTTGGTGGCCCCCTTTGCCTGCACTATTTATTCTCCACGTTGGCTGCTAAGACACCTCTCCAGCAAGGTGCCTGAGCAGAGTTATATGTGTAAGCCTGTGGCTCTAGAGGCATGTAGAGAGAGCAAGCAGTGCTGGGTTGGACAGTCTACATGTGAGGGAGGTGCAGAGTAGGCAGGTAACACTGCCCTGATGTACACCATGATGTACACCATTACTGTACACCATTACTATACACCATGGAAAGAACTTCTTCTAGAGCAGGTTTTGACTTCACAGATACAAACAGCTTTCAAAAAGAGCCAGAGATGCCTACACCCATCCATTGCCCTTGAAACCTTGTTAACACCTTGCTCACAAAGGTTAATAGTATTGTGATGTACAGTGGCTCAGGTCCCAGGAGATGCTCAAATGTTCGTTGCTTTCATACAGTAACAGCATGTAACTTTGTGTTTTCCATTTTCTTGCTTGCAACAGCTGTAGGCTGTGGGTTTTTTCCTTCCACACATCTAAAACATCTTCCTTCACTGTGTTTTAGCTGCTTAATTGCTTCTATTTGAAGGGACGACAGATTTAAGGCTATTCCTGTTAGTATGCTTGCTTACTCTGAGTGCTGCAGGCCATAATGACATAAACCTCTGAGTCATTAAAAATTTTTCTTTAGACATAACCCTAGTTTAACTCTTCAAAAGTTGAAAGGGGTCAGTATATAAAATGAGTAAAACCAAAGTGGAACTTTTTCTCATTACATTTGAATGTGAATTTTTCAGAGGGAACTAAGGACAGTTTGCAGTAATGGAAAGAGTTACAGCCCTCCAATGTTTTTCCTGTAAATGAAAAGAAATAGAGGTAATCCATGGCAAGGGGTATTTTTCTGATAATCTTCCATTACTCTCTTAAAAAGTGTCATTACCTGTAACTGTAGTATGCCTTTTATTGAGAAGAGGACATAAGTAAGGAGAGTTTCATTATTAGGAAGTTGTTTCTAGGACTATTGCTTTTCTCCACCACTCTGTGTTGCTACCACTATCCTTGGACTCTGTTAGAGGTAACACAGTGCCCTTTTATTGCCTTGGTGAAGCCCAGTGCTGCCTTCTGAACTGTGGGACCCTCATCATCTATTTTCAGACAAAATGATTTTGTTTGCTTAAATATTTTAATGCTTTTTAAGGAACTTAGCAGTTCTCTGGTTATTTGTGTCTGCCATACCCTGTTCACTGTAATCAGGTTGAGATTCCTCATCTTGTCACTGCCATTATGCAGTGTAACAGGTTACTTACAACCATATCAGGAATCTTCCTGGTTTACGATGGTTCATTAAGTACACGCAATTAAGCATCTGTTCAAACTAAAATGTTAAACTTTATGGCATTTGGGTTGACAATCAAGTGTGTTCAGTACAAATGCCATATTTCAGTACTTGTCTTTTCAGTATTTCATTATGTTATCTTGAAATTAGTTTTATAGCCTTTTTTCCTGACCCTTTCAGATTCCACCCTGAGAGCAGTGCTGCAGCTTCTTCTTGCTTCTCCAAAAAACGTTCACAATTCTTGCCTAGCCTGTCTCTGTGACGTGTCAGTTCTTGCCTCCCCTGTAAATTATATAATCCTTGAGACCTTTCCCTTTTCACACTTTGAATCAGACATTATTTCCTTCTCCATGTTTATTCAGGTCCATTTGAAACTGTTAAGTGTTTGATTTTATTTTTTTCACCCACAAGAGCAGTAACTAGTTCTTGGAAAGCTCATAGACCTGCAAACTGTACTCTTGCTATGTGAAGTTGTCTTATGATCCTAGTACAGTGATTCTTCCTTTTCTCAGTGTGCATCCCTCTGCCTTTCTACTGCTCGTCATGGTCTTGTCAAGCATTCAAATGTAAGCTCTTCAGGAAGGGCTTTATGTTTTAGTATGTTTCTTTGTAGCTGCTGGTGCACTGTAAGAATAAATGAATGTTCAAGGTCAGTCTACTAAAGTTTATTTGATGTGCCAAAACTCTTCTACTGCACTTTGGATCCAGAAGTGTTGAGAGCCTTTTAACAAACAATGGGCATGTGAGCGATCCAGGACTTTTGCCATTGGTTAGAGTTTGTAGTAAGGATTAACAGCCTAGTTCAGCTTACTTCAGGGCAAAGTTGTGGCCATATATGAGGAAGTTCTGCAGGAGGGAAACAACTCCCGGATGCAGAAGAAGGAACCAATCAGCTGTCTTTGCATTATGTGTAGAAACCAATCATTGTAAAGCTTAAGCGCATGACCAAGCTTGGAAGCTATAAAAGGCAGTGCTCTGAAGTGCATAAACGTCAGTTTCTGATTACATTAATCAGTGTGCTGTCCGTTGATCTTCCGCACAGAAGAATGAACAAAATCAAAGATTTATACCTACCAGACTTAAATGCCAAGCTATGAATGTAAAACTATCACAACAGTAGCCTAACCTTTTTTTGGTGCTCACCTTATCAAAGGCCTGTTACAGCAGAGATGACCCATTTGAGCCATGACCCGTATGCTGAAGGACACAGATGGGGCTAAGAATGGCTGTCTGATTTGGCCTCTCAAGGAATTATACAGGAACTCTAGGCCATGTTTCTCATTTAAATCATACTTTTCATCACCCCGGAGCTTTGAGAAGAAACAGAATATTTGTGAGTCAGTGTTAGCGCAAACTTTACCCTACAAAATTATATATTGGCCATGTAGTAGAAGAACCTAGAAGATTCGGGAAGCTGGTGTTGGTACATATAAACATCTAAAAAGCAAGTACAACCCAAGAGGTCTGAAGCTTCTGAATATCTTCCAACACTGTATGTGATGATGTTTGTTATTTTTTTATGTAAACCCGCAGCACTTCATTCCTCTTGTTCCTTACATGTGCATAAGTATCTTTGTCCCCTACTTCAGCCTGCTGGCACTCCTGGCTAAGAAGGAGGTAACTCATTTCCTTTCTTCTCTTTTCTTTCACATTAGCAGGCCTTAGTTCCTTTCTTTGTGGTTTGATTGCCCCTTATTTTGGCTTTTGACTCCCTCTACCCAGCGGTAGCTGCAGCCCAGGAGTGGGACTGGGTTGATGTCTGTGGCAGACTGTGCCTGCTTAGCTGACTGCCTCCTCTCTGTGGTGGCTATGGGCCACTCTGCTCTTGCGCCTGCCTCCCCTGTGGGGCTGCACAGCCAGGCATGCAGCCAGGGCCAGGGCACTGGGTTTGAGCAGCTGCCCAGGAAAAGTGGTTGATCTCTTTTCTAGTTCAGCAGTCAGAAAAGTCTTTCCAGCATCGAGCAGGAAATATATATCTGAAAATGTAAGACAATTCTAACAACATTTTGCAAAAGGCAGAACTTAAGAGGCATCATCATGAAGTTGCTTTCTACAGTGTTTATGTTTTCCTAACTTCACTGTTTCAGACATTTTCATCTTGGAAATATGTTAGTGTGAAATAAAATTCAAAATACCGGGGAAAAATCCACTAGAAGAAAATACAGCAGAAGCAGGCTAATAATTTTTTTTTAAGTGCCTACTTATTTGGAATCTTAACTTTTCCATCTCCGTAACACATGATGTGATCTGCAATCTGTGTGTTTCTCTTGTGTCTTTTTTTAGGATTGAGATGTTTTCTGTTCAGGCACCCATTTAGAGAGATGAACTAGCATCACAGTAGTTGTCATTTTAGGGCTGGCTTTTGTCACTGTATATTGGTGATGCTATATGAATATCTCTTTTCTGCACATAGATTTTATCTAAAATCTGATGAGCCTGGAGAATTAATCAATTGCTATCTGAAATTTTACTGTCTGAAAAGATACTCTCTTGATTATGTTTGTTGAAAATTATTGATGGAGTGCTCCAGTAGTAGACACCATGTAAATCAGGTGGGTGTTGCCAAACCATGTAGTCGGAGGTGCTCTGTGTTGGAGATACAGCTCTTAATGCGGGACTTGGATTAGCCTGTGCAGGAGCCAGGTCTGATAAGCCCCCTGGAGTCTTCAAAGGTGAAGTCACTGAATTTTAAAAATACATTATCTATGGCTCTAAAGTGTCAATAATAACATAGATTTACCTTCATTTTAATTTCAGTTTTTTATTCTCACCACTGTGGCTAAGCATCTGATGAAGCTGAAGTTGTTCTCTCCCATTTTGCAATTATTACCTCCTTTATTTGTCTGCCGTTATGGCATCTCTCTATTGAATAGGCATTTGGGGGTCCCTGCTGCTGTACATAAGCATAGTACATTTCTGATTGGCATCACCAAGACAGTACCCAGTGCTGCTTATGTGGGCTGATAGAATGGGCTACAGCCCTTCCTCACTCACAAAATCTGTCCTGAGAAATTTTAATAGCTAAAATGGAAGCTCAGTTATTTTCTATGGGAATTACTACTCATGTATAGCTGGGAAGAGGGGAGAAAATAATGTAGCAAGGAAAGCCTTCAGAAAGAGAGAAAGTAGGTGATAAAAATAGGGCATTTCCCTGACTGAATTTCCAGGCTGTACAGCAAGAGGTTTCACTCCTCCTTTTTCTGACCTTAAAAAAAAAAGGGGGGGGGGGGGGGTTGGGGGTGGTGGAGGGATGTTGGTGTAACAAAACAGTATTGGAGGTTTCTGAATAGATTTGAAATACAGCTCAAAAGACTTGTATTTTATTTTGCTGTTATTGATTATACTAGAAATGGATGCAGCACATTTTAAGGCATTCTGTAATTCTAAGGCATGTAATGAGATAGTCCCCATCACAGATCCCATGAACCTGGGAACTGGTTAGAAACCTGGCACTGTAATTCTTGAGTGATACATTCACTCTTCTTGCCACTAGCAACTTGATCTAAACTGGGCATACAGTGTAGTAATAGTTCTGAGATTAATGTAGTTAGTAAAAATAATACAAAAAATCCATGACTGGTTGTATTGGTAAATTAAAAATATGGATTTTTTAAATGAGATGAAAGTGTGCAAATATGCTGGGAAAATGAATGTGCATCAAGTAGAAATGTGCGTGAGTGTCCAACATAAATTGTGTATGTAATATAAAATTGTGTAATGTCTAGTGATTTCAGCTATAAGTGAGCCCCATCTGGTGGTGATTTAAAGAAACAACTAAAGTTGTTACTGCAGGGAAAAGATTAACAAAAAAATCTGAATGTCTTTAAAAAAAAAATTCGATTTAACTATATCAACTATATATATAAATCTAAGTGAACTATAACCTCTACACTTTTTAAAAATACTCAGCTCAACAGTGCAGACTTATAGCTATATCTTAATAAAAAATTCAAAAGCATTTTTTGAAGGTTTGCAGATAGTTTTTTGTCTTTTGTTGGGATAGAATTTTAATGCAAATGTTTGTTTGCGGTCTACTAACTTATTCAAATTTCTGATTCAAATAAATGTCAACCATTTCTTCAACTTAGAAAAACAATACTGGACTGGATTTGTTTGTGGACTCAATCACTTCCTGTAAATACTTAATTATCACAAGCTCCTGTGGTTTTTTTGTACAACAGAGTAGCAGTGCAGCAGCTAATGAGGACAAGAAGACCAATTGGAAGGGTAGCACTGATAGTGCATGTGCATGAAATTCAAGGTAGGCATCTCCATCGTATTTCTCCTCTGGAACTGCTCTAGTTTGATTTGCCTTCAAGTCTAGTAGCAATCATTAAAGAGTTAAGGATTGTCACAACAGTGTCTGTTTTGGTGTGACTCCAGGGGAAGACTCTGCCATTAGGGCGGTAAACATTCTGGGTTTCACCTTTGCATAGAGTCCTCATTACAGCAAAAACTAGGTGATATGCATTTCCTAGGAGCTATGTCACATGGCTGCAACGGGTTGAAGCCTCGAATGGAACCTCTCTAGCAGCATGATAACTGGGTTTGGAGAAGACATCCAAACTAATCAGTTTCAGTTCTTTATGATTTTGCAGGAAGGAGTTCAATTCTCATTTATTTCCCAAAATATGCATATTTATACACCCTTCCTCAAGTTTAACCATTTATAGTTCTATATAGATTTGTAGGGCCCATATTGGCATCCACCTAATGTAAAACTGATTTATTATGTGTTTTTATAAATGCAGTTTCTAAGTTTGTTACACTTACAAATGCTCAAGTATTTGGCGAGTTGTCACATGAGTCAGGGAGTGCGTGCACTTTGCTGATGTGCTCAATATGGGAGTGAAAAGCAGGGGCTGCTGGGGACCTGTGGCACCAGCAAGAAACCTGGCTGGCCATTTCTGCCTTTCTACATGCTGTTAGCCTGTTCTCTCTCTTTTGTTAATGTTGCACTCATGCTTTCACTTGTTCCAATACAGCATCATCTCTGTGGCTGAATGTTTCAGGTTTTGTTTCTTTCTTTTGCATTTGCCCCTGACATTTTAGGGAGAATTAAAGGGAAAGAGGTGAGGCTGAATTCCTTTAGCAAGAAGAAAATGGATGTTGTGTACTTGCGAGTTCTGTATATGTAGTTTGAGAAGTTAGCACCACATACGGTACTAATCACTAGTGTGCCAACTTCGCTTTTACTGGTCTTCCATTATGGTTCTGCTAGTCCTTGCTAAATCACTTTGTTCTAGTTTTTGTTAATGAACTGTATAGTTTCCAGCTTTACCTCTTAATTGTCACACGAATTTGAGGACCTCTTTCAGTACGTGCTGTTCTTCTGAATAATTTAGAAAGGATTCTCTGTTTGACGACATCTTAGAAGACTGAGAAATTGAGTTATGGCTAAGCTAACCATGCATTTTGCATCCCCACTTGAACTAATATTTAGACCATTTTATGCTATCTAGTGCTGTGAATTTGCTGTGAATCTCCATAGAGGAGCTATTTCATGAAGCTCTGTGTATGGGGATTTTATGAGATCTTTTCCCTTCAGCCCTATCTTCCTGTGCTGTACAAATTGTGTAAACTTAACCCTTTTCCCGCTTTGCTGGAGGGCTGGGAAAGCTATGATTTTGATTCTGACTAGGCTGAGTGAAAGCATTTCACACTGCAGTACTTGGCATTTCTCATGGAAGCTAATTTCATGCCAGTATTTACTGTTCCCTTTTGACCTGTTTCAACTGTGATACCTTAAAAAACATGCTTTTTAAATTGTTGTGGTGGGTCGACCCACCAAAGCCGCTCTATCACTTCCATCCTCAGCTGGACAGGGGAGAGAAAATATACTGAAAGGCTGGCGGGTCAAGATAAGGGCAGGGAGAGATCACTCGCCAATTACTGTCACAGACAAAACAGGCTTGACTAGGGGAAATTAGTTTAATTTATTACCAAACAAATCAGAGTAGGATAATGAAAAATAAACCAAAATCTTAAAAACAGCTTCCCCCCACCCCTCTGTTCTTCCCAGGCTTCAATTTACTCCCAGATTCTCTATCTTCTTCCACCCAGAAGCACAAGGAATGGGGAACAGGCCTTGTGGTCAGCTCATCACACGTTGTCTCTGCTGTTCCTTCCTCCTCAGGATGAGGATTCCCCACACTCTTCCCCTGCTCCAGTGTGGCTTCCCTCCCAGGGGAGACAGTCCTCAATGAACTTCTCCAGTGTGAGTCCTTCCCACAGGCTGCAGTTCTTCACAAACCGCTCCAACATGGGTCCCTTCCACAGGGTGCAGTCCTTCAGGAGCAGACTGCTTCAGTGTGAGTCCCTGGTGGGGTGAAAATTTTTCATCAAAACCATATTATGTGGGAAAATGCAAGTTCTGTTAATGTTGAAAATTTCCACAAAACTATGCATTTTTAAAGGTAAAGGGGTTTTTGGGGGGAGGTATAAAGAAGTTCCACATTTCAATAGCTTATTTCTTACATGCATACTATAACATAATATATATAAAGTAGAGTATACTATAATTTAATATATGTTCTATAAATACATATTACATTATAGTATGCAGTATATATATATCTCCCCTCTTCTTTGATCAAGTGTTAAAACTACTTGTTGTACACAGGAAGCTCTCTGATCTAGAAGTGTACAAGAGACAGTAGCTTCCTTTAAGGATAAAAAATAGAGACAAATATGAAACAACATTTCAGACCACAAAGTGTGCTTTCACCATTACTGTCAGTAGTAATAAAATTATTCTAAAGCAGAAACGTTTAAAAAAATTCACTTTTGCAACAAACTTTATTATTTCACACACACATATCTACTTGTATATATGGATAAGACGAACCCTGAAAGTGCATGTAATCCAGAAATTGTGGTGGTGGTTTACTTGATGTATTATTTTTAATTTAATTTCTTATTCTTTCCTTTGGTCAATTAATTTGTTTCCTTGGATATGTATTGCTTGGATATGTATAGGGGTAATCTACTGTTGGTACAAACATTGCATTAGCAGCAGGGCAGACCTGAATTAGTAATCATGTCCTTCATTTTTGGTTTTTACTGATGGTGGTTTTTTTTCCTTCCTCCTTTTTCTTTACCCTAAAGAACCTGCTGTTGTTTATTGCAATGTATGTATTAAAATGACACACTTGGGCTCCAACTGGACGGAGAGAGCTCCATCACTGCATTTAAACTCGAGAAAGTAAGCAGCATCCAGGTGATATAGTTAGTAGTTCTGCTTCAAAATCTGCAAATTAGCAAATGTCTTGCCTCTTAAAGGCATATTTCTATTAGGAGAACAGAAATATAGCCACAGTGTTCCTGAATAAATTAAGTATCTATCCAAGGTACTGGAATGGGGAATGTTTGGTTTTGATACTGCTTGAAACGGATTTTCTTATGCCTTGATTCTGATTTGACATTTTTCAAACTCATGTTACTGCATGACCTTTAATAAATTGACACCTGAGTGATACCTAAGGTGGGGGGAAGAGAAAGACATCAGGTCTCATTCTCATCCCAGTGGCCTAGGATCGCTCTACCTCACCCACAGAAAACCATGGGGGCTTGAAAGAGCCAAGATTTCAACCAAAAGAAACAGCCATTCTAGTGAGATGCCTAATGAACAAAATAACTAGCAAAGTTGGAATGGATGCTTTTGTCTGTATGTGGTGGTATCAGATGAGAAAGCAGGATGTCTATTTTGGAAGCAGCTAGCCTGCAATATGTATAAATCAATAGGAATTTTAATTCTTCTGTAACACTGATAAAAAACCAATGCAAGTTTGTGGAACTTATTTAATTTTATTTGCCCTGCATGCCAACGGTGCTGGAAATAGATCACTGTCAAATATTGTGAAATAGCAATCAGAATTAAATCTCTGTGGCTATTAATTTTCCCCGTTAACTTTGCTGCTTCTTAAATGAAAGTGTATTCTGAAATTTTTTTAACAAAGCACCTATTTAGGTCTACATGTCTGGACATCTTTGATCTTCTATGTGTTTTTGACAATATTGCCCACTCTGACTGGCCAGAATGAACCTGAGCTGGTTACAAGTCAGAAGGCTGGGATGTGCCATGAATTAAAATGGAAAACCAGAACACAAGTTGTGATGATTTAAGAATCATTTCAGTGTGACTTTTGGGAGGAACGGGTGCTACTTTTCCAGGTGCCAAATTCTGAGGAGCCAAGAGGCTTTTATAGTTTGGAGATTCAAAGTCTAAGCTTTAATTTGAGCATTGATCTTACGGTATATGAGAGTGTAGTTTCTTGAAAAGGATTTTTTAATTGCATTTCAGCAATGATAAAAAGGCAGCAAATTTGCCAAGTCATATATGAGGAACCACCAACCAGCCATTGGGTAGGTGGTGCAATTGGGTGGCCTGTTTGATATTTGCACAGCAATATCTACAGCTTGACTATATGAAAGGGGTGAACAAGAAAATAAAATGTCAATAAACTAAAATACTGAGTTTCATTCTGAACAAATTTCTAAACTTACATTATGGGATCTGTCACCTATCAGCTAATCAGAGTGAAACTGGGAGGTATTATCACAGCAAAAACATGGCACAGTACAGCACAGGTGGCTGAGTCAGTTCAGTTGCTTTTAGAGGTCCCTTTTATGGTTTGATATTGCTGGCTCAGCTGTATCTCCGACCAATCTGTTCAGAGACAGAAATGAGCTTAAAAGCAGAGGAGTTTCTCTAACAGCAAGCAGCTGGTCTGCAATCTGTATTCATGGTGTAAACAGGAACTAGCCTTACAAGAAGTATTTCTTATTTTGGCAACATCGTATCTGAATCTAAATGAACACTGCCCTTTTTCAATAATTGTTATAGTTTGAAAACCTGTTGAAATTTAAGTTTGCTTTGCAAGAATATTGTTTTCCAAATATGTCTTTCATTAGATTCTCATCCTGATCAAAGAAATTGTTACAGAACCCTGTAATAATGGACCGAGATGTGATCTCTCCTAAAACAACAAAGTAATCAAACACGAGTTGCTTTCAAGGCTCAAAAGAGATGGGATTTCATTTAATATTCTGTTGTCATAATTTCAGATAATTAAAAGCTGATCTAATGACAGTAAATGCTAGTTGAGAGAATTCAAGCTCTATAGTGCTATACTGGGTTTTGAGAGAGAAGTGTGTGTGTTGAGTTTGCATACTGTCATGTGAAGACAAAAGTCTACCTGAGCTCCCAACTCCTTACACAAAGCCAACGGTGTTCATGTGGCTCTGCGATAGCTTCAGATATCTGCATACCCAAAAATGCTACAAAATATCTTGCAAAAGGTTTGAAATTTTGTTTGTATTTTTAAGGAAATCCAAATATTTAAAGGAGCACATATGCTTACTTCTTTTTCTCCCACCAGCGTTCTCTAGAGATCCATTCTAACCTAAATTATTCAATGATTCAAAGAAGATTTTTAAAGTTTTTATTGAAAACATGGGCATGCTTCTGCTATTGGAGATGGATTTGTCAGAACAATAGGACATCAATTACTCTTATTGCCTGAAATAAAAATTGGTTTCCTCTGCAGCAATCCCCAAATATACAGTCAAGATACTGCTGTGTCATGGGTTTTAAGTTCCTTCACTGACCTAAGTACTGTTATAACATGCTAAAGAATTAACAGGCACCTGCTCCAGTAGTGCTGAATTTGCTCCCAAATTTCAAGTTACCAGCTGTAAAATTAACTGCATGGTGTGCATCATGTGGTTTGATATTGGTCTTAAAGACTTCTATAGATTTATAATATCAAGCAGTAGAAATATTTAGTATTACTTCTGATAGTTGTAACAATTTCTCATTACCATTTATCATCATTTTGTAATGCAGTGGCTGAATGGAAGCAACCCCATATAGCTGTTTGCCATTAAAAGATCATTTGCCAGCAGCATCACATAGTGCTGTGTAGGTTGGTTCCCAGGCTAACTTCGGAAGCTAAATAGAGTAGCTCATGTGACATTGTATGCTCACTGCTGGGAGCTGGCGAGTTGTTAATGACATACATTATACCTTTTTTTTTTCACTATAAATCTTGGAGATGTTCTCCTCTTACAGAAAGAATAGTTTAACCTGCAGCTCAGTAATTCTTCAGGTCTGGTTGGAGCCAGGGTCTTTGGTTAAATTTGTCTTCATTGCAAGTACTTTCAGAGATAATCTTGCAGCTTTCATCAATTGGCGATGCAAGAACAGGTTCATGCCTAAGAAGCTAAGGAGACCACAGCTTTTCTCCCATTTCTGGTAACTTTTGCAAGGAAGGAAACATTGCTGTAGTTTCTTGGTTGGGTAAGCTACTGTTATCCGTGTTAAAGTTATTTTATCCTACTACCCATCCTGGAAGTGCTGGTCATTTGGGACACAATGTGAGAGTTGCTTTCTGAGCCATTGGAATTGGTAGTGGAAATGGTAGAGGAGTTTTTCTGTTGCAGGGGGTAAAATCACTGGAGTAACTTTGTTGTGCGTGTGTGTGTGTAGAATATAGAATCTTAATATGCTTCTCTCGGTACTGTGTTTTCTTCTACTTTTATACTGTTTAAATCACTTGAAATTTGTGACTATTTATTTAGTCTCATAATCCCCTTGAGTGTAATTGAGTATCCCCATTTCACAGATAAGGTACTAATTGATTTCCTTGCATTATGCAGGGAATCTGGCAGAACAGAGAGTTGAATGCATGTCTCCAGAGCCTAAGATTCCCTCAGTACTTAGTGGGCCATATTCTTTTTCTGTGTATCCCCTTTTCCCCCCATTTTGTTCCTTTTCCTTTTTTTTCCCCCACTATTGAGCAATGTGCCCTGCACTGTAGAGGGTAAACACAGATAGCCTCTGAGTATAGATGTCAGTTTAGAAATGTGTCTTAAATAAAAATCCAATCTGGACACAGAGAGGATACCACTCCAAGGAGAAGGATGGGTAGTAATGGATGTCAAAGGACACTGACATAGTTCTGCATCAGCTTGCACCACTTGATAGGCTCTGAATCCCTGCTGTTAGCATGCAGGATTGCATAATAATAAACCAAAGACCTCTAATAATGTCTCAATGTTTTTCACCTTGAAATGCTTGCTTATTTTCTCACTATATTTTTTTTTCCAGAGGAACTACTTCCAGAGCAATTACATATTCAATGATGGGTATTTGAAAAAATGAAACTGCCCTTTGTTAAGAGCTACTACTGACTTATATGTTGTTCTATGTGCATTGAAAAGCTCTAGGATTTGCTAAGTATAAATGTTGATAGTGGTCACTGGTGCTGTGTTCTGATAGATACCAAAACTAGAGATTTTTTACATTGCTTCACAATATATAAAGCAAAAGTTACTTTACTTACTACCTTTTAAAGTAAAAAAGAATTTATATGAAAACAGTTGCAATTACAGAAGCAATTAATGAAAATTGTTATTACAAATTAAACTGTCAAAGGTGCCATGTATGCTTTGCTTGACATGGTCTTTCTAAGTTGGACTATGTAATTTTTTAAGGCTGTAATATTTCCTAATATTTTATTACAAATCATTATTTTAGTTTTATAAAACATGCATGCTTTTTTTCCTAAGAGGCCAAAATGGCTACAGGTCTTTCAAATTAAATACTATATAAAATTATATAATCTTAAAAATGCATCTTGTTTACCCAGAAGTGATTCCAGTCTCTTTACAACATACAAATAAGTCAGCTAACTTTTTTCAGTGTGTATTTACAAAGCTGCCTATCCTTTCAAGTCAATATGTGATATGGTAGCTTGCACAAGTATATACTTTAGTACATTTAAGCTGTGACTTGCAGCATGCAAATATGAGCTGGGAAGCCCTCACTGGAGCTGATGCTGCTATGTATGTTCAATTATAAATGTAGAAAACAGCTTTTAAAACCCTCAAACAAATCTGTCTTAACAGCAGCTCAGATGTTTTTTATAACAGTATTTACCTGGGGGACACAGCGGCGCAAACTCCACCTTTTAAAGCTAATAGATCTCTGCACAGTAACTCAATTCTGACTCTTTTTTTGAACTAGGAGGTGATTATGTTTAACAAGGCAATGAGTTTCTCACAGTTTACCATTCCAGCATAGTCTGCCTGTGGAGTTTTCACATGTATGTCAGAGCCATACTGAGAGGCCCGTTTTTCCAGAAGTGCCAAGCACCGTATATTTGAAGTGTCCAGCTGTAACTAAGTTGTATGTCTTCATAAAAGCTTTGGTGTTTTTAACATAAATCCTCCACTAACAGGCATGGTAGCTTTTGGGCTGATGCATTCAAGATGCAAGTTCCCGGCAAGTTTCCGAGCATAAAGTACAAATTCAGGAGTTGTCAAATTAGCAAATGTAGAGGAGCTTGAAAAGGCAGCTTGATACAAAGCCAAAGCGTTTCCTGACCTCTTTCCACTGTTGATTTAGAGACACATGGCTTACCAGGTTACAGGTGGGCAATCTGGTTCTGTACAAAATGATGATGTGTTGCCTGCAACTTAGTTTCCTGCCACTGAGCTAATGGTAGATGGGAATTCTGATGCAGGAGAAATGGTGTTTTCTGAATAAAACAGAGAAGTTCTTTTTAAATAAAATAAAATAAATATTGCTAGTGTCTACAGCACACGCATCAAATCCCTTTCCTTGAAATTCTTCCCTGTAATTGCAGCAAGGACAGCACAAACAGATTGAACAGAGGAGGTGTGAAGTGTTTGGGCTCTTGTTTTGTTCTGTGTGTGTCATGTTAGGCCTCTCATGAAACTGAAAGGGTCTTCCTACAAAGTGGAAAAGGTTGATTTCTTCCTGTCCAGCGGAGAGGAGTTGGTTTGTTGGAAAGCCCTTAATGTACAATAACTGCAGTGACATCTTTGTGGGTCACTGGAGTAAGAGGCATTTTTACTTACTCTTCTTATTTGAACCCTCTGCATAGTACTTGAAACTGCTGCTATGATTATTTTTTGCTGTGTTTTGCTTATGTTCTCTTGGATTGCTTGCTTGTTCTGCCACCAGCCATGTCAGTCAAGCCACTTCAGAAACTTCAGGTTATTGCCACATTCTCTATAGTCCTTCCCCATTTTCAGTGCTTAGGCCTCTGCTGGATGCAGATGACTCTCTCCATGTACAGGATTTGCTGTCTTTGTTGCTATGGGGCTTGTGAATTGACACCATCACAATTTCAGGTGGACTGGAGGATAAGAAAATAGCCAGAGAACTTGAAACTGGGATTTGGTTATAAACTAGCACAAAAGATGAAAATGTTGGGATAATCTTTTCTCAGGACAAAGAAAGGCTTTCCTTAAAAAATAGAAGAGTCACGTTTTTTACAGTTCCTGCACATAGATGTGTCCTGGAAGTAGGTAAGCCACATGAGGATTCATTCTCTTTAACTGGTACAATGCTCTGAATTTTGATCTCCACTGAACCAAATGGATAAATGGAAGTCAAATCACCATGTGTGCTATCTAATATGTGGTTTGAGCTTTATTCACCCTTTGCATAATGTGCAAAACCAGCCTTTGTAACAGTGCTCTAAGAAGGAGCAAAAATCCCAGTGTAGTGAAGTGCAGCTGTGGAGAAACGCAGCACTAGTTCTCTACTCACTAAAGTGGTGCTGGGTTAATGAACGCCTTCACTCTAAAATCATTCCATCTTAATCCTGTGCTTGCAAGACCTGTGAGTCAGCACGTAGACGGTGATAGCCCACATTACGTATGGCTCTTTGTCCATGCTGTTGTTCAACTCAGTCCCGCAAAGGGGGGGCTTTGGCAGATTACAACTGACTTGGATGCATCAAGTGCAGAGTGTGCGTGTGTGTGGGCAATATGCCCTCCTGGAGTTGGTGGAAGGAGAGCAATTCCCCCTCCCTGCAGTGGATTCATCTGGCACAGCGGAGGCTAGAGTGAAGAACTGTTCCCTGGAACCCACCCTGCGCTCCTGCTTCCTTAGCTCCAGGCCATTGCTCCTTGTCCTGCTATCTTCTGAGACCAGAGAATTCCCTTCCTTCATTTATATTATTACCTTGAAGGTATTTATAGACTGTGATTGAGGCCCCCTGAGTCTTCTCTCTTTGAGACTATGTAAGTTTAGCTCCCACAGTCTCTCCTCACACATCTTACCCTCTAATTCCTCTATTGCCACTTTGTATTTCCTCTAATATTTTAAACACTTTTCCTAAACTCCAAGCACCTGAGCCAGCTGTAGTGTATCACTAAGCAGGGCAATGCTATTAGTGCCTACTTAATATTCACTTTCCCTGTAATTCATCCAAGACCAATGCTAGCTTGTGCCCTTGCATGAAGTATTGTATGCTCCCATTTTGTCGACTGCTATCAAATACTAAATCTTTTCTTCTGCCTTTGTGTGTAACTTATACTGCAGTGCTAGTGATGTTTGTAATTCATTTATAGTTGTAATTCATGCTTGATGCTCTAATACATTTTTTTCTTATTAGCCTCAATTTAGTTTTTATACAATTCTGTGTTGGTTTGGGGTTTGGGTTTGTTTTTTTGTTTTGTTTTGTTTTGTTTTGTTTTGTTTTGTTTTTGTTGTTGTTGTTTTGTTAGTTGTTTTTTTTTAAATTTGATCTTAGTCTTTAGTGGTTTAGGCTATCTTGTGCTGGTCTAAATATGGATAATATGTAGGGTCCACTATATCCATAGACATTGAAAGATGACTATGTAGTAACAAATATATGTTAAACACATGATAAAAGTGAGAACTACATTTATCATAAATAGCTTCATATGGTGTAAAAAAATGCAAACACTTCCATGCCATTAAGAATTCACCTGTCTAGCCATTGCTTTGCCCACAGATTTGAAAAGTCGAGGAGCTGATATTACTATTACAAGTTATACTCAAATGGTTGAAGATAGAGGAGTGAATCATTTGGATTCTCTAATCTGCTAGCTCCTTTATGGCAGAAACTGAATATTCAATGTAAAAACCCGATTTTCCATGATGCTGATAGGTCTTAGAGTCTTTATTCCAGCAGGATATTAAAAAAATCTCCTACTGATATTAAGAAATATCATACTGATGCTGAATACAGTCAGCAGTGTGGATCAGGTGCTGTAGGAGAATGGACCTTGTAAGAGGAATGATGGTGAGCAGTGGGTTAGGAGATCTTTTCTTGATATTTGGCAGGTCTCCTAAAGGGATCTGCTGCATTTCCTGTTGTCCTCATAGACAAATGTGTCAAGTGCATGGGACAGAGCGGTGTCTCTTGTGCCGTATTTATAGATAAGCACCAGGAATTCTAGTTAATTCCTGATAATAGAAAAGAAAAAGAAAAAATTTACCAGGCTGACATGAGGCAATTGAAGTGGCGGTAGCTTAGGCATACAAGTGAGCTTGTGATAACAGTAGCTGTCGTGGATGTTTTATTACCCTGAATGGGGAAAAGGTGTCCTATTGACATATTGAAAAAAAACCTCAGGATCTTCAGAAATTTCAGGACTGAAATTGCATGAAAACTAGTAAGAAAAAAAAAAATGGTTCAAAGTACCCAGGGCCATCTCTTTGGTAACTGAATATCCTGAGAAAGGACATCAAGCTGCATATTCAAAAGATTAGTCACTTGGTCTGTCTCTGGTGAGCCAGGAGGCAGGGCAAGAGCATTTAGGGTGCTCCTCTTTCAAAATGCAAGAATGTAGAAATTTGGTAATTATCAAATCAATTTTTTGATGAGCAGATGTTTCATTTCTGTCATTTAAACTTATTAGATACCTGTATGTGAAAAGGAGCAACATTCCCTGGGGTGGAGGAAATCCTTCATCTGGCTGTTACAGACCATCTCCAAACACAACGAATGTGTGATTTATGATAACATCTTGGTCACGTCACCCGTCTGTTGGTCTTTTGTACTTAGATGTTAATCAGTCGGTATAGTACTAATTTAAATCACTAGATTAAAAAATGTGCTTTCACTAAATGCTTTTTTTCACCTTAGTATTTGTCAGCATGAGATCATTATCTCATGGCGAGATTCTGTTCCATTGACATTATCTGTTAATTATATTAAAATGAAAGACAGAAGAAAACCTAATATTTTGTTGTTCAGGAATAATTTCTAAACCTGTCATTCAGATTTAAATGACTGTGTCAATAAAACAGAGGGAGGATGCTATTCAGATTCAGTGTAATTGCTGTAGTAAGGAAAATGGGTGATGTCTCTTATGTTCGACAGATGGTCACTAGTTGTTTCACCAGAACCTGTCTGAGACCAGACATAACGGCTTGGCCTCTTGGTTCACTCAAGTGACACCTTCCCTTGCTTACCACTACCAACACAAGTCATGGTTACATGCAGCTTCGTTTTTGGGGATTTAGTTGTTGTTGTTGTTTTGTTTTAAAGGCTAACCAGTTTTCAGCAGATCCTACAATTGCAAACTAAATGCTTAAGATTGTAATTCGAAGGAATTTAAATATCAAAAGAGAATAAAAAAGGAAAATAAATATAGAATTAATTTCACCCATACCAAACAGTGATATTATTTACTTAGACAAATTACAGGCCTCTCTTGTAGTTCTAACTGCAGGACAGTTGGGATGAAATTGATGTTTCTTTTATTACTCTGCTTAAATCCTGATCACTGCTGGCAGTGTCTTACTGGCAGACAACCTTTTATTTGTTGTTGAGTGCAAACAGAAAGGAATTTGAATTCACTCCTCAGAAAAAACAAATGTTACAAGGGTGCACTTGAATTAGGGGTAGGGGGAAATACACTTTCTAAGAACTGGTCATGGTTTCATAATTAGGAGAGAATTGAGTTTTGCATGTAAATTAGGGTTGACCAGCATCTTTTTTAAGTGTAAGTGTTTTCATGATTTCAAAATGTTCACTTTAAACTAAAGACTTAATACAGTTTACAGATTAAAAATTAATTAAGCACATGTCTTTCCAAACATTTAACTCCAGAAGTCAAATGATTTTTTTCCCCTCACACCCTTAGCCTTAGCTATAAAGATAGAATCCTCTAATCTGCCCTGTTAAAATAATATTTATAAGTTGTGCAGGGAACACAGAACATAACTTTAAATTGTTCTCAATAAGTGAAGCTTTCATCTTCTATGGATGTTTAATTAATAATAGATTTTCCTCAGATAATTTTATGTAAAAGTGATTTCTTCCACAATGTCTGCCATCTCCTTCCGGTCTGGTCTGAAAAAAGGAGTTAGGATAAAAAAGGTTTTTTTTCATTATTTTTTTTTTATTTTCTTAACAGAAGCCATTACTCAAAACAGCCACCAACTCTGTTCTGACATTAATGGCTTCAAATTGGTCATCCCACACTAAGAGACACAGTGAATATTGTCTGTGAATCAAAACAGTTCATTTCCATGCTGGTAAAGGATGTTTATTTGTAAGTTTAAGGTTAATTCTGCAGTTTGGGCATTTACAGCACTAGGGGTTCTTACAGTTATTTCCAGCACCCCCATAATGGTTTTACTCTAATGGTGATTCACCTTCTCATTAACTGGAAATGTGTCCTTAACGTTTAGTGTAGGCAGCAGTAACTACAAATCCTGTCTAGTAGGCAAATGTCAAGGAGTTCTCAGGCAGGTCTGGGGTGTGTGGAGGAGGAATTTGGTCTGTGTGGGGCTTGGGGAGGGAGGGAGGGAAGACTGGTCCTTAGCAGCTATTTGCTGTAGTTATACATCATTTTGGGTATTCAGAGTTTTTGAATGGTCAAAATGTATATAAATTGTACCAGATTTTTTTAACACTTTATATTACAGCAGCACTTAACAGCTTCCTGGTATCAGCCAAGGTAAATGTAAGTGTAAGCCATGCAATCCTTATTGGTATGTATTTTCAACTGAATAGCAGAATAAATAGGCATTTAAAAGCTGCCTACTTTATCAGTGCGTTGCTCTTTACATTGATAGAATGTGGGCAAAAACACCAGAGATTTTTCTTTTTTCTCCCACTTTCCTTTTTCCTTTTTTGTTTTTTTCCTGTTTTCCTTTTTTCTTTTTTTCCTGTTTTCCTTTTTTTCCTTTTCTTCCTTTTTTTTCCTTTTTTCTTTTTTTTCCCCTGTTTTCTTTTTTCTTCCTTTTTCCCTTTTTTCCCTTTTTCCCTTTTTTTCTCTTTTTCCCTGTTTTCCATCCCCTTCCCCTTCCTTATTTTCTTTTTTCTTTTTTTTCTTTTTTTTTTATTTTTTCCTCTTTTTTTTTCTTTTTTCCTCTTTTTCCTTTCCTTTCCTTTCCTTTCCTTTCCTTTCCTTTCCTTTCCTTTCCTTTCCTTTCCTTTCCTTTCCTTTCCTTTCCTTTCCTTTCCTTTCCTTTCCTTTCCTTTCCTTTCCTTTCCTTTCCTTTCCTTTCCTTTCCTTTCCTTTCCTTTCCTTTCCTTTCCCAGAATCACAGAATCCCAAGGGTTGGAAGGGACCTAAAAAGATCATCTAGTCCAACCCCCCTGCAAGAGCAGGGTAACCTACAGTACATCACACAGGAACTTGTCCAGGCGGGCCTTGAATATCTCCAGTGTAGGAGACTCCACAACCCCCCTGGGCAACCTGTTCCAGTGCTCTGTCACTCTTACAGTAAAGAAGTTCTTCCTGATGTTAACGTGGAACTTCCTATGTTCCAGTTTACACCCATTGCCCCTTGTCCTATCACTGGATATCACTGAAAAAAGCCTAGCTCCATCATCCTGACACCTACCCTTTACATATTTGTAAACATTGATGAGGTCACCCCTCAGTCTCCTCTTCTCCAAGCTAAAGAGACCCAGCTCCCTCAGCCTCTCCTCATAAGGGAGATGTTCCACTCCCTTAATCATCTTTGTGGCTCTGCGCTGGACTCCTTCAAGCAATTCCCTGTCCTTCTTGAACAGAGGGGCCCAGAACTGGACGCAATATTCCAGATGCGGCCTCACCAAGGCTGAGTAGAGGGGGAGGAGAACCTCTCTTGACCTACTAACCACTCCCTTTCTAATGCACCCTAAGATGCCATTTGCCTTCTTGGCCACAAGAGCACATTGCTGGCTCATGGTCATCCTCCTATCCACCAGGACCCCCAGGTCCCTTTCCCCTTCACTACTTTCCAGCAGGTCAACCCCCAACCTGTACTGGTACATGGGGTTGTTCTTCCCCAGATGCAAGACTCTACACTTGCCCTTGTTAAATTTCATCAAGTTTCTCCCCGCCCAACTCTCCAGCCTGTCCAGGTCTCGCTGAATGGCAGCACAGTCCTCTGGTGTGTCAGCCACTCCTCCCAGTTTTGTGTCATCAGCAAACTTGCTGAGGGTGCACTCAGTTCCCTCATCCAGGTCATTGATGAAAATATTAAACAGCACCGGTCCCAGCACCGACCCCTGAGGAACTCCACTAGTCACAGACCTCCAGCTAGATTCTGCGCCATTGACCACAACTCTCTGCCTTCTTCCTTTCAACCAGTTCTCGATCCACCTCCCTACTTGATCGTCAAGCCCACACTTCCTTAGCTTATCTATGAGGATGCTGTGGGAGACAGTATCAAATGCCTTACTGAAATCAAGAAAAACTACATCTACCGCTCTACCATCATCCCTCCACCTAGTCACTTCCTCATAGAAGGCTATAAGGTTGGTCATACATGACTTCCCCCTCATAAAACCATGTTGGCTGTTCTTAATGACCCCCTCATCCTTGATATGCCTAGTGATGGAGTCAAGAATAAGTTGTTCCATCATCTTTCCAGGGATGGAGGTAAGGCTGACCGGTCTATAATTACCCGGGTCCTCCTTGCCCTTTTTATAGATTGGTGTGACCTTTGCCATCCGCCAATCCTCAGGCACCTCGCCCGTTTCCCACGACTTACCAAAGATGATGGAAAGTGGCCTAGCAATGACCTCCGCCAGCTCCCTCAGCACCCGTGGGTGCATTCCATCCGGACCCATCGATTTACAGATGTCCAGTTTGCATAGCTGATCCCTAACCCAATCCTCATCTACCAAAGCAAACTCCTCCTTTGTCCTGACTCCTTCTGGGGCTATAGAAATCCGGGCCCCTTCCTTTCCTTTCCTTTCCTTTCCTTTCCTTTCCTTTCCTTTCCTTTCCTTTCCTTTCCTTTCCTTTCCTTTCCTTTCCTTTCCTTTCCTTTCCTTTCCTTTCCTTTCCTTTCCTTTCCTTTCCTTTCCTTTCCTTTCCTTTCCTTTCCTTTCCTTTCCTTTCCTTTCCTTTCCTTTCCTTTCCTTTCCTTTCCTTTCCTTTCCTTTCCTTTCCTTTCCTTTCCTTTCCTTTCCTTTCCTTTTTCTCAATGAGAAGCTTTGTTTTAAGTGATGACCTATGTATTGCCATGCTGTACTTGTGAAAACTGCATTTTCTTATTATAGTCTGTCCTTACAAGCATATGCAGGCCAACATTTTTTTTCCTTAAATGATGGTGAAGTTCGACATTTTTTTGTTTGTTTGTTTGTTTGTTTGCTAGGAATAATGTCATTTTTCTTTCCTTCTGCTTTATCAGGTTGTCATTCAAGCTCTTACCAGCGTCAAGGACACTGTTAATCACAGAATCATAGAATCATAGAATAGTTTGGGTTGGAATGGACCTTAAGATCATCTAGTTCCAACCCCCCTGCCATCGGCAGGGACACCTCACACTAAACCATGTCACTCAAGGCTCTGTCCAACCCGGCCTTGAACACCGCCAGGGATTGAGGATTCACAACTTCCTTGGGCAACGCATTCCAGTGCCTCACCACCCTTACAGTAAAGAACTTCTTCCTTATATCCAATCTAAAATTAAATGTTAAGAGAAGTGTCACAAGCCTTAGTAAGTTAACATTCTGCAATTAATTGTGACAGTCTATGTATGTTTGTGAGAGAAATTAAGGTTTGTCTATTTTTTAGTTAATTGAAGCTATAACCAGTGACATTTCTATGATTAAGGCAATTCTAAATGTGTTACTGGTAATTAAATCTCTTCTTCCATTAGATTTTATGTATGTGAAATTAGATCCCCCCCCCTTTTTTTTCTTTCTTTCCCTCCTGTTTAGATGTTGAAAATATAATGTACCCATTTTTTTCCACTCTGTACTTGAAATGATTCACTGATACTGAAGACTTTCCATGTCTTAGTCCCTTTACTGTCCATCCGGCCTGTAACACCACTGACTACAGTCTTCTAACTTGTGTCATCCAGATTTCATAAAGAAGAGGAGAGAAGGATGCTAATTGCAAAGGTAATTGGACTGCTGTGGCAAACAGATCCTGATGGTGGTGAATGGCAACTGAATGGTAGTGGTGCTACCTGATGTAGACATTGTTATCCTAAGTTTAACATAAATAGCACTACATGAATATTGCTACTGGTCCATAGTTATAGAATTCAGAAGAAAAACCTGGCTTTTACTGTGTCGTGCCTCAGAGTGATGTCTTGGCAACCAGGGAGAAAGTATTTTAACTGAGCAGTTATACCGTAGCAGAGCAAGGCCAGCTTGTGCCAGCTGGGTGGTTGTTCAAGTGATCAAAACAGAGGCATTAAATTGAGGGCAATTGTAAAAGTGTTATTGTAGAAAAGCATTTTGAACAGGGCAATGATGCAAGCAGCTGAATTTCTGTTTCTGTGCTTCATAATGGTTCCCAGTGTGTGTTTTCCGCATTGAAAACTTGAGGGGCTATAAGAGCCTTCAATGTATGTACTGGATTATAAAACTTTTTTCAAAGGAAGCTAATATTACTAACATGTTTTCTACTTTGCATCCTTTCTGGAAATCTATCATTTATATACTTCATTGTTTATAAATCTCACTTATTGTTTATATGATTAAATAAATATATTATCTCCTTATCTGCAACTGAATCACCACAAAACAGCATTTTGACAGAAGAATTTCTTCACTACCATGGGGTGCATAGCAGGTTTGCTTTGCTACCTGTGGTTTGGTGTTTAGAAAACAGCATATAGCTGCTGGCCACTATAAAAGTGTTACTTTCTGCATTTTACAGTCCTGTTATCAGAGAGGTTTAAAAAATTGCACAAATGAGCAGTTACATACATGTTCAGGATGATTTATATTTAATCTCTGCATATTCAGTGGACTACAAATGGCAAGGTTTGGAGATGTCTTTTGCAAATATAATTGGGACCAAAGGTACAGCTGAAGCAATTTTTGTGTCAGACCTGAGTCCCCATTGACCAGAGGAGAAAAATCAGTGGAACTTCAGGTGCAGAAGAGCTGTAGGAAGGTATTGCATCCTTGTGAAAGTAGAATTTGTGGCTTCTTTCATATCCAGTGATGCTCTTCTCTATGTTTGCATGTATTCCTTGTTAGAACTTTAATTTACTTCAATTACATCATCTTCAAGTACTGCCATCACTACTTATGTAAGTAACCTCCAAAAGGATACATTAAGGGGCAAAAGAGATAGGGAGATGCATGGGAAGTAAGAGCAATTCTGAGGCAGACTGCCACAAGGAGGTGCAAGAAGCCTCTCAGCGGATCCTTTCATCCCTGAATGCTGTCCTGCAGCCCTGAATTCAGAGCTGCACACTCACCATGATGTGCAGTTTTGAGGAGAGGTTGGCTACTAGAGGTTATAAGGAGAAGGGATGCATATTAGTGGAGTTCACATGTGGTAGTTTTTTAGTGGAGAGGAACAAATCATAGAATCGTAGAATGGTTTCTGTTGGAAGGGACCTTAAATTTTACCTAGTTCCAACCACCTGCCACAGGTAGGGACACCTTCTACTAGACTAAGTTGCTTCAAGGCCCATCCAGGCTGGCCTTGAGCATTGCCAGGGATGGGGCAGCTACACCTTCTCTGAGCAACCTGTTCCAGTATCTCACCACTCTTATAGTGAAGAATTTCTTCCTAATATCTAACTTAAATCTACCTCTGTCAGTTTAAAGCCATACCCCCTGTCCTATCACTACATGCACTTATAAAAAAATCCCTCTCCAGATTTCTTCTAGGGCCCCTTTAGGTACTGGAAGCTGCTCTAAGGTCTCCCTGGGGCCTTCTCCAGGTTGAACAATCGCAACTCTCTCAGCCTGTCGCCATAGCAGAGGTACTCCAGCCTTCTGAGCATCACTCAACAGCTTCACTCCAACAGCTCCTCATCATTCTTATGCTGAGCCCCCCAGAGCTGAATGCAGTACTCCAGGTGGGGTCCCAGATGTGATGCTGATTGCAAGAATGCATTAAATTAAACCAATACATCTTGTGACAGTAGAAAAATCATTCACCTACAACCATCTCTCAGAAGGTAGAATGTCAGAAATAAAATACTAGCACAAAAGTCTGGATTCACTAATCTGGGGCTCCAAGAGACTTCAGGTCATCTAATAGCTTGATGAAACAGAGTAGCTCAAAGGAAAATGCTTCCACTGGGATGTGGATATCAATAGCAACGGGCCTTTCCCAGAGCTACTGGAAGAGCAATGAACTAACGTTTGTGGGACACAATGTACTGAGAGCAGCTTTATGAGGGAGACTTGTGGCTTTTTATGATTATAGGAAATGCTAGATATCAGACTCAACAGATTAAATAATGCATTTGCTATTAAATGAGAACTTAACCACAGTGTTAGAGGAAGGCAGCACTTTTACAATATTACATGGCATAGACTCTTCTGAACACTTCACAAAAAAGACCTAGGAGTGAATCTATGAAGTTCTGATTTAGATAACTTTTCAGTACAAGAGGGAATGAAGCCTGAGAAAACATACTATAAACAAGCTTCAGTAGAAATATTTTTCTCCATGTTTGTCTTCTGATTTAAAGTAAAACCTTCATAAAAGCCATGTATGGGATAAAACAAAAATGCAGGTTCCGATGTCATTGTCAGTTTGCTGCCAAAAATACAAATCAAAGATGTTGCACCTTAATTTTCCCCACTTAATTTATAATTATAGTCTGCTTGAGTCCTGTGCATCTGCTGGGCATTCCACGTGTAACTTCTGGAGGAAAATAATCTTTTGCTTTCAAGCAGTCACTGAAGAGGAGTCCAGTGTGTTGCACCCAGAGGATACACATGGCCAAGATGCTTCCTATAGCTGCCGGTTGCTCAGTAGATCTGGGAGTCACTAGCCTGTGTTCAACCTGACTTCCCACCAGAGCTGAGCTGGGTGGAGGAGAGGGAGCCCACAATCTCCTCCTCTCCCCCCAGGCTTATGATTCTGGAGCTCCTTTAGAGGGAGAAGGATGGAGACAGGTAGTGTTAGACTGAGCTGGCTGTTATATGTGTCAGCAGAAACCTGTACATCTTGGTAGAAGAATGGATTTCACATCTTCAGGAGATGAGGTTGGAAGAGAGAGGTGGGCTAGAGGGACTTGTGCCTTTCTTAAGGAGGAGAGAGAGTGGGAGTGCAGAGGGACTTCGTTGGGAATTGGGCAGGTGGCGCAGGCATCTTTCTGGGCACTGGTGGTGGAAGAGGAAAAGAAAGTGTAGTCTCGATGAGCCTGGGGATCATGGCCTCATATCCCAGGCACAGGGCAGCTTGGTTCTTGCCTCGTATGTCTTTTAACCACCGTCACTGGGATTTGATTTTCTTCAGGTCAGTGTCCTAGCAGGAGGAGGAAAGCAGCTTAGAGATTTGAGAAAGCTGGCAACCTTCCTTGGAGCACTATGTGTCTGCCCGGGCTCTCCACCTGTCTGTGGAGTTTTACTGCTGCCAGTGATAAATACAAACTATATTATTTTGTTTCTCATCCTTTAGGAGGGGAAATTAATTTTTGCCTATGGCGCTGGAGAGCTTTGAACAGTCCATGACATACAACTGTCTCAGTCATTAAATGGAAACAAAAGTGTTTTCTCTCCTAAATGATGCCCCTAGAGGTCTGTATGTGTCTGACAATACAGTTAAAGCTGAATGGCCACCAGTGAAAACTGACTTTCAGGAACTGTAAGTAACACAATGGCTTTAGTCTTGCCACAAGTTTTATGTGGGGCCTCAGACATTTGGACACATACAAGAGCATTTTGATGTCCAGATTAATGTATCAATATTTGACCTACTCCCCTGCCTTTGTCCTTGAACTTTCTCTCCCGCTTCATTTTTTTAAAGAAAGAAGCAGCAGCAGCTGAAATACTGGTTCTGTAGTTAACATACTTGGCTACAAATATGACAGTAGCCCATAATTTAATTTAGGAAAATTAGGAGGCTATTTCTGACCTAACAACATTAGAAATTTAAGTCTGTTTGTCACCTGCAAACACAGTCCTCAGACAGCACCAGTGCAAACTTCTTCGTATTGGCACCTAGTGTGATACTAATGTTGGCTGGGAATAAGATAATTCATTTTGTGGACCCTACTTCGGAGCAAAAATTGCCTATCTTGCTTAATCGTGTGCGCTGGTTAGGAGGATGTGGTACAGCTAGGGACACTGCTGAAGCTGCTACACCTACGATCCCAGGGTAGAGATTCAGGTTGCTTTAGGCTGAAGTATTGATACAGTTCTAGCAGAAAATGAGAGCAAACTCAGCATTTTTTCCACCCTCCTGTAGATGGAGTTTCTTGCAATTGAAATTTAGAGTTGTCAAATCTTCAAGAGTGATGTTAGTCTGTACTGCCAAGCCAGTATGGAAAATTGATACACTGCGTTGTAATAGCCTTATGATAACATGTCCCAAGTTGTGATTTGCTCATTTAAAAAAAAAATCAAGAAGACAGTTGGTTTATCAATATGTTTTTATGTCACTGACTTGGAATTATTTATCTAGAAATTGGTGTACATTATTACTTATACTTTCTAAATTCTGATTCAAAGAGCCACATTTTCACCAAGAATTCAATACAGCCATTGAGTCTTGCACTTGTAATTACTGGCATGTATAATAAGCAAGTATCATATTGTTGCACAATATACTTTATTGATAGAAATGTGGATGCATTTTCTGATTTTCAGATGGAATTCAGTTATCTTTAAAAAATATTATCAATGGAAGTATTTGAAACTGCCTTCTTCTCCATGTACTGACACTGTGCACTGCGAATGCACCGCCCTGACAGTGTTCAAGGCCATGTTGGACAGGACTTTAAGCAAACTGCTCAAGTGGAAGTTGTCCCTGGGCATGGCAGCAGGTTGAAACTGGATGATCTTAGAGATCCTTTCCAAGCCAAACCATTCCATGATTCTATGACTCCAACTGCTGGCAAAAAATTCATAGAATCATAGAATAGCTAGGGTTGGAAAGGACCTTAAGATCATCCAGTTCCAACTGCCCTGCCATGGGCAGGGACATCTCACACTAAACCATGTCACTCAAGGCTCTGTCCAACCCAGCCTTGAACACCGCCAGGGATGGAGCATTCACAACTTCCTTGGGAACACATCCAGTGCCTCACCACCCTTACAGTAAAGAACTTCCTTATATCCAATCTAAACGTCCCCTGGTCAAATTTTAACCCATTACCCCTTGTCCTGTCACTACAGTCCCTAGCGAAGAGTGCCTCCCCAGCACACCTATAGGCCCCCTTCAGATACTGGAAGGCTGCTATGTGGTCTCCAGGCAGCCTTCTCTTCTCCAGGCTGAAACAGCCCCAACTTTCTCAGCCTATCTTCATACGGGAGGAGCTCCAGTCCCCTGATCATCCTCGTGGCCCTCCTCTGGACTTGTTCCAGCAGTTCCATGTCCTTTTTATGTTGAGGACACCAGAACTGTGCACAATACTCCAAGTGAGGTCTCACAAGAGCAGAGTAGAGGGGCAGGATCACCTCCTTCGACCTGTTGGTCACGCTCCTTTTGATGCAGCCCAGGACACGGTTGGCTTTCTGGGCTGCGAGCGCACACTGAAGCTGGCTTATGTTAATATTGTACTCATTTCATGCTCTGTCCTGTGAAATTTTAAGCTTTAATTTACAGTTTTCAAGCCTGGAGGCTGCTGTCATTCAGGAAAATACCAACATCTGTTGAATTCCTTGTAATCTGTCAACTTGGGTGATGGTACTTTTCAGAATTTGTTCTCACTCATACTACAATTCAGCACTGTTTCAAATCCTTTATTGCATAGCCTGATTCAAATAATTTAAAACTTGTACTGTAATGATTTAACAGAAGTTTTGGGATGGGATAAATAAAAAAAAGGATTGCATCTTTCATTAGCATGGTGAAGAGTGCTGTTTCCATGGCCTTCATGTTGTGAGGATTATTTGGCTTTCTTGGAGTGTAGGTCTCCAGAATTTTTTTGAGTTTGTGTGATACGGACAAACAAAGTTTGCAACTTTTCTGTTGTAAGGCTGAGTCTCTTGTCAAGTTCAGTCTGAGATGAACTGTAGCTGGCCTTGTGTTTTTGTTTTGATAAATGAAAAAGCATTTGCCAGCTTTTTCATTGCAACTGCATAAATTACCGAAGTAGTAATTAGGCTGAGGTTGGATTCCGTTCTTGACTTATAGCATTGCCTCACAGAGGAAGCAGCAAGGGAATTATTTACCTTTTAATTGTAGTTCTCCGAAGGTGGGAGTCTCTATGGATTGATGCTCAGGGGGTCTCAGCTGTTGTGACCTTGGGTACTGAATGACTAGATTAAATGGTAAAGTTTAGAACTGGTCATAATGAGTTAGTACAAAAAGATGCCTTGAGGGGTCTATATGGCATATCATAGCCCCTAACTCCCAAATCCTTTTCAGACTAATTATAATAATTAGAACTTAAATAGGAATAAAACCCCAACTCTCAGGGGGTGCTGGGAGGATGAGTGTGGCTCTAATAGCGGACACCATGCTCGGAGAACTCAATTATAAGCAAGTAATTTCCTTCTCTACAAAAGGTAATTGGCCTCTTCCACATCTCTGTTCTTGCTGATGATGGGGGAGAATTGCGTGGAGAAGGGGCTTCACTGCCAATAGGAGCCAAGATTGCTGGATAACCTGTGGAAATGAAAACCAGTGGTGGCGTTAATATTCTCCTGGACTAAAAAGGAACACTACAAAATGCCTCATAGGATACATATGGAAGAAAACATAGAGGTACAGTAAGTGGGTGTATTGAAAGCTTTTTGTTTTCATTGTGCAAAAGCTGGATGGCTTTCATACAGACCCAGAACAGAAGTGATTCTCAAAGCTTGCTGTTGCATCTCAGTATCACACTGTTCAGACCACCCCACAAAGAAGTGTAATAATTTGGTTATTCCTCTGAGACTGCCAGTCATGACCAGTTACTTCAAATGTGGCAGGAAATGCATTATAAACAATATACCTTAGCTTTTGCATTTTTAACACACACATTTAAACTCCATTTTTATTACAGTTTTAGTTGATGAGCTTCATTATAAAGTGTCAACAAGGAAAAAACCCCAGGGGTAAATCTGTACACCCCTCTCCCCCTCCAGTTCTTCCTTCCTATACGTGCCACCCCAAGCAGCTCTCCAGCCTAGCAGACAGTACAACTCCTGGAAGATCTAACTGAGTTAAGGTTTATGGCTACAAAATGAAGAAATGCTTATATAACAGTCAAGTTTCAGAGTGGATTCTGGCTAGATTGTGTTTATGACCCTTTCTAATTCAGGAAACTTAATTTACTGGGAGTATTGATATAATCCTCTGCTGTATCCGTTGGCGACAAAACCAGCTGAACAAATCTGTGATTAAAGTTAGGACATCGTATAATGTCCTGCAGAGGGCGGGTTACTCATCAGGGTGATATCTTTGATTTGACAATGTTCTAGAGCCACTGAGATTTGCTTACAGTTGGTAGAATGCATAAAGTTTTGGAACAGTAACATGGCTTTTAGTTTTAAAACAATTTGTAACTGACTGATTTCATCTGACAGTACCCTCAGCACAGATAGCAATTGCTTAAAAATCCAGATGTTTTTATCTCAGATTCTATAATTCTTTGCAGTCGGGGGAGAATTTGCTTCTCTTCCAAATGTGCATCTTCATATAATACCTGACTATCTTCACAGTCTGTGTTGGTTTCTGCTCTGAGAGTACTGAAACTCCTGATCCCCAGATCTCTACATTTTGAGGGACTCTAAAATGAGGCAGCAGTCCTTTTCTTCCAGCTGCCCCCAAATCACAAAGTTAGTGTTCAGGTCTCTTTCTAGCCTCAGTGGCATGGAAGGAGGTATCTGAAAGTGCAGTTACCCCAGAAACTCCTTGGCTGGAAAACAAAACTCATTGTTCTCAGCTTCCCAGTAACAGGTAGAGCAGTGCACAAGGCTGTGCAACAGACTTCTTGTTGCTTCTTGCATCAAATATTGGCAAACTTTTAACTAATAGATCTCAAAATGGTGTTTTTTAACCTCACTGGCATTCAACATCTGTAAAAGCTGTGGTTGCCATAGTAGCAAGTTGTTGCCTGAGTGACAATGTTCTCATGATGTCATCAGAAAGCAGCCTGTTCCCAGGAATGCCTTGAACTCCGTATATAAAAGTGCTGCCCTCAGTGTAGTTCAGTGTGGAAACAACTAGAAATGCATGTTTTCATATTGTTATGAAATACCCCTTTTCTATGTGTTGGCACATCTTGACATCCACAGTGATATTTTCAAAGAAAACAGCAGAATTACTTTGAACTCATTGAAAAAGAGCTATTATGTAAAATGGGTATCTGACAGTGTTTGTTACATTAGCCAGAATCATTACATGCCTGCCTGCTATAGACTGGCTGTTGTTTAACTGCAATGTTTAATTCTATATTGCAAGGTTCATAAAAGTTTATCACTCCACTACTGACAGAACAAGTTTAAAGCTTAATGATGGTTTATTCTTCTCTGTTTTCAGTACTTGACAAAGAGTGCCCTTTTCCTTGACAGACATTTCTATATAGAAATAATGGGCACTTTATGAATTCTACCCTTTTATTAGCAAGGTTTCATATGTTACAAGGAACAGCTTAGAGATGGATGGTCTGAAACGGCATACACTAGTGTGAGACTGGTAGCAGTGGAGTTGCTATAATGTGTTCCTGGGTTTCTGCATGTCCTTGTCTTTTTACTGAGAAATTTTTGAATAGAAAGACCACCAGTCTTCCTGCTTTTTGCAGTGTGTTGCCCATACACACAGGAATCTGTACATGGCCAGCACGCATACACAGCGTGAACAAGCATCTCACCTGCAACATGAGTGCTGGCTGAGACTGTT
Source organism: Lathamus discolor (assembly GCF_037157495.1). Lineage (NCBI taxonomy): Eukaryota > Metazoa > Chordata > Aves > Psittaciformes > Psittacidae > Lathamus > Lathamus discolor. The sequence continues at coordinate 15,298,369 of NC_088909.1, read as the reverse complement.
GTTTTCTGACCAGCTTTACCAGTGCTGGCTGTGATAATGGAGCACAGTTATTTGTCATGACATAAAACATCTGCTCTAGTGTTAATCTGGCAGGTCAGTCTGCTTGAGTACAGGTTAGAGATCTTGAGGTGTTCAGCCCTCTGTGCTTAGGCTGGGGAGCAAATCATGATCCAAGAAATTCCTGGTCTTGGAAACTGCTAAAAAGGTGTCACACGATCAGGGCCTCTCCGGTCTGCCCTTGTTTCATTTCATTCCTTTCCATCAAATGGCCAAGTCATCCTCTCATATCTTGTTTGGTTTGGTTTGCAACCAGATTGACAGCATCAACAGAAGACGCCATGCCTACTACTAGCGTTGCTGTGTGTTGTCCTTCCTCTAATGTTGCTTTTTCCTATCACCTTTTAAGCAGAATGTGCTAAAATATGTTACAATCTTTTCTTTTTCTCCACAGGATATGTTGGAGTTAATTTTAAAATATACTTAAAAAGGAGTTTTTTGAGACCAGCAGGGACTGAGATATGTAGATGGACAAATATAGTGTTGGTAAGGGAATGTTGCACTGTGTATTTCTCTCTTTTTGTCAAATGAAATGTTTTGTAGAATCTGTTGTATTTATTATGAGTTTCTCTGGCCCTTATAAAAAAAAAAAAAAAAGAAAAGGCCAACTAATGAAATTGTGTGCTGATATTAAAAAAAAAAAAAAAAAATCTTCTAGATTCTTTTTTCTTCCAGAAAAATTTAATTGGCCTGATCTGCTTTTTAATAGCAGCATTTATTACCTATTAAGGCAAATAAGTTTAATTCCCATTTACTTTTATTCCCTTGGAAGAGTAGGTCATTTATATTTCAATTCATGTAGGGCACTCTGGACTTGAGCTGTCTTGCAGCAGAGAGAGCTGGAGAATGGAGCAACAACTGTATTATTGAAGAGCTCCATAGCCACAGACTGGGAAAAGCATGATCGGATGTGATTTTAGAACAGATGCCCAAGCAGAGTTGGCAGTTAATTAAAAGCACTATGTACTTAATGATTAACTAATCACAGCATGATGGCATTCAACGGAGATGCAAGAAACTTCTCTGCTGGATTCAACAGAGAAACTCCTAATGTCTGCCTTCAGGGTACCGTACTTACAGACGTTTGCTTTTGCATTACCAGCAGAGACAACACGAGCAGTTAGTCTAGCAAATTTCATTAAGCATTGCTTAGTTAAAACTTTAAAAACAGAAAAGATGAGGTTAGTCAATACTGTATCAACTATACACATTGCAGTTTGTCTTTAGCAATAGTATTCCACAGCCATATTGTCAAACTAATGATTGCAGAGCACTACAAACACTTAATCATTCTCCATGAAGAAGCTATATTGAGTATTATTTCCATTCTACCAATGAGTAAATAAGGGACAGAGAGTATATATGACATACATGATGTGTCTGTAAATAGCAGCCAGGAAAGTTCTGGATTTTCACCAACGTATTATATTTCTTCTCTTTGCAACAGAATTACAGATTCATGCTTACAGTACAACCTGTTCATTTCAAGGTTAACTTCTTAATCTTTTTCTCCAGTATCATTTCTTTTTAATCTTACCCTCAAGTATTCATTTCTTTTGCACAGGAACCCACTGTCTTTTTGCCTAAATTTATGTACAGCACCTAGGACCATAAGATCCTGTTGTGCAACAACCCAATTAAATAATTGCAATATTGCATTTCTGCATTTCAAAGGTTGTGTTCATAGAAAATCTAGTTATGTGCAAAAATGTGATGCAGAAAGTTCAGGCATTTTCAACCCAATTAGAAAGCAAATTTCTGGGAAATCTCTGGGGTGATTGCTTACTTGTCACAATTCTGCTTCATGGTGTGGATGCAATCCAGATAATTAGAGCTAGAAGGAGAATGAGAGCGGATTAAAAAAAAAAAAATTACAGTTTGAACTCAGTGATGATACTGAAGAGAATGTTTAAAAATTATTGTTAGAGACTGCCAAGGATAATTGCTTCAGTATGAACATGTTTGGCAAAATGAAAAGACTACTTTTTCCAGCAGTGAAATACTTGGCCGTAAGGATGTCTGGGTCCTGCTCCTAACTCATGTAGGCTGCAAGTGCAGGGTACTAAGCCTTGATCTTCTCTCTTCTCTGATTCACAGGTAGCAGTATCCAATGTGGGAAGAAGTGCTTGGCGTAATTAGACACATACATTATACACATGAGATTCTTGGCTGGATCAGGCTATCACATCTGACAACAAGGCAAACTGGGGCTTATTCTCTTGATACAGTTTAAAAATGGTTTTATTCCTTGCAGTTAGGTCTAATTCATTAAAAAAAAAAAAAAGGCATTTATTACCTCCATTGTCCCTATTGGGGTGGCCAGCTTGTCTGTACATCCTGAGCTTCAATGTGAAATTAGCTTTTCTTAAAGCAGAGGTTTCAGAAGCATAAATAACCAGCTTTTCTTTTCCAGGAAATAGATGGAACAACAAGACTGACTGATGCCTCTGCAGTGGCAGCAGCCATTCAGCGCGTGTTACTGTCAAGCCAGGTCTGTGCCCCCTCATCACCCTGATAATCCCTTCTGCTGCCTTTGCCCAGTCTTGCTGCACCGACTGTCCACTCTCCAGCAAAAACAGCTGAGCAGTGAGCTGCAGGTGAGGCACAGAAGTTAAAGGGGTCAAGTGGAGGTCCAGTCTCTTGGGGTCTGCCTAAAGCTCTGGATCCATGTGGCACTGCTGCAGTTTTCTGGTGCTGCTGCAGACAGGAGAAACTTGTTCTGCTCTGCATGCCACCTCGTGGCTGCTGGCATGAAACTCAGCAGACCTGGGACATTGTCCCACACATTTTCTCATGCTCTCTGGGTGATGACAAGGCATCCCAAGGGTTGTTGGTCACTATCCGGAAGCCTTAACAGATGAAGCACTTCTGAAATGCCTCAGTTTTTTAGTTTCAGGTGCCTGGTTGCACTATGCAGAAGCCTGTGTGAAGTCCCTAAATTATGTTTACAGGATAGTCATTGCTACAGCGAAGTTGTTTCCAGTCCCTCAGCTCCTTCTTGAAAGAGGGGAGGCCCCAGGGCTGCAAGGCCATAGCACAGGTATGAGGCTGAAGTGTGTGAACACTGCTGGACTTCTCTTGAGGTGCGTGGTGAGTGCCTCAATCTCCAGATTGCATCACCTCTTGTCAAAAGGAGTACCAGCCTGTTTCTGTAACTTTCTAGCTTTTTTTCCCCATCCAAGTAGTTGTTTTTTCTATGAGGAAGGGCATCAATTGGTATGGACCTGTCAATGAGCTTGCCAAGAGAGGCTGTCTGTCCATTAAAGAAAGCAAAATAGTAGTTTTAGTCAATGACTGACCAAGTTAGAGGCAAGAAAGAAATCAAGTGTTAGCACAAACTGATCTGACAGCAGATCTTCTTTGTTGCTCTGAATAGAAAAAAGTAAACAAAAGTGATGCTAAATTGAATGTGCTTGTTACTTTCCATGTGCAGAAAAATATAGTGTCCTTGTTTTCAAGGTAGAAAAACAAAGAGGACTGCAACATGAGAAAAGCGTGAAGTGCTTTCCCTTCATGGTGACGTGTTGCATGAGTAACATCTTTTTGGTTGTTAGGCATATAGGATGCTCTTGAGCCCCACAGGAAAAAAACATCTTGACTTGGTCTCTGTGTGTACTCTGAGATAAACAACCAAGCACACCATGGATGAGAGACACTTCAGACTGCATCTGGGTTGTGGGGTGTTACTTCATATCATAATGTGCTTGTGCCAACATATCCAAAGTTTCCATGGTCATCAGAGGTGCTTTTTACTTTCAATTCATTTATTTATTTATTTATTTATTTTAACTGACTCATAAAACCAAGATTACTTTTAAAACGTACCTGGGTGGTTCATTGAAAAGGATGGTGTTTTAATGGAAAATTACAGTATTAATGTCCCTATTACAGTATCCTGGACATAAAGGAAGCTGACCTTTCTCACAGATTGGTATTATAAAAATGAGAACAATGGGAAAAGCTAAGGAAGGAAAACATTTCTCATTTTTCATATTTCTCTCCACACCTGTATTCTTCTAGATTGTCTGTCACTTCAGGACAAAACCCCAGGAAATAAGTGCCAAAAATCAATGCAACCAGAAAGTATCACTCTGTGGAAGGAGCCAGCCCTAGTCACTCAAGCTCCATTATGGAACTCTGATATCTGTTGGCACGGCAGTCGTGGATTATCAGAGGGGGAGCAAAGTACAACTGAACCGTAATACTGTTTTCCGATCTCAGTTGCTACTTGATGTTGTCCTTTTAAAGAACAAGCTAGCAGGAGGAGAGGATCAGAGAGAATGAGCGGTGATCCTGCTGACAATTCAGTGTTTGTGTGTGTGTCCATCTGAGGGTGAGCTCTCCTCTTTCTCCGTCCCTTTATGAGGCATAGAAGCTGGTTCATACTCTGACAGGAACATTTATGAAAAATCAATGCTTGCCAAATGGAAAAAATAGAAAAAGCCACCAAAGCCACAACAAACGGACAAGTCGAAGTCTTCAAATAATGGAGAATAAGGAAACTTGCAAAAAATATTTGAGTATTTTCTTTAAATGCCAAAGACTCAGATGAAACAATTGCTTGAATTTAAAGCTCTGAACTGGGATGCAGATAGCTGTTTTCCACCACTGCTGAAGATAGGCTACTTTAGATAATTGTTAGGATGTGAAAGATTGTTGAGATCTGAGCTTGAACCAACATACCTTACTCACTAAATTGTTTTTTCATGCTGTGGACCACCAATGTTATTTGTTGAGTGACAAAAATCATTTTTCATTCTGTTTGTCTCATTTTTATGTGATGCTGAATTTATAAAAATGTCTGTTATTTCTTATACTATAGGAAGAATTTCTAGGTGAAGCTTTGTATCAGGATTGACACATTTCTATAAAGCAAGATGATAACAATAGGTAAGGAAACTGGATACCACATTTCCTACTGAGCAGGTATTGCCCTTCTGTATGTTATTTCCACAGACTTCAAAGATTATCCACCCTTTGTTAAGACTAGCCCATAATTTGCAAAGCACAGCAGTGGGGTAGATCATCTGTGGAAAAATATGTGTACTTTCCCCTCTGCCATGTGTGGGTTTTTTGCATTATAGTTTTGCTACCTTCCTCACGGAAGAGAAAGGATCATATTTTAGAATAAGTTCCTTTAGGTATGCATTAACTAATAAAAAGTTTCAGGAAATGTCTCAGAACAATACAGTAGAGCTCCCTCCTATTTGCATACCATAAGAACTGATTTAAAATAAAGGCATGCTACTTAGAAAACAAACCCTGAGATCGATCAGTTGGTTCTGCTTGTTGCCATGAAAACTACTTGCTTAATTCTCAGCATACAGGAGCTTAGAGGATGAATTGACCTTGTACAAACTCAACCAACCACAGCAATCTCCTACCAGATGTGTGCTTCATTATTTAAGTGATACTGCACTGTCAAACTTCTGAAGTGAAGTGGACATGCCAACGCAGCGTCTGGTCTGGTCCTCAGATCCTTAGCTCCTGTAAGTAGAAAACAGTGTACAGACGGAGAGCTGATTCCATGTACTCGAGGGAGACTCACATGGATTTGAAATGTTAATCGATGCAGTTCAGAGCTTTCTGAAGAAGTTCTGCCCTGGAAGTGATAGAACTTCAACATTTCTGAGCTACTTCGCATCTCTAGTCTAAATGTGTGTTTATAATGGGTTTCAAAGTTGAGGATTTCAAATATTTTGTTAGATTTGATAACAGACAAGCCTTAATTTTTTCCACTATACAACTCTTAAATGTATTTGATTTTAGGCAGAATAGGCTCTGCATGTTTATAATTGCAAGAAACAGTTTGCTATCATACTATAAATTAGACTTATACCCCTCCTGTGTTTTGGTGTTTGTTTATTTGTTTTGGGGCAGTTGTTTTGGGTTTTGTTTGAGGTTTTCTGTGTTTTGTTTTTGTTTCAAAGAATTGGCATCACTGTCATACCAAACATCTGTGAGATGCCCTTCCAGTGAGTGCCTGTAAATCGTGTCACTTGCTCTTTTGATCAGCAGGTTCAGGCTGTAGGGAGGCAAGACATTGCAGAGCTGAGCTCTCCTCAATAAATGTCCTGGTTAGGATACAGCTGCTGCCCAGTTGCGGGGAAAGCATATGAAGAGATCCACTGATAGCTACTGAAAGAAATGAGTGATCTGTGAAATTTCACACTTCGTTTCCAGAGTGGGCAAAATAAATGGTACAGCAGTCTCTGAGAGATTCACAGAGCAGCAGAAGTCAGCAGAGGTACCTTGGAGAAAGCCTGCTTGAGGAAGGTGACTAGTAGAAACAGCTCAGCTGAATCAGTGCAAGCCACAAAATGAGCGGATTTCAAAAGAACAGTTTAAAAAACTATGACTCCTGCAGAGAACAGGAGGGATTTGTAGCAGCACTGTTTTTCCACCAAACTCGGCAATTGTTGGTGAGTTTTCCTTTCTAAGTAAATACATGTGCTTGGAGGCAACAGGATGGCAGTCTCTGCCGAGAATCATAGAATCATAGAATAGTTAGGGTTGGAAAGGACCTCAAGATCATCTAGTTCCAACCCCCCTGCCATGGGCAGGGACACCTCACAATAAACCATCCCACCCAAGGCTTCATCCAACCTGGCCTTGAACATCGCCAAGGATGGAGCACTCACAACCTCCCTGGGCAACCGATGTCTCCTGTCCCTGATGTCTCTTTTTTTAGGAGACAGCTTAAGAATTTCATGCTTTAGTGCCAAATTTAATTCATATTATTATTCAAATTTATTTTTTCATAAAGATTACTTGCACAGTGTGGAGGCATCTGGTTTAAGCAGGGCCTGAAAGATTTTGAGCATTTAGAAGTGTGCAGCAGAGCATGCCAAATTAAGCTGGTTTTCTAAGTAGAGGCAGTTTCCTTGATTTTCATTAATTTATTGCTTGTGCAATTATTTAAAGGATTGCACATGGAGCTAAAAGAAAATTCTTTGAATTCATGGAGAAAAAAAAATCTGTTTAAGCTTAACAAGGATGTACAGTACTGTGACTGCTAAATGAGAGCTCTTCTAATGACGTGAGGGATATGTTATACATTCCTGTATGCATTACTTCAAAGGAGGAGGAGTATACTCCTGTAACTGACGATATATAAAGCTTTAGACATTTTCTTCTTTGTCCATTCAGTAATCTGTTAATCCTTCATGCCAAGCAGCTTCCATTGTAGTCTCCACTCCTGTATATCTTTGTGTATCTATCTTGGGTGGATTGTCAAGTTCTAGACAAAAGATTTGCAAAAAAGATTTGCCACTGCAGTGGCACTGAATAAAACATTTTTGCCTCATGGATCTGCAACCTAAATAGAAAAAAAGGAAAGAGGAAGAAAGGAGGAAGCCAGTGGATCTGCAGCCTCTCATCAAAATCTACCACGTATTTTCCATTAAGCAAGTAATTTTATAAATATAAATTGACCATACTAAGTATTCTTGCACATATTTGTGAATCAGGTCTATTTTCAAAGATATGGACAAATTAAACATTGGCTAAAAAATGGAGCTGGTGTAACAAATTGTTGCTACAATTGAGATCCTAAACAGAGAGAGAGATTCTACAGTTAGTTCTTTTCCAATGTATCCTAGTACCAAACCACAGGCTGAAATTGGTTTCAGAGTGAGTGATCAAATAGTGTGTGCACACTAAGAGAGATAGTGATGGTTTGGGTTTCCCTTGGCCCTGGAGACAGTGGTCAGGACCCTCTCTTTGGAGGAGACTGGAGACAGTGGAAAGGTGCTGGCCTCAACTTACTGGTCTCTTCTGGTTTCTTTTTCCAGGCAAGAAATTCTGTACAGATGGACAGCAACAAAATAAAAGAGAATTTATTAACAATGTTCAGCTTAGTCTCCACTACTGTTATTGAAGAAATACATGGTATTACTTGTAATACTAAGGAGCAGTTTGGTAATTCATGGAAAGCAGAGAGGCACTGAGGTCTGATGAAGTGCCTGATAAAAGGGAGCTTTCCCAGAGGTTTCCTGTGTCACCTGTGTCAATCTTGGAATTTTACTATACTTTTCTGCCCACTTATAAAATGAGGAGTTCTTCCTTACCCCATTGTACAGACATGTCTAATAGGTCTCTTGAACTGACTCTCACTTGCGGAAAATCTTTGAGCTCCACAGCCTGGCAAAACCCATGTAGCTATGGGCAGCTTGCCTAGCTTAATACCCTGCTTTCTCAAGCGGTTGTTTTAGGACTCATTTAGGATTACGTTATCACAGCTGTGTTGCTTCAGTTTGCGTCAGACCATGGACAGAACTAGCTTGTGCCATCTGTGAAGGTTAACTAGATATATCTGTGAGGATGAAGCTATGGGTACTTCCAGAAGAATAGAGCACTAAACCCACTTGTCTTTTTGTGTACATGTATATCCAAAGGTGAATCAAGCTACTGGCATAATGAGAAGGGAGTGGCAAACACAAGTTACTTGCCTTAATAGCACTGTCAAGAACTTTTAGTTTTCTTCAAAAGCGTTTGAGAAGCAGAGAGGACAGCTTAAGAGCAAAGTTGTTCTAATGGAGAGAGATGTGGAGGCAGGTCATCCTGAAACTGCACTTTAACTGTATCACTATGGATTATCCCCCATCTGACGCACACTCTGAGCTCTTTAAAAATCCAAACACAAGATGTTTAGCTTAAAATTATTTAACAATATTTTTATTGCGTTAAAATCCCTTTTTTCTCCAGTGTAAGTCCGGCCCCCAGCCTGTGCTGCTGGTACACTGGTGCTGGAGCACCCAGAGTAACTCTCTTGTTTTAGGGGAACCTGTTTGATTCATGACCCAAATATTGGAAATTTTGATAGTATGCTTTGCCCTAGAAAGCTTTTTTATCCAGTTAATTCTGTTGCAGAGCAGTTAAAACTTGCTTTTTCAATGCTCATGGAAGCAAATCTCACATTTTGAACAAGATGATGGAGGATGATTTCAGCCACAGGTTTACTCTAGTAATAGGGACTAAAAGCATCCTTATATTTATTTAGTATTTTGGAGGAAAACCCACTTGCACACAAAAGGAATTAAGTGTTTGGTTTGTTTGCTTGCTTTTTTAAAACTGTCTCAAACCATGACAAGGTTTTGTCTCTAGAAGTGCCATTTATTCTGTATTACATGTAACCAGTTTGCAGGGCTGATTAATATGGAACTGCATCAACAAAAGGCAATACTTGATTTTAGTGGAATTCATCTTTTAAGAAATGTATCACTTAACACTTCAGCAAACTAGTATTTAATAGCTCCTGGACTGTGCATGAGCTATTCCCCAGAGCATTAATTTCATCCTAAATGCATCACAAGTGTAAGTATACTTTGAATAACGAGGTAATTGTGCATGAAAACAGTTACATATGCAAATGACTTGCTGCATCTTGGATCTACAAGTTGCTGGGCTGCTTCTGTTTAAAACAATAAAGTATCTTCATGATTAATTGTTTTTATTGCCCTTTCAAAATTTCTTTAAAGAAATATACCAAACTTTGAACAGTTTTTCTTTGTGAATGATGTCCACTTATCAGCCTATTCTAAAGCTTCATTTTCATTTGAGACACATTTAAAGCAGTACTTTATTTGCCTGAATTAAGCTGCCCACAGTTCTTAATGATCTTAGACAACTCGCACTGCATTCAGTCTTGTCAGCAGTGTGTGGATTGTAAACTTATGCAGTAGCTGTGCTACTTTCATCAATAGTCTTAGGAACAGATGTTACCTGCTAAACACATAGCACTGGTGGGGAAAAGATACTAGTGAAAAGCAGAAATGGGATTGAGAATGTGTTGGCACAAACACCTCCACACTAAATTTAGTTTATCTTGCAGGTGCAGGATATTTATTAGAAGAGACTTTTAGTTCCAGTTAAAAGTGGCATTTCTCTCAATTGTCTAGTTTAAAGGTAGAAGAAAATTAGTTCAAGTGTGCTCATCTCAGTAGTCCATGTGAGTGAGTTTTGCTGATTAAGAAAAAATTTGGGCCAGCTCTTAGAGACCAGCCTTTATCAGAGTGTCTCCTTTGCAGGACAGAGACAAACACCTTCACAGCTCTGTACAGAGAGCGCGGTTGAAATCGTTTTCCTGACAACCCAGTGAACTCTAGATTCCTCACTTCCAGGAGCCCCCTGCTGCTGAAAGGGATGAAAAGCCTATGTGTTGCTAAGTCACAACAGGAATTTTGCAACTTAAAACTACCTTTTCTTTCTTCCAGTGTAAAATGGGGACCTACAGAAGTCCCAGCAATGTTACTTTGCACAGGCCAACTCTAAAGCCAATATATTATTAGGCACATTAACAGTAGACGTTGAATGAGTGATGTTTTGTGAAAAGCCTCTAAGTACATTGCCTTTCCAAGTGCTCTTAGATGCCTGTGGTAACAGCCATGTTTGCAGTAACTGAATCCTCACATCTGCAACTTAAAATAAGAGCTTCAAAAATTTGGTTGCCATCAAGTATATCAAGGAAATAATTTGGTAATATTTAGTGGACGCTGACAGACAAGTAGCAAACCAAATTTTTCATCTAAGACTTTCTGCTATAGAAGTATTTGTCTGCTTTTTGAGGAATCTGGATTGATTTTTTCAGTAGTTAAAAGGTGATTTCATTCTTCAGAAACCAGAGAGAAAGGACAATCTTAGGTATAAACTCTCCCTGTTGCTGTGATTGGGGGACTCTATAGGTATAATGCTGTGGAAACAGATGCCAAGACTACAGAAAGCTGGAATAGAACTAAACAAGAGCAAAGAATGACTGAAGTGCATGTCCTCTGCAAAGCAGGGTTTCCAGCCTATGTCTTTCATCTTGCATGACATTAGGAGGGATTGGTTGTCTAAATAAAGGAAAATGTAAAAAGCCACTAAAGGAAAAACGTGGATCATTGTGTTTACAGGACATTATCATCCGTGTGTTCATGTGTATATATATAAAATATTCCTCCTCTGATGATGTTTTACAGTTCTTATTAGAATAAGGAAGAAAAGTAAGCATTAATATAAGAAGGAGAGGATAAAGCCCCTGGTCTTTGGCCATTTCCTGATCTATTACACAAGTAATATTTTTAACAATCAAGGAAAAATAGAAGGACATGTTCTGCCTTGTGTGTTCCCCTTCTCTGCAGCCCCCTTCTTCCTGGGTTCCCTCAGGTGGCAGTAACTGCACTGCTCAGAATTGTTAGCCACATGACCAGATACGGTGCCAAGTCCAATGCAAAGTAAACTTGAGCAGTGCTTGCCTTCAGATTATTTTTGCTGTGATTTGAGAAGGGCTGCTCAGTGCTTTGTTTCCCTGTGGGTGTAGGCTTCAACTTCTGATGAGAAATGCTTAAATGTAAAAGCCACAGGTAAGTTTGAGCATGACCTGACACATGATAGAAGGGTCTCATAGGAGTTACACACAATAACACTATGTCTTTAATAGTTTTTTTTGTTTGTTTGTTTATTTGTTTGGTTTTGTTTGTTTGTTTTCTGGCAAGTTTAGCAGAAAAAAATAGGACAAGAGCTTCACGTCATTCCCAATGTCATTCCATAGTCTTTGAAATTATTTCTGCTTTAATTCAGTGTGTATTATTTCTTCTTCTCAACTGTAGAATCTATAGGTTTTTAATAAACAAAAATATTTTCCTGCTTTTAGTGTATTAGAAACTCCAGTACGCTATCCTGTGGTTTTAATTCTTATTTATTTATTCACTTCCTACCTGTGTCATCACCCACTCCCTATGAAGGCGCTGGAGCCACCCATTTTTAGTACCAATAGTTTGATCGGATGAGTATGTATGCGAAATTACCTATCTCATATTTTGTCTATTCCTTTATTACAATGAAGACATAGAGCACAAATGCAGTTGAAGAAGTTCATAATGCAGTTGATGAAGCCCAAACCAGGATTACGTATGTATTTTTTATTATTGAAGTATTTAAAGTACTTAAGTGGGTTTTAAAAATTATTTTTAAGTATAACTTGCAGAAAATTTCCAGTAGTCCTTTGCTCAGCATTTCCTCTACCTGCGAGATCACTGGAGTAGTTTCTCCCTTTTTTTGAGTGAAGACTCTATTGGCCTCATTCTGCTACACTGTCAATCACTGAATAAAGCTTTTATTGACCTGTCATTTGCAGATATCAAAAACAGTGGGAATCAAGCCTTTTGTAAGCACATGAAAGCTTTACCACACAGAAAAATGTGTCAGCTTTTTTGATTTATTTGTTCAGAATTTTTCACTTATTGCCTTCTGGGTCAAATGACATGTATTTGGAGGCAGATTGTAAGTCCTTTAAGTCCTCTTTTTTTAAAGTACCTAATTATGTAGCTTCTCTTAGCTGAAAAATATTCATGATAAAGAAAGTTTACTGCATCGTGTTTCTCAAAGGATGTACCTACTGAATCTCTAAGATGCTTTTCTTCACTAGCCTAATTCATCTAGTGAAAATGGGGGCAATGCAAGTACAGTCATCAGGGCCCAAAGGCAGAGGATGAAAGCAGAGAAACTGGCTTCTGTTGTTCCTGACCCTCTCCTTGGGAAACAGCTTTTGCTTATGTCAAGGAAAAAAATATTATTTTTTTTTAATTAACTTCTGAATAAGTATGTAACTCAACACACAAACTTACACACAGTCACGTTTTCTTCTTGGCTTTGTTCTAATACTTTGACAGTCACTACTAAATCAAATATATATACTAACTTCTTTTAGAAATCAGTCTGTAGTACCAGCTGGCCTGGGCTATTACTTTTGGAAAACAGAGATATTTAAAATTGCTTACAGTTTTGCCTTAGAAATGTCATAATAGATGGGGAAATAGAGAGGTGGAAATTTTCCTCAGATGAGCATATGCCAGACCAGTTTACTTTTGAAGAGCTGTGATTGTCAGAGGCTCAAATTGGGCCAAGTCAAATTAGCACTAATTAGCACTTCAGCATCATTTGTGCTGTAAATACAGCATCCACCACAACTTACTACTGCCTCATTGTGGCAGCCTGTGAATAAATCCTCAAGTACCTAGCAGATGCTCAGTTTAGAGGACATTAACCATGTCACTAACTAGATAGCAGGATAGCCTACATTTATGAGAACTTGATATGTTCAAAAAGAAAAAAACCAACAAATTTCTTCCTGTTACCAGGGTGAGAAAGATATATTAATACTGAGACAGGGTCTTCACATACTTCAGGGTTAATCACCTTATTTTCGTAAAATGCTGTTCAAAATTTCTCTAGATTTTAAGCAGTAGTTGCATTATTAATCTAGTTTGAAAACTAAAATCTGGAAGATTTATTTATAAGAAGGGGCTTCTTTTTCTACACAGGCATCTGCCTTCCTGCTTGCCTAATTCCCCTCTCCCATTTAGAAATCTGAGTGGTGGCTGCCTCTAAAACAAATAATGCAGAGGGTTTCTCAGCAAAGCAAGGGGTTGCATTTGCTCTTCTTTTGCAAAATTCAGCGGCACTGCTCCTTGGCTGTATGAACAGCTGTGGCAATAGCCCAAAGCAGATGGAAAAAGAGTGGGTACAGTGGCAGATGAGATGGAGTAGGAGAGGGAAGGCAGCATTTGGTTGAGCGGTTGGGTAGAGAGGAATTTAAAGCAAGGGAGGGTTGGCAAAAGGGTTTTGAAAACAGTCAAAACATGGAACAGAGCTAGTAGTAAGTCCCATGAAGCTGACAAGATCACTGAGAGCCTGCTGGAAAAAGTTGCATAAGACCTCTTAAATATATTTGATCTGAACAATGTTTTGAATGCTGATGAGACTGGACATGCTTTATAGAACTACTTGAAACTTCTCTATGTATTTTAATGGTAAGTAACTTTTTGACAACAGGAAAACAAAGAAACTGCTTCCTTTCTGAAAATGGGACTTACAGAGAAAGTTTTCTGTTTTAGAAATGTAGCAATGCCCAAATGTATATATATTTTTTTAAACAAAACCACAAAACCAACAACAACACAACGAAAACTCTAAACCTTGTTTAATGCATCATCATGAAGAACTGCCTGCCCTTTCTTTTAACTGAATGCCTTATCCAAGGGGAAGAAACCTTTCAGTAGTAAAGGAAGAAAATTGCCTTGGAATGGGTGATTTCACTGGTCATCCATCCACTTCACTATAAACAGTACATAGTCTTCCTGACATTGCTTCTCACTAAATATCAGTTCTCATTTCAGAGTCTCTGTCTGGCAATAGTATACATTAGGCTATGCTGCTTAGAAGTAACAAAACATGCTGTGGATGTGGTGAAATAAAATTAATCTATAATGCTACAAAAGAAGCATACGTTGAACACTTCTGGATAAATGGGGTATTTAATCACCAAAGTTTTGGTCTTTAGCCTTTTAAAATGCTTGATTACATATGTTTAGGACTCTTGCCCCAGGGCATTACACAGAAGTTTGGGATTTGATGGCAGAAAGCTGCTGGTTTTGGTTGCTTCTGGTATTCACTAAACCTCAAAAAAAAAAAAAAAAAAAAAAGAATTTAAGCAACATTTTTCTATCAATCATCTCTATTATAATAAGAACAGGAAAATGGCATTTTTTTTCCTGAAATTTAATTATGAAAATGTTGACAGATTAGGATTCCAGATTATATTTTCACATGTTTTGACTATTATGAGTAGCGACATCTGCCTGCTTTGGAGCTCGAATTTAAAAAAAACATTGCTGCCTGGTTTATAATTATAGTTGCTCATTATTCTCATCAAACCATAAAATCATTTTAGCATAAATTCCTCATGTAAATGCTATTTTTAAGTTTTATCAGGGTTAAACACCAGCCATTATTCCTTCTGAGAAGTAACAACTAGGAGAGTTTAATGGAACTCCCATCAAAGATGAACATGGAAGAAGATTGAGAGATGCTTCTGTTCATGCTGCCTGCAGCCTGGAGGGGAACAGAGCAAGGAGAACCTCTATAATTTACTGTGCTTCTCTGTTGAAGGGAAAAAAGAATTAAAACCCATAACCTAACCCAAAGCCCAGTAAAGCCCGTGGGAGGCTTTCTGTTAACTTCAATGTGCACTAGATCTGGTTGATAGATTTCTAAAATATAAAGCATTTCACATGGTGTGTTGAAGAGATTTTTCCTTGCAACAGACACATATAATGAGATCTTTCATTCTTTCTGTTTCCCAGATTTGGCCTTAAAGAAAACCCTAGAGCTGAATGTTGCTGAACTTCAGGTAGAGTTAGATCTGACCTGAATGCTGAGGACAGAGTCCTTGTCTATTCTTGTTTGTTGCTACATGTAAGTTCTTTCTCATTTGCTGCTCTGTTCTTGGCTATCTGAAGTTTAGGTAAAGAATTCTGAACCAGAACTTTTCTCTCTACCCCTTCAACAGGACTTACTGCTTCCCTCCTGCAGCACATCTTGTAGTCACGGATGTGTGGAGAGTTACCTTTACAGAGAGATGCTGGCAAGTTTCTGTTTTTCTCAGCAAGAGCGCACAAGGTAGAACACCTCGTGAAAAGTTAAGATTTGCTTTTCAGGCAGTTAGATATGAGCACACCAGTATGCCATTGTGTCCTCCTAGTTAATTGGTCATCTGTTATTTAGTTTCTTGAGTGGATCTTTGTACCAACCACTTACATATCCTAAGTGTCAGAAATACTTTTTGTTTTGAAGTGTTGGTTTCCTTCTCTCTGTGGTTCTTGACAATATGATTCATGTGAGCAATGAAGAATTTTGATTTTTATTTTCTCTGTACAAAATGATTCATCTAAGAGTGTGAGAAAAGTGCATTTCCCTTTTCGTGTCTGGAAAAGAGTTATCATTGCAGGGAAATCATCCCTTATTTCTCACCTGGCACTTGGGCATTGGCTTGGAAAGTGGTGCAGGTTCTTTTTGGACTGGGTATCTGTTTTCCAGGATTTGGAGTGCTGCAGACTCCAGGCCATCTCCTGCTTCTCTGTTATTTGTACTACTACAGGTTTTCCCAGAAACATGGTTGTCTTTATCTGGCTGTTAAAGTCACTGAGAAGACTTGAGAACAGAGGAGATAAGGTACCAGCTGAACAATAATTCTTCACATTTTCTATTCCTTTTCATCAGAAGACTGGGATGGAGGTGCTGTGTGCTATTTGAGAAGGTTATATGATTCCTTTGTGAACAGAAGTGAGTGGACTCTCACATGTGGACAGCCTGGGACAGGGAACACCTGAAGAAGAGTTTTCCACACCGTGTTCTCAGCAGTGCTTGACTGAGGCATTCGTTTTGTTGCTCCTGGCCAAGCTCTCCATTCAAAACCTGTAGACTGGAAGACTGCTGGTATCCCCAGGGAGTCCTGACAGGAGAGGAGAGCAAACCTAGTCTAGAGGGTCAGGACCTGCCTTCTGTGAAGTATCTCCAGCTCTAGGATTGGCTCTTTCTATTTTCTGGTAGGTATTTTTCATTCTACTAATTTGAGGGCTATAAATTAGCCCAAGAGCTCCAGCTACATTTATGTAAAGTTTGTTTGAAGGTTTCCTATGACAGTTGAACTAATGACCCAGCAAAGCTGCTGTTTCCAGTTCCTTGTTGCCTGTGACAGCTTCAGGTTGCTGTGGTTTATCCCATGATCATGTAGATACCTCCTAGTGAGTACATGCCAGCACATGGGGCAAAGAGCCACCTGCCTACACTTAGTTTGAATCCATTAAGCACTGTTTTAGCTGGCAAACTATAAGGACTACAGTGGAGACTGTGACTGTGTTGCAGGGCCATTTTAGTGGTCAGTATCCCGAATTACTTTAGTGGATAGATGTGATGACAGCTGATGGAGTTTTATAAAATTGTAAACTGTCTATGAAGCTGATACAGTAGGGTTGCTCGTTTTCCTAAAATAGAGAATGTGAAATACTCAACTGATCTAACGCAATATAAATATTTACTAAAATTAATTTTTAGTGTTTACCTTTGAGTGGGAGAGCACATTTTGAACAGTCAATCTCTGTTGTGCCCAGCTATGAAATGCAGAATATGTTCAGTGGAATCCTGTCATCAAGCCATGGATGCACATATTGATGTTTTATACAGTAAACTAGTTAAAGTGCGTCCTGCTGTGTTGTTCTGAGCACAGGAGAAATAAAAGGTGTAACTAGGCCCAAGATTCTGCATCAAGAAATTACATGTTTAAACACAACGATGACTTTTATATATTCAGCCATAATTAGCAAGTCATCACAGAAAGGCCCTTGAAGAGTTTACTGTGGCACTTCCAGCATCTTGCCTAAATAACAAAGCTGATGCCTTTGGCAAGTGCTTATCAGCAGCTGGTAGCCATGGATATTTTTGTTGTACAGAAAAGCAGCAAGCTGTTTCCCATGGTACTCTACACTGTGCCTCCTGGGCGGTACTGTCAAGGTCTCCCATAGGAGTGTGTTTGCTTTTGTGCCCCACAGAAAGCTGTGGTGCCATCGCAGCTTTGACAATGTGCTGCTGCTGCCACCAAAACAATCTGTATGTTTGCAGAAACAAAGCACTACACATTGTGGTTCCTGCTAGTGTGTTGCATTGGTAAAGTGGTCACATTCTGCTATTCACTATATTTAAGCAGTTCTTTAGTTTCTTTGTTTCTTTGCAATTGAGAGAGATGAGTTGAGGAGGATGCAAGTGGAAATAGAGCATGGAAAGAAATTTTCAATGAGGTCAAGCTGCTGTTTCATCGTATGAGGAGGAGCTAAAGGATAACCATCCAAGCTTACTGAAAATGTAGATCTCTAGTAAAAGGTAAGGATTCTCAAATATTCATTAGACATTTTATACCAGGAATGTTGTGTTTTTCAAATACATTCTTTGCAATGGTTTACTTTTATTTTTTATCCCACATCTAAAAAAAACCCATACAACAAACCACCACCACCAAAAACAAATAATACAACTCTGTTTAGGGGAGGGGAGGGGAGGGTACTTCTTCTGTAGTTTGTGAAGAGTGACACAAAGAGTGTAACAGTACTAACATTGTTCTGATCCTTTTCTATCTGCTTTGTCCTGATGTGAGTGATTGTGCAGTGTTAGGACAGTAGAAACTGCCTCTACTTGTGTGTATGTGTGTGTCACATGCTTTTAAAAACCCCTGTGTGTATGCTCCCTTGCCCATAAGCTGTGTTACCAGAACTGGCCTTTGTGAGTTTGGAAGCTTGCCAGGTGCACTTAGAAAATTCCTGGGGCTGAGACTGTTTGCTGTCCGAGTTCTTGCTCTTCTATTAGCAGTTGGTTTAAACACCTAAATTACTTCATTTTGCCATGGATGTGGTTCATGCTTCAGAGGACACAGGAGTTATTGATGCTTTGTGTAACTGTGCTGTTGAATTCTGCCTTTCCACCTTAGTAAGAACGCCTTTGTGGTGTCTGAATAAGTCAAAGACTACAGAGATGTTCAGCCTTCCCTGAGTGGGACTTTAGTTACATAAAATTGTGTCTTGGTGCCTGGTGTTGTTTGTTGTGGAATAGCTGTGTACAAAACACAAAGAAGGGTGTCCCAAAGTGGGAAAGAGAGATGTAGATTGAGAAGGCCATGCAAATGAAGTCAGTGAGATTTAAAAGAATCAACAATTAACCTTGCTGCTCTGGAGCTCATAGCAAATGTTATCACCCCAACTGTTGTCATGTCTTGTGATATGCCCCTTGCATATATTCTTTTTCCAGAAATTTGAGTATATTTGTAGAACATTTCTATCAATATAATGTCACAATCCAGGTATGTTTTAATTGTTCCTTCACCCGTGGCTGTTCATCATTACAAGGCTGAGAAGGCATCATGCTGTGGCAAGCACAGCTGCACAGTGAAACAAAAAACACAGTGGTATGAGATGGATGGGAAGTATCATTCACGAAAACTCTTCTGGTTAAAATTAGTACAGGAAACAGTAAGGTCTTTGTTTTAAAAAGGAAAGGAAAAAGAAGATGAGGAAAAAAGGAGAAAGAGAATAAAGCCTCCTGCAGAGTGGGCACAAGGGTGGGATTGTTGAAGTGTTTCAAAAAGTCTTAATAACCAGGGACAGTGAAAAGAGGTGAGAAATGTGGAAAAACCTGCTCCACTGACAGGACCTACCACATCCTGGCAGCAGCCGGCAGGGGACTGCCAATGGTGCACAAAGGCATTTGCAAATTATCTAGAATACCTTTTGCTCATGAAATATGTAATTAAGAATGGAACTTTTTTCTACATCCAGCTGCCACATAACATTATTGAGTTTTTATGTTGTAGGCATAAATCATAAATTGAAGTCAGGTGAATCTTAATGCAGGGACTAATTACAAAGAGGATGGATCTGCAGCATCACAAAATTCTAATGGGGTCAGGGCTGAAATACCACAAGAAATGCTATTTCTTTTCCTTCCTTGTCTGGGAGCTATTATCTGTTTTAATTCATCTTTATTGAAATATGAATCCCATGAGTCCTACCTTTGATTTATTTCTTTATCTGCGCTTTGTTGACTTCATAGGTTATACAAAACACAGCAGGGGAGAGCTGTGAGACTCTGCATCAAGCATTATAGTGCATTAGAGTAATCACTTTTGTCTCTAACACATCAGATGTTGTCATCAAGTTTTATGAGTTTAGGTGTTAGTTTTCTCAGAATCTCCTGAAACTATTCATCTTAATCAGTAGTAGTATAAGATTCTTCATAAAGTTGGAATACATGTTACTATGAAGAAATTTTGTGGTAAATGCACCCGCTTAACATTTCCAAACAAAGTGATTAAAAAAAAAAAAAATCTGTGTCTCAGAAAGCTTTCTTTATAAAAGGAATTTGAAACTGTTTGTGTAAGGTTAAAAGTCACAGTATTTTCCCCTTAAGGGACCAGATGTTCAGCTGTGGTTTGTGATTTACAGGCTAATCACTACAAGTGCTCCTGAGCCTGTCTGTGCACCAGACACCCATAACTGCTGGTGTGGCAG
Organism: Lathamus discolor; assembly: GCF_037157495.1. Taxonomy (NCBI): domain Eukaryota; kingdom Metazoa; phylum Chordata; class Aves; order Psittaciformes; family Psittacidae; genus Lathamus; species Lathamus discolor. Next base: position 15,278,441 of record NC_088909.1, on the reverse strand, counting down.
CAGTACCCCAGGTACCAAGGCTGCTGTTGTTCCCTCTGTCCTCCTTGCTGCAATGTGACGTGTTTTCTTATTGTCCTCTGTGAATATGTAGGTATTTTTTGTCTTTCAACCCTGATCAAGAAAAGCTGAAGAAAATGCAAAATGGGTGGTGTTATAAAATATCACAGTTTCAAAAGACAAACATTACAATAAGATGATCCAGCTGTTTGATGGGCAACCCTATGAACAGGTTTCTTAAATACGAGCTTAGCTGTTGCTCACTAAACTTTCAAGGGAAAAGAAAATATGAGCTAAATAGTCCCTGTTCTCTCAGCTGTGCATGGTGGAAAGCTGGCGTACCAGTCCATGAGCAGCAGCTGCCCAGCAAGCTGGCACTCTTGTTGAGAAGGTTGTTCCATGTGGTTATTTCTAGTTCCAGTCCTTTGCTTCTGCTTCATTTTTTTTAAGGCGTTGATAAATAGAAGACCCTGAATGAAGTGGTTTGGCATTTGTTTTCTGATGTGGCAAACAACAAACGTTGCAGTGTCACAGCTGTGTTCAAGGCCGTCTTATTCATCAGCAGCCTCAAAGTAGCTGTGCCCTATCATTATGAAATGCTATAGATTTTTTTTTTCATCAGTCGCAAAGTAGAACTTGAAAAGAGAAGTGCTCAGAGAGCAACAAGCAATAAGAGACATCTTGTACATTTAATAGGGCATTTATACATCATTTTTATTATCAGGGTTTTTTTTTTGCCATGGGGTGCTTTACCTTTTAGAAACTCTCAGCACTATTCCAAACAGCAATGTTATCCTTGCAAGGTTTGCTTTTGGGTGACAGTATCCCCTTCACCCATATATTCTTTACAACCTCCTGTTGGGAACTGTGTGTCATCTTGTATTTGATTAAAGGCATCCCACAGTGTGGATTGTCTGAAGAACAAGAGCTGGTTTGGCACTGCAAGACCCTGGAATATCATCAGTCCCCCTGTGGCTGGGGCAGGATTCAGCAAACTTGCTGAGCTTGCTCTCCTGTTCATGTATCATGTCATGCTGCGGATAGCTTGCATGCAATGTGGCTTTCACTATGAAAGGCTGCTTCATGGCTGTGGTTTGAGCACCCTGTACTTCCGTTCTCTGTTTAAGCATTGTTCCAGTTGAACCAGTATGTTTTTACCTATGTACTGCAGTCCTACCATATGGAAAGTTTATTTGAACTCTCAGAAAGCAATGCACATTGAGTTATTTTTTCACCCAGTGATGATTTGTTTAATGTTGGATTGAGTATGTGAATTTGGGTGCCAAAACATGTATCTCAAGTTCTGTAAAGGTGAGAACTGTGTCTGTGTAAATGCAGTAAACATCACAGCTTTGTGCAGATTGTGATCACTCTGTATAAAACCTGGGCAAGAGAGATTATAGTAAGTGCTGGCATTTATGGAGAAGCAGTTTGTCTGCTCATGTCACTCAGTGCAACAGCTGCATCTGAAATTTGTTGCCCTTTGCTTATAGACTGATTCTGGTATTTGAAACACTTTGAGTGTTTCACTGCTCAGATGTCCAGAATTTGAAGCAAAATCAATTATAACTGCTATAACAGGTGGGTTTATGGTCATGATGTTTCAGTGACACTGTAGGGGAAAGCATTGGGAGCTTTCAGCTAATGCTTATTTGCAGATATTTCTGCTTTGAAAACAACAGTAATTGATGCAGAAAAAGCAGGTAGAGCAGGATCTGTGCCCCTACAGGGAAGAAACAGGCAGTATAATGTTAGGAATAGAAAAAAATAAGATGTGATACAAAAATGCAAGTCATGTTTTAGATGGAAGATAGTTGGTTTCACTGCACTGGCTTCTAATGGCAATCTCTTTGCAGGATACTTCACAAGTGATGGATTGAGGCACACACATAATGACCTGTTCCAGTCAGAAACTGAGACAGCCTCAAATGGAGTTGCCAATGAGATCTATAGAATGAGACATGTGAACGTATACAACAGTAGTGTTGGTACAATTTTGCTTGTGTATCTTCCTGCCAAAAAGTAAAAAAAAAAAACCAAAAAAACAAGGCTGCACATTTTGGAGGATTAATCATCTGAGACTTTTCTTTAATTTATCACCAACAGGAGTAATGCTCACTTTGTTTCTGTTTCACAGGGACACCCACAGAGCCTTTAAAAAGCATAAATAAAATGAAGTCCACACAGGCTGTGAGTCTGTGTAGCAGCTGTTCACATGACACTATATTTTATCTGCATACATTTAATCATTTTTTTTCCTGAGCAACTGTCTCAATCTGTCAAAATATTTGTAAATGGATTCAATTTCCAGTGAAATTTGCTTTCACTAGCACAACAGGGAGACAGGGAAGACTTATGCCCAGTGGGAAGAAAAAATGCAGAATTGTTTTCTACTGCAGATCGAACAGCTCAGTCCTAAGGCTTTTGCCTAGACAACCATGTGAAGCCAGTACTCTCACTTAGCAGATACCTAATTTCTGGGAGCAGATATTTCATTTAATCAGAGATCTCTCCACAACTGAGCAAGTACAAACAAAATAGTAGGTGATAGAGGACAGGTCTGTATTTTGGTAGAGGCTGAAGTCAGTCAGAGAGGGAGGATACTTGGGATTTGCTCCTGGGTTTACCCCTGAATTCCTGCATCCCTCTCTTGTTTTCCTCTTCTGTAATGGGTTAATGTTTCCTTCCTGTAATCTCCATAGTCTTGAGGGTGCCTGGGGACTGTGTGACATTTTACTACAATAATTAACCAGATGAACAGATAACTATTTCCTATCATTTCTCCAGCAAATTCAGTGTCTGTGTGAGCCCATCCTCCTCGTAACTGACCCTCTGAGTGCACAGGTGTGGAAAGATCACTTAAGCCTCTTGGCTTTTTGAATCCATCACTGCCCTATCTATGAGGTAACACAGATCCCCGTGTTAGACTGATTCGACAGAGAGGAGCAATGTGTCCTGGGAAAATGGTGATGAGGGCAGGTATCATCATGATGCATAGCTGCACTCCAGAGCTATCCTGGAGGAAGCTGGTTAAAGTGCAGAATGTGGGATCACCTTCAGAAGTGAAAACACACAGATACACCAACATTGCCCACCTGCTCTTGCAGGCTAGTCTAACATCAGCTACCTGCAGGCTATTTCAGAAGCTTCTGTACCTGCAGTCATACCAAAGCTGTGCACTTGCAGCTGTAGAAATCCTCATGCTTTAATTGCACCCTGAAGGAAATAAGCCTTAGCTCAAAACAATACATTGAACTTTAACTCTGTTGTATAAACCAGAAAATCTACATGACAAGTCTTTTTTTAAGCCCTAATCTGTAGCAGTGAAAGTGGCAGTTTAACGTGTTTGCTAGAGCAAGGGGTTTCTGTGTGAACAGGACTACCCAAGGCCTTACAGAAGGATTTGCAGGGTGAAGGAGCTGGTTGGGTTGTGTTACTTGGTGGATGTTCCAGTCTGTGCAGGAGCTGCTTGTACCATAACTAGAGCAAAGATGTCACTGCCTTACACACAGGCAGTATCAAGCACTAACCAGTCTGTTTTGGTATAGTCTTGAGGCCACAGAACCATAGAATTGGAAAGAACCTTAAGATCATCTAGTTCCAAACCCCCTTCCACTGGCAGGGACACATCCCACTCGTCCTTTATGCCTCTGAATTGGGTTAATGGTAAGCCTTGCTATAAAGCAGAACAGTTGATAGCCACCTTGTCTTTACTAAGACTGTGGTGTATGCATCCCAGCTGGGACCACTGCTGCTCTTGGTGGTCCAACCATGGTTTAAGGCTGGCACCAGGAGCTGTGCTGGCCAGCGGGTGCTGCTCCCTGCTGGCAGAAGGGCAGGGACTTTCATAGTGCCTCTGTACTGAGACCCAGGTCTCCAGTCAGATTGATTTCGTTTTAACCACAGGTGGAAAGAAGTGGGGAAGCACTTTCAAAGGCAGGTACTTGTTTCAACTGTGAGACAAGGCCCTACCACCTCCTAGCTGAGACAAATGGACTCCTGCATTTCCCACACTTATGTCAAACCATATAAACTCTATGACCTAGCCTAGAAAATACATGGTTCTTCAGACGTGATTTTCTTTCCATCAAGATTGTTTGTCACATTCTGACAGCTCCCAGGAGTATTAAAATCTCATGTATTTACACCAAAACCGTGCAGTCTGTTGATGTCAGAGCTATGTGCAAGGTCTTCAGATCGAAACAGAATTAGATTGTTTTGCTTATGGCTCCTTTGGCATTCTGGACTTCATACTCGTTGGTTAAGTGGCCAGATGTCCTGAAGCCATTGCACACAGCTGGACAATAAACTGTCTGCTACAGATAAATAGCAAAGGCCTTCCTGCTTTATTAGGGTAAAACTGACAGTTTTATTGACTGTCTTTTTGCATTGATCGTATTTACAGTTACACTCGACCTATTTGAATCATTTCAGTAGCAAACTGGATACTCTCTGAAAGCAGTTCTGATTCCAGCCTGAAGAATAGGTAGCTGTTTAATGGATACAAAGAGCTGTCATATAGCTGCATTTTAATATGAAAAATAATTATTCCTCTCTAACAGCTCTAACAGCTGACAGCTTGTTTTGCTGTAGGCAAAATACAGCTTTGATAAAGTACATTACCAAAATGAGCTCAACTAGTTTGAGAAACACACTACACTAGCAAATCAGTGTTTTTACCACCTGTGTACATGACAAAAAAAAAAAGGGGGGGGGGAGAAAAAGCAACACCACCAACCAATCAACCAAACAAACAAAAAAAGCAAAGCCAAGAGTATCACCCTACATCAGATGGATCAAGTAGCTGATAAATGGAGGATCTCTGCAGCTCTGTCTGTGGGTCTGTTTCTCAGGCTATGGTCCTGTGGGCCGCTGCTGTTCTGCAAGACATCAGGAGGTCTTCTGTCAAATGGTGAAGAGAAAAAACCTCTCCTCTTAAAAAAGCCAATGTGCATTCCCAGAAATGCAAGCAAGCAAAGTGTGTGTGTGTACATGATATATCAACAGCGTGCATAACTGGTTGTAAATTGAATTGTCGTGGCATCTTGACAGAACATGATCATAAGAAGATGAGCTACTCCTTTCTTCAAAATACACAATTTAGAAATATTATTCTAGGAAATGCAGCTACACTTTTCTTAATATGCTGCCCTGGTCTGCTGCCACACACATACATGCCTCAACTCTACCAGCACCCCAAGAAACTCCAGCAGAGGTGCCAGGGTGTTGCCAGGGAACACCCCAAGAGCCTTCCACTTCAGTGTTGACATTAACAGCTGCACTTAATTATAATCACATCAGAGGTTTTTCTCTTTTGTTGATTTTCTTTCTTTTTTTTCACTAATGCAGAGAAAGTCGGGATTTCAGAAGTGCTCTGCTGGAAAATGTCAGGTAAATATTACCGACCCGTGAAACCAGCCGCAGCTTTGCAGAGCGTGCTGTTGAATCAGTCTGTTTGACCAGACCGCGGGCACGGGCCACGCCAGAGGGGCAGGAAAAGGTCTCGGATGAAGTCTAAATAACGAAGTTACTGTGAGCTTGGCCACACAAGGCTGAGAAGCCGATGCCGTTTGTCCAAACCGGGTTTTCTTGCGCCTGCTATCCCAGCGCAGGGCGGCAGATGGGGATGGTGCTGCAGAAACTGCCGAGTGCGCCCTCAGCACCCCTCACCCCCCCTCCCATTGTCACACCCGCTCTCCCGGTTGAATCGGGTTTATGAAAAGAGGGAGCAGAAAACGAAAATATTTCCAGTGACTCGTTTCTCTGGCTATTAATGTCGTTCCAGGAAAAAGAAAGTGGTAAATATTTAAAACTTCCACTCAGAAATGTATTAAATAGCAGACTGGGTGTCTGGCAATTTGACTAAGCACACCACAAGGCTGTGCTCAAAATGCATCGCTCTCCTTGTTTTCCAATCACTTATTTTACTATTGATCACCACCAAAACCAACCAACCAACCGAAAAAAAGAGAAAAAACCCAAACAAAGATACCACCAAAAAACAAACAAACAAAAAACCCCAAACCCAAACCAAACCAAATCAAAACAAACCCTCACCAGATCTAAGAAGGTCTGCATGAACGTGCCGGGGCATACAAATTACATAGTTTCAGAAGAAAAGACAAGTCTGGGAAAAATAATGGTATTGTGACATATTTGAGTACCGAGAACAGGCCAACAGACTAAAGGGAAGGGTATAGGTATTGAACAACAAAGTTTATTATAGGCTCTCTCTCCTGTACTGAAAAGATGACCTGATCCAACTGTATGAGACCGTTACCTCATCCAATCTATTAGATTTACACAGCCAAAGACTTAATTATAATGGAAGTTGTTATATCTCAGCTGACTTCAGTATGTAATGGCAACATATACCAGCCGTCTTTCCGTATGCATTCCCCTCCATCCCTGCCAACAGTTTGATCTTTTCTGGGAAGCCTTCCTTTGTTTGACCACTTCTTCTGTCTTTCAGTGCTGAGTCTTAGGATGATTTAAGATCTTTGGCCTCATGAACTTTGTACTGGTTTTAGCCCTGGTGGTTTCTTCCTAATAATCAGCCTTCCAGTTGTTTCCTTAAAATCTCTTACCTTCATTTATTGTTTCTACTTATGTATTTAAGCATCTATCTCTAATTTAATAATCTATATTCTAATAGTTAACTTAAAAGGAATATGACTGTTTATAAATAAGCATTGTATGTAAGTCCTGTGTTGCCTAAAGCATGTTGCTGAAAGGGCTTGTGTAAAAATTAAGGAAAATTCCCCAAGATAATCTCATTGATTTTCTTTCTGGAAAGGATAAATATTTGTTTAGCAGCCACAAAATTCTTTGAAGATATTAAACCCCACAAATGGAGTATGGTATATACAAATACTTGTTTGCCATGTCAAAGGTGCTATATTTCTGAATGGGACTATTTGGATTTTCAGGAGAGCTTTGCTGCCATTTGGATGCCCCAGTGAGAAAAATAGCATGCCCTTAAATTGTAGCTTAAAATAAGGCAGAATACTGAATTCTACTTTGGTGATTTAGGCATGTCACAATGATACTAGTTCAAAAATCCAGACCCAAGTGGATCTGTAGTGTTTTCTAAGTAAAAACCACTAGTTGTTGCTGCTAAGTAAAAGAAAACACAGTAAACCAGTGTTTCTGGGGAACTGCACAGATGAATGTGTTAACGGTCTAAGATGCTGTGTATTAGCATGAATCCATGGGTTAAATTGCTATTTGTAATTTGAAATTTCCTGAAAACCTTCTGAAAAGAGACCAAGAAGCTGCAGCATTATTTTTGTTTTGGCTAATAAGCCTGGCTAAGTAGAAGGTCACCTTAATGTAGAATTTTTTGAGCGTACCAAAATTTCCTCATGCTATACTGTGTCTCTGATAAAATAGCTGGATCTCAAGATGTGTGCTTCACTAATTGAAGGTCATATTAGCATGAATGGGTCTAACCTTGGCTGACAGCTACCGTTTCAATTTCATATTGGTTTTCTTATAAAGCAGAAATATGTTTTCCCTACATGAGTTGCTCTTCATAACCCAATCTCATCAAGGCTAATGTTGAATGGTATGTTCAGCTCTATCAATAATTTAATCTTTCCCCCATTTTAAACTATTTGAGTGAATAGAAATAAAATCCACATGCTATAGAAAAGATGTAATAGTGTGTATGTATATGAAACATCACACGACACTGTTTCTACTGTGAATTAAAGCTTTGTTAATCTTTAGCAATAAAAAAATCACATAGCTTCAGTGACGGTTTCCAGCATCTTATAAATGAATGCAGTTTTCATGAATATGGAAAAGGTTTTCTTGTGGGATTCAGAAATGAGGTGACAGTGCAGCAGCTGGCCAACAAGTGCATATGACTATTGGTACAAGGGTATAAATTTCACCCACTGCTGCAAGCACAAGGTAAAGATGCACTATATACAATAATTTGTTAAATTTTCTCCTGTGCAAAAGAACTGTTGACTCAATCAAGAAACACAATAAATAAAACATGCTTTATTGTTTAGGTTTTCTTTGTGGGGTGGGAGTGTTCCCTTGAAGCTTCTGGTTCTGGCTGCTGTCAGATGCAAGATACTTGCCTCAATGACCCATTGCATCTAATCAGGTCAGTTGTTCCTTATAAACCTAAAACCAGTGCTTACTCAGTACTTAGGTCTAATTTTAGTATTAAGAAGTGTTCTGAGAAAAGCGTATGACTGAGGCTCATAACAGCTTTAGATTCTACTTAAGTAACAAGTTAGGTGCATTTTTAAAGTATTTGGAGCTAATGGAAAACAGGTATTTTCAATGGAATATCAGCAGAAAAAAACATAATCCTAAATCAAAGTTCTTTGTAAATGTGCAAATGCTGTCCAGCATAATTGGCTAGAACTGCTATTTAGATGTTAAAGAGATCAGTCACCACAGCTAAGCAGTTATCAGGTGTGCAAATTAGTTTGCATATAAAATAGCTCTTGACAGGTCCCAAAATTAAAACTGCCTGGTTCCATGTGGCTCTGTTTAGTTTCACTCCACTAGAGACCTGCATGTGAACATTGTCTCCTTACTGATTTTGAACATAATGGAGAATTAGATTAATGATAGTCAGGATAGTAGCGTAATATAGGATCTTAGGAAGAGGAGAAATTGCAGCTGCCTTCGAGCATCAGTATGTAACTCTGGGAGGGTTTTGTGCCAAAAGCTGGATTTCTTGTAAGGACTGTAAAAACTTGTCAGGGCAATTGGCATTATCGATCAAGGAGTTTTTCTGCATTTGAATGAGAAGAAATGATAATAATGTATTTAGAATTTGTTTAGAGAGAAGAATTTGTGGCCAAACTAGAGAATGCTGAGCAAGGAGATGACTCTGAAGGGATGCTTCTCTGTTTCTGAGTAATTGGGCAGCTGGATCCCAAGGCAATTTGTTATAGAATCTTCCCCACAAATCTCTGCTGAAATATGCGGATTCCTGAGATGTGTCACCCTGAAAAAAATCAACATAGGTTTTCCTGCAATTTAATTTTGTACACATCAACACAATTTTTGATTACACTTCAAACTTTCAAAAAAGAAGCCAGTGTTTTCCTGCAGTGAAATTAGGACTTAAATCTTCATCCAGTTGATTTTACTCACAGCATTGCTCTCTGTGGACAGAAACAGACAATCTGCACAAGCTTTGTTCTCTATCCACAGCCCTGGCATATGGTAAGTGACTGTATAGATAAACCAAGATACTAGGTGCAAGCTCTGGTCTCCCAACTGCTCTCAGGTGAGAAAAATGGTTGACCAAGTTCAGTTTGCTTATTTTTTGTAGCTGTTGGGTTTTGGTGTTTTGGTTTTGTTGTTGTTGTTTGTTTTTTGTTTGATTTGTTGTTGTTGTTGGGTTGGTTTTGGGTTTTGTGGGGTTTTTTTGTTGGTTTTTTTTTAATAATGGTTCAAAGGAAGAAAAGCCTGGGCACAATCACAATGTATGCCGTGCATAAAACCTAATGTACAACTGCAGGTGAACACTGTATTCTCAATTACCTGTCAGTTGTACACAGCTCCTATCACTTCAGAGTTACAACAAGGAAGAAATGGAAGGCTGGTTTTCTCTGTTGCCAGGTACTGTTCTATTCTGAAGTGCCATGGTGAAATATTAATTACATTTATTGAAGCAGGATTAAACATGAGATGAATGATTAATTATTTGGCACTAAGATAAAGTTCTGTCCAGGGTTTATATATTCATTAATTACTTGTTAAATCAAAGTTACACTACTCTGGAGGAGGAGCAGCCTTTTCAGCTGTGTTGGTGCAGTGGTTTGTACAATTTCTTTGGTATTCAAAGGTGCTTTCTGTAGCAAAATAATTGTCATAATAATAATATATTTATTTCTTAAGCATGATGAGGCAACCTTTAAGTGTACAGCACACAGTTTACTTCAAAGCAGGTGTTACCATTCTATTTTCTGTCTTGTACGATGCTTTGAAAGGTCATCGGTATAGTATTTAATTTAACACATTATTGATAAATTTTTGCCATTACAGCAGAAGGGATAGGCTGGAACCTACTATCAAGAAAGCAGGTAAGTGTGAGCCTTCCCTATGGGATGGTTGCCTACACAGTTCTTCCACTAGCATGGGTACGTGATGCCAGAAGTGATGTTATGCAATTTACATGTCTTCTTTACCTGCATATGACAGCAGGAGGGTCATATTCATCATTGTGTCTAAGATGTGTATCTTAAGAGTGTTTCTGAGCTGATGAGATTTTTCAAGAAGTTTGAGAAGACTCCACTTCTGTGTTGATGCTGTCATGTATGTGGAGATTGTGCTTTATGGCATTTTCACTTAATCTTTATGGGGCTGATGTCAGGATTGACTAGATACTGTAGCAACTGCTTGGAACTGACAGCACTTAATGCATATAGCAGAACAGACTGAAAGCTGCCAAACAGGTTCAGCTTTGCCTTGTTCTGTCTCTCTTAATGCTTCTTATTTTTTTTTTTTTTTTTTTTTACTGGTGACCACAGTTTTTCATCATTGCTTTTATCAAATAGCAGTTGTGTTGCCCTGAATGGATATGAGTAGAAGGCCTTGTAGTCATACGTGCTATTCAATTCTTAGCTGATATTTTGTGAGTGATAAAATCCATCATGTACATGCACTCACTTCCTTTGTATAAGGAATACCTGTTTCTCCTCAAAAGACCTGTGCTCATGATGTTTACCGGAGTGAACTCAGGACACAGTTTGCTGCTGTGTAACTGAAGGTTTACTAGCATAGTCAGGTAAATACTTACCTTTCAGCTTTTTGCTTTCTCTGTTCTTCATCATTATTCTGCAACATCTTGTGGTACTGACTATAAACTTTATTGCTACAGCAACACTTTAATTACTTTCAAAAGCTGCGTATATTATTGAGAGTGCAGAATCACCAGCTGTAAGTTTTTGGTGTTTATAAGAGGTGCTGGCATTGATTGAAAACAGATTCTGTCCAGGTTTACATCGATGTCACAATATGAGAAAATAACAGAACTGGTCAGAAGCCTAGAAAAAAATAACCTCCCACAAACACCTACTTCCCTACATCCACCACCAGAGAAGTCATCTGGTTTGGACATTGCAAGGACCACAGGCAGCAACTGCAATGAGTTGGTTTTCTTTTAGGAAAGCACAGAAATTCTAGGTTTGTTTCTCAAACAATATTATGAATGTAGCAGTGATGAGAGACGCTGAAGAACATATCACACTGAAGATGTGAAATACCACACTGAATCAATAAATAGGCCTCTGACAAACTGGAAACAGTGGTGCAGATTCTCATTACTGCCTAATTTAAATAAATCTATGAGTATCAGGGATCAAGTTGTATGTCCCAGTGGTGCTGTGTCGTAAAAGTATATTTGCTAACCTAAGTGTAGAGGACATTGTGGGGGAATATGCCTTTTGTGCAAAGCATTTCCCAGGTTTTGGAGGCTGCTGGATTTGTGAGTTGTCATATTTATTAGTCAATTCCCACTGCTCACCATCATTATTAAAAATGACAACACCATTTTTTGTATCCTGGACTGACTGTTGTGTTGATCTGAGTAATAACGTTCTTTATTTTTAAGTCAAGAGCATTTGCTTATGTACTCTGTACACAAGGGAAAATATACTTCTGCTATTGCTGCAATGCACAAGGGACAGTTAAATCTAATATGTTAATCTAGAGTTCTAGAAAGAAAATTAAATTTTCAAATAAAAGCAAACTGACAGCTCAGGCATAAATCTTTTATTCAAAATAAAAAATAATCCCATTCAAATGCAATCAGAGAAGACAGATGTAGGTAAAAAAAAAGTAGAGATAGGATATATGGTGCATAAATTTGCTGTCTGTGTGATAGATCAAACAGGGTGACCTTAAAAGTGTTCTTAAAACATCAGCTAAAATATGAAATTTGCATATATTTAAATACTGCTCGTTAATGTAAGATGGACCAGAAAGAATGTTAACACTGAAAGTAAAATACAGCACAGGTGTAAAGAGTGCAACAGAAAGGTCACGTTAGCTATCAGTGACTGAAATGTAAATATTTACTAGCTTGAAGGTGGAAGGCAGTTCTATAAAGGAGAAATATTATCTCCAACTGTGTAATGCATCTTCTTAGGTAAAATATTTAGCTGGAGGAAAAAAAAAAAAAAGAAAAAAAAGCCCTTCATTCAGCTAACTAATTAAATGTTAAACTTCAGACATCCTCTTAGGTCCAAATTACCTTAACGGGACTACACACAGATGAAGTTTTACTGGAAGCAAAGCCAGGTCCCTCTAATGAAGCATGTTAGCAAGATCACAGAGGATGCTGTGAAATTCTACCTGTCTTTGCGTAGTAAAAGGAGATGTTTATACTCAGATTTCCCAAGTATTTTTCATTTTCTATTTCTGGGTGCAGATCTGTTGTAGATTGTTGGGCTTCCTTAAGCGTGGGATCAGATTGCTACTCATACTTGGAAGGTAGCATTTATTTCCAGTTCAGAAAAGAAAATGTCGCTTTCCAAGCAGACCTAATATTAAATCATCTAGAGTTCTTTCATGTAAATACTCTCCTTGGACAAAAAGCTGCTGTGGTTTCTTGGTTCTTCCTCTGTCATTCTCTCCTGGACACCTTTTCCTCTGCCATCCTGCCCTCACAGCAGTGCATAAGACCTGCTGCTACCTGGGATAGGACACATTTAGATTCAGCGCCTCCAGGTGCCTGAAGGGAGTCTTCAGCTTTTTCATCATATCCTCAGAATGGGAATTTCTCCAACTACGTAGACAATGGCATAGGCACCTCTTGATCAGCTCCAGCACCCTTAAAATATTTTGAGACTGGTTTGTCCATCTGGTCATCCCTAGAAGTACATTGCAATTATCTCCTGTTTCCTAATAAATCTGGGTTTTCTAGAGATTTCCTCTGTAATTGGATCATTCATTAATGTAGCCCAGATTTCCCAAAGTATTCTGCTGAGATTACATCTGTTCCAATGCAGTGACCCAGTTACAGCCAAGATACCAGTGTGACTATGAAAAAGGAAATACATTTGTAAAATGTTATAAATATTTTGACATTCAATATCACCATAAAAGAAATGTAGTTAATGCTGAGCATCAACCAGCCCCTGGGAACAGCAGGTGGATCTGTGGGAGGCTTTTCAGCACTCCATACATGGATGTAGATACCGATAGGCACAAGGGGATTTATCCTTTCAATTTACTTGTTCAATGTTTTGTTCTGTTGTTTTGTTAGCTCATTAATGTTCTGTTATGTGGGTTTTGTGGGTGATTTGATTTTAAAATGGTATAATTCTGAAAGGTCTTTTTTTGTATTCATTCCTAGGAAGAGTAAGTTCTTCAAGTCATTGATTAGTGACAAATGCCATCTTTCAAGAAGTTCTCTTAATCTTTGGGATGTCTGTTTTGAAGGTCACTTCCATTTATTAAAGGATTGTACACCAGAATATTTACTGATTTTTTTTACAAAAAGCTGTTTTTTCTAGCTTTTGCAATACTTCTCTATAGAAAGTCAAATAACAGAGAGATTCTTAAAACATTACTCAGAAAGCTACATACAAACCTAATATAATATTATGTTGTTGTGTGTCAAGTTGCATAGTTTCTGTCACATTTGTATTACATAACATCAGACAAATGAAAATCTGAGGTGTATATGTGCATTATGGGGATACAGTCTTCACACTAGTTTCAGCTGTGTGTGGTTGTTCTAGTTGTACATATAGACCACTGGTGATAGCTGAAGCGTATAGGGTGAGAGCACAAAGCCAAAGAGTAATAGAAAACAGCCAGATAGGCTTGCATAGAGTTACATAGATAATCACTGGATTCCCTTGAATAAGTGGCATATTACACATGTGGGGTCCCTTTCTTTGGCCTCAGTTGCTGAGGAGTGTGATTCTCTGTGTAAGGCAGGGTTTGGTGCATCATAAAAAGCACAAGTTTCTCACTGTTCACTGTTCCTTGCTGAGGGCTTTTCCTGCATGTGGCAAAGGGGTCTGTCACTCATTAACAATGGTCATAGTCTCCACCGATGAACTGTGTTTCGGTGTGTTACAATTGTACTGTCTCACCTTGTGACAATGGACTGTTGAAGAGAAGATCCTTCGCAGTGTGTGACTGTTAAATCCAGGTCATCTATAAAGGGCTTGATCTGTTGCAGAAACTTTTCTCTATGTTGTTACAGTAAAACATGCCTTGGTAGGAGACATTTTAGAAATGCTGCTTGCAAAAAAAAACATTACAGTAAAACTTAAAATTTAAAATTTGCCCTGTACTCCCAGCACTCTAACTGAACTCTGCTTCCAGGGGTGTATGAACTTCGTTCACATACTATTTTCTTTAAACACTAACTTGAACAATTTGGCTGCTTTGCAGACTAATTAGATTATACAATTGTTAAAGTTTGCTAATTTAGGAATATAAGGTTCATTTGTTTACAAGAGACCTGTTCAAAAATGAGGTGCTGTTCCATGTGGTCTTTCCTATAAATTAGCCACAGTAGAGTATGTGTACTGGGGCAGCCAAAATACAAGCAGACAATTAGCTTTTCTACCAGAGACTAGTTTTGTTAACATTCTCCTGATTTGACAGCTGGAATAGATGAATGTCATTACTGACCTTTTCAATTTTACAGCTTCTTCACTTTCATAATTCCAACTTCTGCAGCTGCTGTATGGAAATGAACTTTAATAATGTTCCTCAAACTCTTGAAAATGTATTACTTAACAGATACATTTTACTATACTTTAAACAATAGGAAACTTTCATACCACTGCTTTTAAACCCAGACTTGCCTTCAGCAAGTTTGCCAATGACACCAAGCTGTGTGGCTCTGTTGGTGCACTGGAGGGAAGGAATGCCATCCAGAGGGACCTTGACACGCTTGTGAGGTGGGCTGATGCCAACCTTATGAAGTTCAACCACGGCAAGTGCAAGGTCCTACACCTGGGTTAGAGCAATCCCAAGCACACCTACAGGTTGGGCAGAGAAGAGATTCAGAGCAGCCCTGCGGAGAAAGACTTGGGGGTGTTCGTCGACAAGAAACTTAACATGAGCCAGCTTCAATGTCCGCTTGCAGCCCAGAAAGCCAACTGTGTCCTGGGCTGCATCAAAAGGAGCGTGACCAGCAGGTTGAAAGAGGTGATCCTGCCCCTCTACTCTGCTCTTGTGAGACCTCACCTGGAGTATTGTGTGCAGTTCTGGTGTCCTCAACATAAAAAGGACATGGAACTGCTGGAACAAGTCCAGAGGAGGGCCACGAGGATGATCAGGGGACTGGAGCACCTCCCATATGAAGACAGGCTGAGGAAGTTGGGGCTGTTCAGCCTGGAGAAGAGAAGGCTGCTGGGAGACCTAATAGCAGCCTTCCAGTATCTGAAGGGGGCCTGTAAGGATGCTGGAGAGGGACTCTTCATTAGGGACTGTAGTGATAAGACAAGTGGTAATGGGTTAAAACTTCAACAGGGGATGTTTAGATTGGATATAAGGAGAAAGTTATTTACTGTGAGGGTGATGAAGCACTGAAATGGGTTGCTCAAGAAGTTGTGAATGCTCAATCCCTGGCAGTGTTCAGAGCCAGGTAGGACAGAGCCTTGGATGACATGGTTTAGTGTGAGGTGTCCCTGCCATGGCAGTGGGGGTTGGAACTGGATGATCTGAAGGTCCTCTCCAATCCAAACTATTCTATGATTCTGTGATTTTATAAATTAAAGTAGCATTAGCAATTATGTGGGGGACATTTCTTGACTGCCTTTACAGAGCAGGTATGAGTAATCAGACACTGGGTATCCACATTTCATTGTGATTTATGATGATGGAAAAAATTATTCTGCCCTGAACTTTAGTTATTGCTGGAAGATATTCTCTAGGTTCTGCTATTAATGCCTTTCATTTAATGTTATACGGTCAAATACTGTTCACTGTATTGATGTGAATATTTCTACTAAAGCTAATATGAGTAAACATAAAGAGCAGAAACCAGTTGTACAATATAAATTACAGAGGTCCAATTGTGTAAGCTGTGGTATTCCACTGAAATTGAAGTAACGAGATGATGTTCTACATGAGACTCTGCTGTTCTTTTAAATTTAGTTAATCACAATCTGTGTTTATGCTAATTAAATTCAAGATAAAAAAAGAAAGGGTTAGAGGCAATACCATCACTGTGGAGAATGTGAAGTTAAGTAACTTATTATTATGAATTTTTTTACTTATATACAAAGTAAGACTAGTCTAGCTTTAACTATAAAGCCATAGGATTCAAAATGGGTAAGCAAGGTGAAATTGTGCAGAATATCAAAGCTAAGCTTAGAAACAACAGGAATCCAAACTGCTACTTGATGTTACTTGATGGGCTGTAGGGGCGACTGGGGCACATTAGCTACCATGGCTGCAGGGCTTGAGGAGAAGCTCACCAGCAATGACCTCTTGCTCTTCTTGCTAGACAGGCTGGTAAAGTCCACAGTAAAAACCACTTAATATATTCTTATAGTCCTTTTTGAAGGACTTGCTTCAAAGCTCTCATGTAGCTAACGGGTTGAGACTCTTCTGAGAGTTCAAATATCCTAATGAGATTAACTCATTAAATAACTGCCCATCACTTAGTTGCTGATACTCTGATTCATTTGTGGCTCTGGAAGAGAGAGCTGCCTGTGAAAATGTTGGCACTGCTTGGAGATGATTTCTCTTTGAATATTTTTAGATTATTACATTTTACAACTTAGATAAGTCAGTATCATTTCCCCTGTCACACAAACGGATTGGACTGTGTGGTAACTGTCTTTTTCCCTTCAGGCTGGTCAGGCGAAGGTGACAGGTTTTGCCACCGTGACATTACCGCCTTCCTTAGGAACTTAGAGACTTAAGCCTCCCTGTGACTTATTAGTTGTCTCTTGAGGGAGTAGATTTGTCAGTGCTCAAGCAGAATGGTACAGATGCCTTTCACCAAACCCAAGGAAGGAAGAAGTAAAATAACTCCACCTCAAATTCTGACACTTAACAAAGAAAAACAAAACCAAAAACAAACCCCGCAAATAAAATACACATGTGACTATCTATAAAAGTGAAAAAAACATGTCAGAAAACACAGGATAGTGCTAAACCTGCAAACTAGTGTAAAGTGGCAGAGATGTTACCTCCTTTTCACAGAGGTGGTCTGAGTCCCACTTCTGCTGTCTTATATGTATCCCAGTAGTTGATGAAAGCTTACGAGTGAATGGCTCTTTGGGGAAAGGCTAGAAAGAAGTTTGCTGTACAAAAGACTTACACAGGGAGATGAACATAGGTGTGGAAGCGGGTGGCAGAGGCACCAGGAAGGATTCCACGCAATACAGCCTGGTTTGACTGTTGAGTTACACTAATTGCTCCAGTTTCAATAAACAAATGTTCTCTCCTTGGACAAAAAGCACAAGTAATGCCAAGCCTGGGAGATTCCTTTGAAGAACTGTCTGGCCATTTGGGTTGCTGGCATGCTTTAGCTTTGACAGGCCTGGGACTTTCCTAGAAGCTTTCTTACAGAAAGAAGAAACAACTCAAAAGAAAAAAGTAGTTGTTGCTGTGACCTTGCAGGCACACATGGGTGGCTTACAGGAGTAGCCTTTGGGAAAAGAACAAGGAGCCCTGTATGCAAAGCTCTAATTTGAGAAGTCCCCACATAGGACAACCAGCACATAGCTGTGTCACTTTAACACATGATTTGAATGGCCTGAGCAAGTTGGGATCATTGTTAGGTTAATGAATTCACACTTGAAAATTAGACATGCTCTATTATGTTGACTGATTAAGACCACACTGGCAATGTGATAATGGTAGTGTATAACCAACAACTTCCTTTATAGATCTAGAGGATATAAACCAGTGCTAGATGCAATACTTCAAGATACGAGATGTCACTTTTCTTGTAGGCTATTGTTCTCAAGTGTTTCTCGATACACGGTCTTCCTGTTTGCTTCTGAAGAAAGATCTGGTTTCTTGAACGCTGTCCAAGAAACTTGAAGAGTGCTTTTTAACTCTGCTTAGTGCCATGAGTCTGTCCTGCTTTTCAGGGTTGTTTTGTGAGCAAATTGGTCAAAATTTATGTATTTGAAAATCAAATGTGAAAGTTTTGACTGTTGGTGGGGAAAAAATATAAACAGCATCTCACTTTTTTTCCCTATTTTTAATCCATTCTATTATTGGTCAAACTATTTAAAATAACAGTATTTTGACTGTTGAATGAGGATAGAAAGGCAAAAGAGAAAGTTTTTTGTCTTGTCTTTTTACAGTCATAGTATCTGGTTGCCATCAGTGACTGCTGGGGCACAGAAAAATTCTTAATTATTTACACAGGGACCCAGTACGTGTTCATCTTTAAGACGAACAGCTATCCAAACTAATGAACCTACTAAAATAAATCCTTCTTAGGTTTGGAAGTTTAGTTGTTTGTTGGTGATGGTGTTTTATGGGGTGTTTTCTGGTTTTTTTTTGGGGGGGGGGGGAAGGGGGTGTTTCATTTAGTTGAATAAGTAATTTTAAAAAAAGGTACAGCAATGCATTTGTGCATAGCCTTAAGGTTTGTTTAGTTAAATTATTAGATCTACTCCCTGCTATTTAATTCATTCCTGAACAGCCTATGCTGTGACCCTAAGCACCAAATGTTTAAGCCTAAAAAACACATACATTTAATTCTACTTTTTTTTTTTTTTTGCATTGTAGATTAATGTGTGGTACTTCAGAACTGTCCCCCACCTTCTCGGGGTGTAATGATTACGGTAAAGTGGAAATCTCGCGTTTTCTCTGGGGCGGACCTTGTTTGGCCCATTCAGATGAATCAGCAGTCAATGTCTGTTCAGATGCATCAGTGCTACACATAAGTAAAATGGAGAGTGGCAATACTTCACTGCTCATTTTCGCTTGCTGTAGATTTGTTTCAAGGACTCCAGAAGGAAATGGGAAAGGAGGGAAACTGCCAAAGTCACATCTGTACCTAACTGTATCTAACATTATCTTTTATGTCAAATCATTATCATACCCAGGAAAAACCACTGGTGTTTAGCGCCAGCTGTCTGCTTATTACAGCAAAGGAACTGAGAGAAGATACCAGGAACAGGCAATCATTAAAGAGATATTGTACCTCTGTATTATTGACACTTTTAAGTATAAGCAGTGTTCCGTTGGGATAGTGGCAGGAGGCAGCATGGCGTGGAGCTATGAAGCACATGGTAATGAGTTGGCCATGCAGCTGAGCTGTGACAGCAGAGCTTGCTGCCAGTCCACTATCCAGGAGGGAAAAAGCAGCAGGAGCACTTTGGAAGAGCATCCAGTGCAGTTGCTTAGGGCTGGTCCTAACAGTGGGCATCCCAGTACTGCCTTCTGTTTGCTTCAGTGATGAAATTTGTTGACTAGAAGTTTGATCAATATTTAATGTGAGAGACAGGGTGTTGATGCTAATTTTAAAAAGCGAATGTATGCTGTTATCTCTGTGCTTTTCACAGATATGAATGAGGGCAAATTTTGATATTACATTCAGAGATACTCTGGGAAATGATGCTTTCAGCCTGGGATGTAGCCCACAGTGTGAGGTGTGCCCTGGAAATGCAAAGTAATAACAGCTTATGTTAATAACATAAACCATTGATTACATGTGCTTTGATGTGAAGAACCACACCACCAACTGAACTTGTAGCTGTAGCCAGGGACTGATTCACCACGTGATCATTTTTAGCCAAACAGTTTCTGAATCATGGGCCTGTAATTGCCTCAGATTCCTGTTATTGATTCTTATGTCAAAATAATTGAACTTTATGGCTGACTTATGATTCTTATTGAGAAATCATATAATGACTTCCAACCAGCTGTGAGTCAATAGAAGTTGAGTACATATCACTACTGAGAATGCTTGATATATAAATTTCCTTCCAAATAAACACGAGACCTACAATGTATTAATAAATCCAGGAGTCTGGATGCATGGACTTAGGTTACATAATTACATCACTATTATTTTAATACCTGGAATATCTGTTATGCGTTTGAATATAACATATACCTACTTCAACCCCAATCCCACAAGCTGCAGAGACTGCTGTGCCTGCAGAGAGCCAGACCAGGGTCTGCACCGATGCAGCAGTCTGATACGCGGAACAGGGATCAAGGTCTTGTTGGCCAAGCAAACACTACGAAGTGCAGGGAGCCAGAATGTTTTATTTTGCTGAGGCTGACTGCTATGTGCCCTATAAAACACCAAAAACCACTTGTCTTTCCTTTTGAAGTTCACACCATTCTAGAAAATCCTGTCCTGCACATCAGTCTTTTTTTTTTAGCTTTGCCTTTACTCTTTTGTTTATACCAATGTCTGGAATGTTATTTACAAACCTCTGTATCCAGGACACACATCCTTGATCTCCTTTAGAGAAGGTCTTCAGACTAGAGATGCACATGTAGTCTCTTCTTCAAAAAGCTCACATGTCTGTGTTTTCACAGAATCCTAATGTTTTGTTGACCATGGGATGGTGACAAATAAACAGTTGCAATCCTTTTGAATAAGCAGTTTAAAAAGCTCCCTGATAAGCTGAAACTCTTTTCTAGAATGACTAAAGTCAAGAATTTTCACACCCCATGATGATGGGGAATAGACTATACAGTGTATATACACACTCACACAGGTAGCAAGGTACTCGCATGTTTTATGTTGACTAGTTGAATAGCTTTAGCTATCAATTTTTAGATCAAATCTTCTCTGAGTAAGCACGTTAGCTTTACTGAGTCTTGTTTCCCATGTAATCACTGTGCTGCTACTACTGGTTTTATTGAGTCCTGCAGTTCTTTAAATGTTGTTTTAGCAATTCTTTTTCCTTATGGGGTAGGAAGCATTAACCAGCCAGCGCATTTAGTAGCCACTTACATTAATATATAGACAATGCAGTGATTTAGTATTCTTTGCACTTTTTTGCAGCTTTTTCATTATATTTCTTAGTGTCTCAAGAATGCCTTTCCTCATGACACTTTAAAACTAATCTTTGCAAAGTGAATAGCTTTCATTATGAAATCAATTATATTCCCTCTAAACTTCAGGGGCAATGTCAGAGAAAAGCTACTATAATTGTTAATGCTGAGCAGATTTTTATGACCAAACTCTACTTCCCAGATGTCACAGCAATACAGTCATCACCTTCCTCAGCACTTTTGCCCTCCCTTGTTACTGCAGTTTCTTTCTCAAGAAAGCGATCGTCAGCCATGTCTTTTTCTGTTCTTACGTCTTTATTGTTTTCTGTTCAAATTCAACCGTAAGGCTACCGCTTTCAGCAGAAATGGTCTGAAGTTTACACTTGTGACTCCAGGAGTCCCCTGACCACTGCCTCGCCTAAAACATAATTATAAGGATAAATCTTAATTCTGAAACACACTGAGAACTTGATGTATGAAATTTAATCCTGTATTTTGTTGGGGTTTTGTTGTTTGGTTGCTTTTTTGGTTTTGGTGGGGTTTTGCTTTTTTGCCTTTTTTTTGTTTGCTAGTTTTTCGCAAAGATCTACCATGCAGACAGAATATACTGCCTATGACCAGCCCAGTCGACGCTCTACTCTTCTGAGTACTATCTTAGGTGTTAATAATTTAAATTTGAAATAGGGCCCATAACAACATTTTTAAGAGGCCAAATCCAAAATGCTTACTGGGACTAGCACCTGGGGTGCTTGCTGCTTGCACTGGTTGTGTCCATCATACTGCTTAGCTTGATCTCGGCTGATGCTGTGGGGCCCAGGGAGTTATCTACCGCTGGTGTGCAGAAGAAACAGCTAAACAGAGGAATTGTCAGGACTGCTGTGTGGCCATGGACACATAAATTCCTCCAAGTTCTGGTCAGGATTAAATGAGGCACATTCATTGCTTCTGAATCTGGACCTTCATTCTTATATGTTTATGTACACCATCAACAGAAGTAATGTGGACTAATAAGTTTAGTAAAAGGCTTATAAATCAACAGGTAGAAGTACTCAGCAGCTGTTCATTAAATGCAGTGTGGCTGTTTCACTTTTCAAGGTGTCGCCAAGCTGCAAAACTCTATCATCAGACTGCCTCTGTCTCATAGAGAGACTCAGTTTCTTCCACTTTCAGTTTTTAAGGTAATACTTTAAGCTCTGGTTCACAGGAAAATGCAAATGAAATCCTAAAAGTTTGTCAGCATCTTGATATTCTCTTGATTAAAAACAGTTTAACTTGTTTTTCCTTTTTTAGTACAGAAATAGACATCTGAGTCACTAATTTGCTTGCCCTCTCTAAGGGTGCAGAAAAGCAAGAGAGATGAGCTAGCAGCCCCTGGCAGTGGGGGCTATAATGGCGATGCTGACAGACTTATTTATAGAGCGGTCATGCCACCAGGCATTGCAATTACATTTCACTCAGGGAAGTTACTTTGATTTCTTTAAGTAATAGCTGTAGTGAAACAGCTCTTAAAAGCTCATCTTAACACCATACATATTTAGATGATTGAATTTTTGTCATAACCAGGGTACTATACGCGTGGTTATCCTGACGCTGTATTTTACTTCAAAGACATACAATTGTTTTATCTCATTCCCTGCCTTAATTACTTTGAATGTACTGACAAGCACAATTGACCAATTAATAGTACTTTTTCTGAACTTATCTCATTTGTTATCCATAATGCTCTTCCGTGTTATAATTACTTTTCAATTTTTCATGACTCAAAATAGAAGATGTACATAATGAATACAAATAGCAAATTGATTAAATGTAACATGCATTGTAGCACCAGTGAGATTGTCATTTGTTATTAATGAGAGAGATTTGTCAGGTTCTTTGGAAAAGGCTCGTGATGCACAGCATTTCAAACCTAATAGCTGTAAGGCTGCAGCCAACCTGCAGCTGTTTAATTGTCCTGCAACACACATACAAAGGTATGCATGATTTTCAGGATAATTTCATATTTATCTGTTTTGGTGGCATCTTAACATTTTGGGACTAAGCAGCAAAACATGCAAGTCAGAATAATTGGGAATATTCCAATAAATGGTGTGACTGTAAAGCACCAGATTTCGAAGCCAAAGCTGTTTTGTAGGAGCCAGTGTGGCCAGCAGCTCAGTAGTCAGGGAGCTCATGCAAGATATGTGGGAACCTGCTGCACAAACATCTCTGCCAGATTTAACCAGACAAACAAATATATACATTTTACATCCTCACTGTCACCAGTCATCAGGCAAAGGACTACTGCAGAGCCTTGTTCAATTGCTCCTGATCAGACTGGTTCATTTCACATAAAATATCCACTGAAAGCTGGTCTTCCGTGAACTGGAGGGAAGTGTTTGCTATTAAAGTTTGTGGTTTTGAGAGAAGTCTTCCATGCCAATGTCTGACAAGAACTTTATTTCATATCCCAAACTTTTTTGTGCAATAAGGACAGCTTTATCCATTGCATTGCAGAGAAACAGCCAGGAAAGGCCCAAAATGAAAATGGCAATGCAGAAAGTAATTTTACAATCTTGAGTTCTGAGTCTAAAATTCCCAACAGCTGAATCCTTGTCCCCCACATGCAGCTCCCTCAATTTCTGTGTGATCGACAAAGAGTTCTCTTCCAGAATCAGACTCACTAATACTTTTGTTCTTCATAGATGTGAGTTGCTTTTGCTGCATTAACTTCAGAAATACTTTGTCCAGGGGAAGGTCTGACTCCTGGTCGGTTTCTTAGCCACGGACTATACTCAGTTTAAAAACATAACACCCAGTTTTCCCTTCAAATGATATGCTAAAGTGTGAACATCACTATTATTTACCTGAGTTTAACAAATAACTGAACTGGCTCCCACTTTCATAAGTGAATGTAGGGATTTTATGGGCATTATTTGAAACAAAAATTTTGATCATGAAGCCTTCAAAGAACAAAACGAAATGTTATGCAGTTGTCACACATCTCAAAGTGAGGAGAAACTTTAAAACTTACTCTGAAATTAGACACTTTCATCTGTGTATTTATATACTGAGTATTCATAAAAAGGATTACAATTGAAACTCACCTGTCATCAAAAGTAAAAGGATGGAAACAATGGCTAAGACTGAGGCAGGGAAACACTGTTATGGATGTTATTTCCTAAATATTTTCTAAGGAACGGTTTCTACCAGTTACTAAGGAAATTAAGGAAAAGTGACAAAGCAACAATCATTTCCAAGTAATAGTTCTTTTTTCTTTTCATTATCTACGCTGTCTGCCTTCAGATCTCCTGCATTGTTCAGATTTCAAAACATTTCCTGCTGTAATAGACAAGCAGGAGAGTTTCCGCCTGGGGAAGGAGAAGAGCTTGGCTCCTGCAACATAGCCCTCACTGGGGCAGCACTGGGTCTGCTGTTACAGGCTGGTTCCAAACAGCCAGCTCAGGTGTCCTCATTAATGATGGATAATTTTGCTAAGCTCCAAACTTGCTCTAAATAAACAAATAAACATTGGGCTACAATTTTAAAACAGTAAGCTGGACTTTCCCCATTCTGCTTATTTTCTTTTCCTGCCTCCTAAAATCGCCAGAGGGACAGGATTGCTATTTCTTGCTTTTGGAAGCACTTTTGGCTCTTCAGGGTACTGGTACTGGCAGAGGTTATCTCAGGAGCATCTGTTTCAGCTCCAGAAGGGATCTCATTGCTAAACAAGAGTCCAGGGCAGGATTTACACCTTTCCTTTGGAAACATGGGAAGCTTGTGTCAATTCCTGCTCATGCACAGACTCATGTCAGCTTGTCAAGGCCTATCGTTTGTTAAAAATTTAACAGAGGAAACCTGACAGGATTGGTCTCTTGGAGCTACAATGATATAAATATTTAATAACAACATGATGATACATTTCTATTAACTCAGCCGGCATTCTGTACTTAAGCATAATGGGATAACAGTTCCCTTTTTGACTATGCATCCAGAAAAACACTTATGTAATAGATGGATGAACCAAAGGTACAATGAACAGTGCAGAAGAGGCTATATCTTATGACCAAAGTGGCAGAAATCCCTAGAGATTTTCCCATAAAATACAGCTATTTGTGGACTCCGAAGGCATTTCAGAGTTGTGGACTCTCAAGCTAGAATTTCTATGTATGTAGGGTATAGATTATTTATAATCAAGGAATCTCAGTCTCCTCTAAAAATTACTCGAGAAAGCAAAGTATCAAGTTTTATCACACTCTCACTTTCTCATGTATAAAGCCATGTGGTTAGGGGCAGTTTGACCTGAGGGAGGAACAACACATTTTAAAATGTACCTGTTTGATTCACCTATCAAATCTTCTTTTTTTTTTTTTTCCTAGTCTTCCAAAGTATTTCTTGAACGTAAACATCTGAAACTGGGCTTGGAAAATTGTTTAAAGATATTTTTCCTCTCTCAGTCCTTTACTTTATTTGAATTGATATAAATAATAAAAGAAAGCAACAATGTTAACAGTCTGATCAAGAGTACTGCTTCTTCACTGCTTGTGTTTTAACTTCTTTGTTCAGCAACACATGATACCACACAGACTGTCCAGGTTGAGGGGAGTTAGGTCACGCTTATTTATTTATCCAATTAAATACAGGTCTTCTCTATAGGACAGAAAAGTCTCTGTCCCTCAGTCGAGTGGGGATGAATGCTAGGCAGTGTGCAGCAAGGACAGAACTGTTCTCAGTCATGTGTGTGGTGACACTGGACTGGTTAAACGTGAAAAAGCAGATGGAACAGTGTATAGGTGGGTTGGTGCACCTGATAGATCTGCTACATACTCCCTCTGAACTACTTTCTAATCTGGGGAAACAGGCTGAGTCTTAAGCTAGCAAGGATTCTAATATATGGGAAAACATAAAAGGAATCTTTCCCCGCCTTTCTTCTCGACTTACAGAAATATTCTTATTAGTTATTTCAGGTGGGAGAAGAAGGAGAAGAAATTTGGAGCAAGAGAAACGTGTGACTGTTGACTCTGCAGTAGCTCTGTCAAACAAATGTGTTCTGCTTTTAATACACACCATTTGGAAAGCAAAGCCGCTTTTAAAATGCTTCAGAACTCATGTCCTTTTTAATTGCCCGGGATTCATGGTAGCTGTGTGAGAAAGCTATAAACATATACAATCATAAAACCACATTTAGACAACCCAAACAGAATCAGTGCCATATTATTTTAGTTTATTATTCCTAGTGGAGTACAGATTGGTCTTCCTAGTTTGATATTTATTTATACCAAGAAACTACAAGAACATAAATGCCACTCTTGGGATAATCTTAATGCTGGGGCTGAACAGAATACACATTGCATCTGTCTCATTTGCAGTAAAATGAAGGAGTGTTTAGGTGTAATCCTGCTAATGAGGGACAAAGTTGAAGGTCAGATATAGCTTTCAGAATGAACATGTCACCATGAAGCTGAGAGAACAGTAGTTCTGTGTTAAAAAGTTTTCCTAAAATATCAAATAACTAAGATGGGGAAAAGTAAAACGTAGCTCTTTGGTTTTATTATTCCTTTTTCTTTGAAACCACTTAAGGATTCTGTTCAAGACTTTGGCTTTCATATGAAAAATTAATGATGAGGTTTTGCTAGACAGAAAGCCTTCTTATTTTGCACATGATTAACAAAGAAAACTAAGTGCAGAAGTGAGATACTCAGCAGGGGGTGGTTCTCTTGGAGGCCAACTCACAGTTTCACACCAGAGCATTTATTGACATGGGAAAATACCCACTTTTATCCAAAGACAGTTAAACAGATAGGATATGTACAGGGCTTAACACACTGAATAACAAGGAACAGATTCTCGACAAAGGAAAATGTCAACTGAAGTAAACAAACAGCCTAGCAGGCTGACCCTGCACCATGCCTGTGGGCTGTTTGAGTCTACTGCAGAGCCAAGTGCAATGTTAGTCTTTTGCTAGTTATTGTCAGAAAGTAGATTATCAGCTGAAAGGCTGAAGAGTGACTTCAGACAGTCTGCCTGTAGCAGAAGAAAAACCAAAGACATGAAGGCAGTATACAATACATGCAAGTCAAGTCCACGCTCTGCTTCCATGCTACTTTGTATTTGATGTTCCTCATCTACAAAGATCTCAGTCTGGGGGTCTGGGTACTTTCCTAGGTCTTTTCCCACATTTAACACGACAGAGTAAGCTCACATGGGCTTGTGCAATTGAAAGCATCCTGGTTTGCCCCTCTCTCTCCTGTGCATACTCTTCAATTTTTAAACCTTTTTGTTTTGGTCTGGTCAGCCAACTCTACCTATTTTTTGGGATTCAGAAATTCAAGAGGAAAACTACTCAAAAGGTACCAAAAAGGTACAAAGTTTTGTTGTGGTTTAAACACAATCAGCCACACAGTTACTACTCCCCCTGTCCCCACCACCTCTTTCTTCCCTTCCTCCTCTCCCACCTTCCCGCTCCTGAAGGGATGGGAAGGAGAATCAAAAGAATGCAACTCCCACGGGCTGAGATAAGAACAGTTTAGTAACTAAGGTATAACACATATCACTACTGCTACCACCAATAATAATAATGAGAAAGGAAATAACAAGGGAAGAGAATACGATACCACTCGCCGAAACAAGCGCGACTGAGAAGAGAGTGCCCTTCAAGGTCCCTCCCAGTTACATCCTGGGCATGACGTGCTGTGGTATGGAATACCTCTTTGGCTAGCTTGGGTCAGGTGTCCTGTCTCTGATTCCTCCCAGCTTCCCCTCCTCCCTGGCAGAGCATGAGACTCACAAAGTCCTTGGTCAGTCTAAACATTTGAGTAGTAACCAAAAACATCGGTGTTATCGGTGCTGTTCCCAGGTCGAAAGTCAAAACCACAGCGCTGCACCAGCCACTAAGGAGAAAAAATGACTGCTACTGCTGAACCCAGGACAAGTTTACATGTTATAATGGAAGTACAAAGTGTTTTATTTATATTAAGCTCAAGAAAAGACAAACATTTGTTACTAGTGTGTATTTATTACTTGTCCCCAAGTACAGGAGGCTTTTATAAATACCTGTTAAATGCAACAGGTCACTGCAAAGAGCTGAGCGGGATTATAAATCTCAGGCCAGACAAGGGGTTTCAGGTGTCAAACAGGAATGAAGCAAATCACTCTGGGTGCACTGGACCAGAAAGATTTCTTTCCTTTTCTTGTTGTATTAGTAAACGAAAAATGTCCTGTTCCCGGCCCCCCCCCCCCCATCTCAAATACTCCCATTATGAACTGCAGCCTCTATTTGTCTGTAGGGTTCAAAAGGAGTTATGTAAGTTTTTAAAGTATTATGCATATGTATGCATGAAAGGTACAGAATTAGTCTCAAACCAAAGAAGTCTTCCATGTAGAAACTTGATTTCCTTAAAACTTCATCCCCACAGACAGCAAGGATGAAGGTTTTCCATGCCATCTGGAGTGCCTTTTGCTTTTGAGATAAGGAAATCTAGGGAATGGTAAAGTTGATAAGAACTGGCCCTTTGCAGGAGGATGCAAGGTAGAGTTTCTAAGTTATCATTTCTAAATGACAGGGAATCAGTCACACTAGATATAAAAAGACAGGAAGCCATGAACAGAGCACTGATAACAGCACTTTTGAGCTTTTCAAAAAGGCTTCGTATTTTGTCTGATTTGGTTATAGTTTGTTTGCTTGAGCAATTCTTTTTAAGTTATCTACAGTGGTGGCACTGAAATGCAGTGACTAGTGTACAATTATAGGGCCAGGCTGGCAGAATGATTGAACTGGCTAACTGCCATTTTCATAGCAATTGTTATTTTTTTTTCTTGGGGATTTTTAGATCAGATCCCTGCAGGAACAGATTGACTGGAGTTTTTATATTGTTATTGTGAATGTTTTGATATTGCAGAAATTATTTCTTTGATATTTGATAATAAAGCCTTGAGATGATAGCAGTGGAAGGCTCAGCATAGCTTTCAGAATCTATTGATTTTGTGGCTTTTTTCATGCTGATTTTTTTTTTTTTTTACTATTGGTTGTTTGGGGTTTTAATTATTTTTGTGGGGATTCCTCAAACTGCTTTTGCCTACCATACGGCTCTGCCACATACACAGTACATATGACAAATATGCTTACATTATCCTGTCAAATGCTACTAACCAAACAAAAAGCAGCACAGCCCACGTTTGGTCATGTGACACTAAACTCAGCAAGAGCTTTGCTTTGGCTACATTAGAAAAAGGACCAGGCCCTATCTGATAACAGCTTGATGGTTTTGGTACAAAGAGATTAATTATATTCCAGTCTGTAACTCAAAATTTAGATGGTAGTTTTGGTTTGTTTTTTTTTTTATATATATATAAAAAAATATATCTATAATTTGGGGATATATTAATATATATCCTAAAATTGCAATCTCTCTAGAACAGGAATGGTATTGCCTTGTGTAATCTGCAAAACATCATGACTATTTTGGCAGGGAAGGCAGAATTTGATGACAGAACTGTAACTACAGCTCTAAAGCACGGAACTAGAGACATGCCTGTGAGGGAGATGTGGTCCTGGGAGCCTCCCAGTCATGGGAGCACCCGATTCTCACTGTTGCACCCTCACCAGCCAAGAAGCCATTTCTGCCCTGTTTTGTCCAGGCTTAGCCTCATGCTAACAAATGGCCAGTCTTGGTTTGCCCATTGGCTGCTGCCAAGCAGACGGCACCGGCTGCGTTGTCCTCACCTTTGCTTAGCAAGAGTTCTGATTTATGTTTCCTTCTGTTCCAAACCAGAAGTATCCATGAAGTCTTACAGGCGTGTATTTATTCTTGAGACTTACAATGCCTTTTTTTTCCGATTGACTGACAGGCTCAAAAGTTCCTGTAAGGCAATATGAGAGAAAAATAAGAACAGACAGACAGACAGCAATGGCATGACCTTCATTTCCTTAGGAAACCAAGCTAAAAATGAAAATGTAACCTCAGACCCTTTGCTGAGGGCTTCTCCTTTGAAAGCCAAGATAAGAACAGATATATACCAGATCAGAAAAGACAAGTGGAGATTACTGTGTTCTTGTGACTATTTTAAAGGAGGAAAGAAAAGAAATTAATTGTGAATAGTTTTGAAGTTCTCCTAAATAACCATTGTTATTAAAATTATTAATAATAATTTTATTGTATTTACTCTTCAAAGGAAAAAATGGTCCCACGGCGCAGTTAAAACCAGAGAGGGATACCTGAGGGACAGAATGCCGATGTGGATGCAGAGGTGCTCCCCTGCCCCTGCTCTCCACTCAAGGGACAGATTGAGGAGTGAACTGCTGTCATGTACTGTGCTGGGCTGCAGCAACACAGGCAGGTAAAAACAATTGAGAAAGAAGGCCGGCATCAATGTCTCTTCCCTAGGTGAGATACACATACAGCAGAGAGATTTTTGATCTTGGTCTCATGTAACAGAAGGGAGGTAGGGCATGTGAAGTGAGCTCACAAGAGGAAAGCCACATCCTCCCTAGGCTATTCTTACCTACACCCTGTAGTCACTCACAGAAAATTTGCAATCGTTTAGGTGGGTGTTCTGTATCTGCATGACTTGGCTTTAAAGCTTTATTGAAACTCCTCAATTTGCTAGTGACCTTGAGAGATCCTATCATGTGTGCTGGCAATTGTATGGTTGATGCATTTCCATACAAGGCACTAAACCCTTACATATTGGAAAAATCACTTGGTCTGTTAGAACTTGCATGGAAAAACACAAATATTTCATAAGGACAAGTGGCAGATTATTCTCAGGTTATTGATTCCACATTTTGATCTGCTGAAAACCTGCTGCTAAATAGACCTCTCTACTGGAAAGACTGAGCAAAATGGCCATTACAGGGAGAGACTCTGGGGATTTATTGATTGAACATGAGAACACTAATCATGAAATAGCAAGGACCAAGCATACTTTTGTGACCATTATTTGCATAAAAAGGTAACGCTTCAGTGTTGGGAAGCCAGATTCTTTTTAGAACATTAAGAGTAGCTGTCCCAGATCAAGCCATATCCCTTGCCACATCCAGCAGAGAAGCCAGTTCCTCAGCCTTCTTATTCTCCAGCATATAGAGAACTGTGACAACACACACATTATGTTGTCTGTAAGAAGTTAGCAAATACATTTGCTACACTAGATAGATACTGGAAACAAAACTCATATCTGCAGCAAACATACAGAATAACGTTTTCTCACTCAAGCATACTTGAAAAGAGGATCATTTTTTGATTTTGAAATGGCTAATTGATTTTCTATTTGATTATTGTAATCAAGAAGCTAATTAAATTAATTTTAATTAATGCTTGTAATAAAATTCTTGTAAACTTTCCTTCCTGCTGACATGTTAATTTTGTCAAATTCAAGTATTCAAAACTCAAAAATGAGGAGGCCCTTAAAATTTTGAGAAAGACTAGGCTGTTACACAGTTTAGTTTACTCTTTCATAGCAGTATTTTTTCTTTCTGCCTTTATCTTTCTGTGTGATTTTGTCTGGTTTTTATGTAGCTCATCAAAGATAGAGATTAAAAATGTGAATAGAAACTTTCTACTTTCTTTTTTTTTTTTTTTTTAGAAAAACAAAGGCCTAACTATATATATAGCTTCAAGTTTTATGACTTTAGGAAAACGCATATATGAAAACACTGCAGGAATATCTCCCATCCATGGGTACACTGAAAGCCAGGCTGGACGTGGTTCTGGGCAACCTGATCTAGTTGAAGATATCCCTGCTCATTGCAGGGATGTTGGACTAGATGACCTTTGAAGGTCTCTTCAACCTCAACTGTTCTATGATTCTATGAAATTACAAAATTCCTTATCAGACTGGGCAAAGCTTAGTAAGCTCTGCATGTTTGCCACAGAATTTGCCTGGATAAAACACTTTGCAGTTTCCACATATGTCCTTTCCTAGCATTGTCACTGTGCTGGTGAAGTTACTCATGAAAAACACCCACGAGTGCGTTGATTGAGGGTTTTACTTGAAAAATAAAGTGAACGGCCAGAAACCAAAGTATGTTAACAGACAGTCTATGAGCTCCAAACCGAATCTCACCATATACACAGTATTTAGGTAACCAGCTGCCAACACCTCTGCACAACATTCTCTGATCTGAGTGCTGCAGTATCCCAGTTGTCCCTTTTCCCCATCTTTGCTGCAGTCCCGTTTCTTTTGGATAAGGACAACGAACTCTGGGTCAGGGGTGTGGGCCTGGCTCACAAACTGCCAAAATCTGGGGACAGTAGTCACTGAGGTCTGAACCAGTCAGGAGCATGTGAGGTCTTTTTGTCAGACACACGGGAAAGTTAGTCAGAGAGAGAAACAGATGAAAGGCAATTTTTCATTACGTACCATACATGATCAGTC
This sequence comes from Lathamus discolor, assembly GCF_037157495.1. Classification (NCBI taxonomy): domain Eukaryota; kingdom Metazoa; phylum Chordata; class Aves; order Psittaciformes; family Psittacidae; genus Lathamus; species Lathamus discolor. The sequence goes on along the minus strand of NC_088909.1, from coordinate 15,246,158 downwards.
TTGGAGAGAATATGAACAAGTAAAGCCTTTGTGTGCATCTTCTCAGGCACTTGCTAGTCCTTTGTTTTGTCAGCAGAGCCCCAGGTATCTCCACTGGCAACAAAGTGGATGTTGGCAAGGTATTTGTAGAGGGCAGGCAGTTATACAGTTCTGAATGGGCTCAGAGGACTTATGCCCATGTATTTAATCTGTCTTGTGGCATTTCTCCCTTGTTTTACCACTCCTCAGCCACACCCGCCACCTTACGAATATCAGAATCTGAGATTTAGAAGACAGGTACCTGGCCTGAAACCTAGACACCACAAGAAAACATTCACTGCCTTTTCAGAAGCACCTAGAAGTAAAAACTGAGACAAATAATTTTTTTTTTTTTTTTTGTGCTAGCAGCTAGACCCAGTGAAAGATCTAATCCATATTTTCATACTCAAGTGGATGCAAACTGCACTGCTTCAGTGCAGAACACCGAATTGTTGGAGTTTCCTATGCTCCTGTACACTTTGGCAAGCAGTTCCTCATGAATGTGAAAAGGCCAGTACACTACGTGCTCCTGAAGTGCAGTATGATTTTGTTTATTTAGGAAGAAATCAGAATGACCCAGAGACTAAGCTCTGCTACCTTAGGTGCAACTCCCTCTGATTATGAGCTGGTGGTATATTGTACCTAGTGTCTGCAGTTCTCAGTTTGCCACACATAGGATTCAACAAGGTATCTATCTCAAGCACCAGTAGCTCCATGAAGTACTTTACCAAAATAGGGTCCTGAAAGTTACCAGTTCCTTATATGCCAATTTGGCCTTCTGAAAGAGTGGTGGATTTGCTCCACATTTGATGAGAGGATTCAAATGGTTAGTTCAGTTTGAGAATCTTTTTGTTGTGTTGATGAAAAGCTCAGAGGACCTCACTCATGCTCAGTGGTCTTGTAATTAAATGTTACACACTTGATGAGCATTGTATTGCAAGCCTCGAGGCTAATTTACATGTTACCACCAAAATGTCTTATTTTATATTGCTGGTAAAAATACCGTATGGGCATCATTGCATGTCATTGTAAATAGTTTGTATCAATGATGCTTGGGTGACTCTCAAAATCACTAAAAGCTGAACATAATTACTGCTAAAGAGCCCTGTACAGATCCAGTAATATTTCCTCTACAATAGCTATTTTATTACTAAGATGGCTTTCCTGATGTGAATGACAATGGTAGGATCACAAACAAGCAGCCTGCCAGCAAATAAAGAATAGCTTTTTTGGGACACAAAGTAGTTTGATTCAATTATAGTATTGCATGTATAATTAAAGTGTATGTCACTTTTCCAAGAGTTGCCCATAATTCAAAACAATAAAACAGGGTGGGAGAAAGGAGTGAATAATGGAAGTAAATAGGAGCTAGCTGTAAGAACAGTGATAGGTATGATGTCACTATAAGGTATGTACAGGCGAATTTAAATACTTTAAAAGTTGCTTTTAGCGATTTGGGCCACAAACATAACTCATGGTCATTCTTTATGCAATGGATGAGTGAAAAGAGAAGCTTCTTGAGACTCTGGGATCTTTTTAGCACATACACCTTTATCAGGTTCTTGTTCTGAGGAGGTCACCCGACAAGTAACATTTCAATGAAGGCATATCAGATGGACTGAACTGCCATTTCTTACAATTCACTATTTCTTTAATACTTATTTGACTGACTTCAAAGCAATGCTAAAGCACTGCAACCATTTATTGGAATATATTAATAATAACACATTAGAGTTTCATTCACTGAATTCCAGCTTTTAGAAGAACAGTCTTGTGCAGATGCAGAAGAAAGGCAGAGAAATATTAGATGACTTACCCACAGTCTACAGCAGGTGAGTGGAAGAATGAGAAATGGAGCCTCTGGCCTCTGGCCTTTCTTCCAAATCATCCTTCCTGTGTTTATGCTACAGTAAAATGATTCTGCATATGTCCTGTCTTGGAAATATGAAAAATATATGCAGTATGCAAAGCAGCCAATTGGACTGCCTTTTGGAATACATCATCATTTATGAAAGGTGCACCTTGCAGCCTAAACAGATTGTGTGCAATTAATTGCAAACTGTCAGAGACTACAGCACTTTACTGCCAATTTGTAAATAAAACCTAGTATGCAAAAAGACTTAGGCAAGTGAGGTGAGTTTCTGTGGATAAAGTAAAGGCAATGCACACATTCAGTGCAATACAATTTTTACACTCCAGCCTTTAAGAATATTGCGGACCCTGTAAGAAAAGGGTGTGGTGCAGAGTCATTGCATGGAGCTAGGCTTCTCCATAGGCAAATGCTTTCCATAGATAGCATGAAGAAGTCCCAGCTTACTTGAAAAGCTAAAAGAATAAAAAAGACATCAAGAGAAAAAAAGAAAAATGTATTTTTTATCAACATAATGGTAAACACACAAGCATTTTTGTATCCTAAAGATGTGCTGAACAATTATGGTCAGGTGTGGATCACTCCAAATACAGAGGACTGCAAACAAAGCAGATTCCCTTTATGTCCTGATTCTGACCGTCAAATGATCTTTGTTATAAATATGCTCATCCTGGTGGCTGGCCAACACCTGACTCAATTCCTTATCCAGTGCTGTCTAACTCCCTTTGTATCACTGCTGTTACCATCCTATATCTCATTGTTCCCCTCTGTAATATTCAATAAATACAATATGTTTGGTGCCACTGCTGATCTGCTGAGGCAGTCAGTGGCCAGCCCAGTGACTCAGACTTGGTCTCAGCTTCAAAAGAAAAATGATGATGCCTGTCTTTCTAGATTTGAACCCCTCTGGTGAACAGCATCACAAATGTAATACAGACCTTCAGTAATTACTGAAACAGCAGTTTGTCACCAGCTGCTGGTGGCACTGATGGACAATGTGCTTGTGGGTATAGTTAGAGGAAGGAATATGTAAGAAAATACGATACTTTTGACAGGCTTAATTTGGAAATTTTTTTTCAGGGGATGAAATGTGAAGCAGTGTAAATGAAGAACTAGGTACCCATATTCATCAACAATTCATTCAACAACAATTCATTCATCAGCAATACCTCTCTGGTATTTAATATATATGAAAAAAAATATTCCAGTGTAAAGAAGAATTTGGCCCAAGCAGCAGCCACAACTACATGAAGTGCAATTTGCATCTCTTCTGAAGTTCACGTACATTAGCAGTTCCCAGCACAAGTAGATTTGGCCCCTGTGGAGGAGCAGAACTGCCTACATATCCCAGTCACTTTCTGTACTGGTGTTATTGAGGAAGTCCTTGCGATACTCAGTAAATAAAGAAATCCCTTCTCTACTCCTCTGACCCTTTTAGCAGGCCTGGAGCTTACAGCAACATACAGGCACTTCCCTGTGCTCTATGAACCTGAAAAAATGGAAATCTGAAAGTTCGCTCTTGATGTGAAGCAATTCTCTTTATTCTTTTTCTCTCCTTATCTTGTAGTGCAAATGCAGTTCCAGAAATGACATAAAACATCCGAATCCACGGATGAGGAGGTAAATTCGGGGTTGAAGGAGATGAAAGAAAAAATGGATTCTGAGCTTGATAGGCTTTGGAAGAAGCTTTACAGCTCCAACGGGTGCTGTTGCAGGGGTAACAAACCTGCCCACACAGGGAAACACAGGCCCAGTTCACTGAAAAATCAGAAACCTGGAATTGAGAAGAGGGAATGCACTGCTTGACCCATATCAAATTAATAATGCTGCCTTGTTTCACAGCTTAATATTTAAACATTATTGCTCCAATTAGTGAATTGCAGACATTCTGTTTTCTATGAGATATAATGTCTCCTTCCCAAATTAAGGTATTTTACTTCCTTTTGTTTTTTTTTTTTAGTTTGGTGTTGTGTTTTTTTGGTTTTTTTTTTTGTTTTTTTTTGTTTGTTTGTTTGTTTGTTTGTTTGTTTGTTTGTTTGCTTCATCTATTTATTTTTAAAATCTAAAATGCACTTGACTCTAGGGACAGAGGGATTCCTTCAGAAATTTTTGCTTAGTTTATGACACAAATAGCGATGTCCCTCTAGCCTTTATTAACTCAAACCTACACAACCTATGTGCCCACATCCCCTGTTTGTTACTTGGTTTGTTGCACTGCTGGAGACTGCTGCGTTTCCCCAGAAAAGGTTCTCCCATCTGCAGCTATTGTATCTTCCCTTCTCGTGTCACTCAAGCACACTGCCTTGCAGCTTGCCTGAAGCTGAGGTCAGAGTAGAGCCACTGGTCCTGCCAGGAGCCTGGCACACCAGACACGGCTCAGCCCCCGGGAGCTGCGGGTGCAGACACAAGCTGGGCTCCCCAGCACAGCCGGGAGACAAATGGGATTTTGCCTGAATGAGTACTGGAGATGGGCTTTCATTCAGAGCAGCAAACAACTCTTTAAGGAGTGTTAAGAAGATGGAAATTTGCTATATTACAATTTCAGAAAACAGTAAAACTGGGGTTTACAATTTTACTATATTACTATAGTTTACAATTTGCTATATTACAATTTCAGAAAACAGAAAACAGATGCACACTGGACATAATGACCTCCACCTTTCTGAACAGCTAACCCAAATACGGTGAACTCTCTGAACAGTCCAGCTTTAGCCCTGGACTCATGTTCATTAGTTATTTTTACAGTGTACTGTAGGGAATGCAAGAGATCACTACACATAAAAAGTAGACTTCAGAAGCACTGTGGAACAGAGTTTGTATGCTGGCTTACAGGTTTACCCTATAGTTGCTAGGTTTGCTCTTTCCAGACATAACTCAGGAGAATTTGGTTGGTACTCAGGGTTTTGCCCTCCCTTTCCCCTTGCTTGGCCACTGAAGTCACCTGAAGTCATCATTGGTGACTGAAAATTTTTAAGTGTTATCTTTATCTGTTGTAACCAGTTCTTTAAGATCTCAGCCCCACTCCTCTTACCACTACCTCTGCAGGTGCTCCTGGAAAGTGAGGAGGAGACCTCCACTGCCTGTGCCTATTGCCAGCGTGACTCCGCAGTTTCCCAGGTCTGGTAAGGTACCTGCGTATGCTGGGCAACACTGATGCTATTCTGAGATACTAACACGTACATCTTCTAATGCTTGTACGTTACAAAGATTTTGGATGATAGACTAGGAAGGGAGAATAGGGGGACCTTATTATTTTGTCTAGAAATAGCCTTCCTCCTCTGTTATCCTTTGACATCTGCCTCTCACAACCGGCTTGTGAGCAGTGTGCACTTCTCTCCCCTGCAAAGGCTTTGTTCCTTCTAGAAAAGGTTTCCAGAAGGATGCAGACAGTGCTGAAAGCCCACTCTGTCTGCTTACTTTTTACTAGCCCTACTCAATTGCCCTGCAAGAATAGAGAGGAATATTTTCCCTGCTCTCTGGAGTAAAGTCCTCCATTACCATGTCAAGAAAGAAAACAGGCTGTTTGGTAGCTAAGGAAAAATGCTGACTTTAAAACCGAGATAAGGCCCTATCATTTACACTAATGAGCTCACTGGTGGGGAATTTGTAAAATTTTATGATAAAAAGTAGCTGTAGTCAGTGTTTGATGGAATTTACTCTTTCTATTTTTTTGCTGAAAAAACACATAGCTACTAACAATTTTCCCATTCAAACTCAGAGAGAAATAAATGCAGTGAGATTTGTCCCAGTAGGACTTCAAAGATCTTGTAAGTAACCCATTATTTTAAAGATATATTCTCTAACCACAGGTTGGTCTAAATTCTGCAGGGAAGGCTGTAGATACTTTTAACTGGTTAAATAACAAATTCGCTACTCAGAATGAGGGGCCCTTAATGAAATACTAATATCCAGATCTTTATTGTTGGTAACATGGTTAAAAATTAACCCCCTAGATCTGACAGTCCTCATTGTCACGTCAGATTTTGATTTCTGATGGAAGTGTGCCCTGGGATGCACCCTGGGGTTGCCCTGTAATTGCTTCTAGGCAGGGTAGCACATATGTCCAGTATGTGCAGTGAAAAAGGGGAGGTATCCAACAGCCTTTGTTATCTATTATATACTGCCAGAGCAGTAAATGGCAAGTGTTATGAGAATCTCCCAGCTACTCTAGATTACAAGGACCTTCACTACTCTGTTCACAACCAGAATAAATGAACCTGGATGGAAAGAGTAACCCTGTTATGAAACTAGTAAAAGTGGAAAAAAAGGAAAGGGGTGAAAGTAAGCAGAGAAGAATAGAGATGTCTCCAGCTGAAGGGCTGGAAAACGCTCACAGTTCAGCATCCATATGAGACATAAAATTAATTCCAGCATGTTCTCTCCCCTCTCCATTTGAGGCATTTAAACTCCACAGAGTCCCTGGTTCAATGCCTGGAAAAGCTGGCCCGAGATGCAATACAGTGCATGGACTTCATTGTGTGTGCAGCACTCACTGCCGCGTGCAGACAAGAAATAAATCCTAATGAAATATTCCATGTGCCAGTTGTACCCCTGCAGCCTTGTTTTCTACTTAGGGGTAGCTGTGTCTCTGCAGTGCTGTCTTAGCCACCTCATCCCTCCAACAATCATGGTTTTGATTCATCACTTTGATAGCAATTTTGAAAGGGGGGCTGGGTTGTATGATAGGCACTAATCCCAGAGCAGGAATATCAGAATGGTTAGCAATGAACATGGAGACTTGGATGTGGACTTGGGCTTGTGGTGCTGAAATGAAAAGGACAGAAAAAAGGGAGAAAGTATGTAACAGATAGAAAAATGTTTGGAAGGAAGACAAGAAGGACATCTGGTTTATGGGCTTATGTTACTGATGTATTTTCTAACTCCATGAGCCCTTCAAGCACCAGGAATATGGGAAAACAAGAAAGACCAACAAAAAGGATTGGTGTGAGAGACTGTGAAGGGGCTGAGAAGCTGGTCTTGCATGTAAGTGATCACAATTACTATAATCTTTCAAGAAATATTGCATTTTTCACAAAAATATTGTCAAATCCATGGCTGTTGTATCTCTGTTTTGATATGGCTCATCATGAGATTTGAATTTACTGATACATAAAAGTTTGTGTCTATTTGTTTCTTCCCTGGCTAGCTTCCCTCCATCCTATACCCATCACTTTGTACCCAATACAGAAGTGCTGAAGTCTTGCTACTTTGAGAAGAGCAAACACTAGAGGGAAGGATGCACACGAAGGTGCTCCCCTCAGCACCAACGGTGCTTCCTCTGTAAGTAAAACCAGTCAGTTTTACCTAGCATTTGTAAGGTGGCCTGGTTTATCCTTTCAGATAAAATATACTGAATGAGATTAGTTTTAGTATTTCAGTTCCACAGTACATCCTGAAACACAGCCAAAAGTAAGGGCCAAAAAAAACCCCCAAAACAATCATTGCCTAAATTACACAGAGGAGATTGGATTACCTCTTCAAACAGGGCTCTTAATTCTGCGTATAAATAGAATCCAGAAATACAAGAGTACAGCAGTAGAAAATAAATCCAGCCAACAGCCCCTAATAACCTCTAATTATTAGGAGTTTCAGTTAACATTTGGACAGCTTTGGTCTTAATTCTTTTAAGTCTGAAGAGGCAGCATGACCGACGTGGCCACATTTACAATTACGGTGATCACACATGCTGTTCCAACCCATGCTGGCTTTAGCTGAGTGTTTTCTGGAAGCTTGGGTTGGGATTTTGCCCTGTTAAAATATAATTACCTATCTGAACAGCAAGTAATTTCCAGTTTGAGTTACTTATTTGCAACAATGCACTTGTTTTGACAGAAGTCTATGAAACGAAAAACAAATCAAGCTCCTGACCTTGGCATCATGGTTCACTTCAGGTTTCTTTGTACCTGAAAGAAAATCTGCTAATATCCCATCCAAGTAATGAATTGACTTGCATGTTATTGGTAAATACAGCAACAGAGATCTAGCTGTAAAGCAGATACCTCTAAAGGTGAGACTCAAATCCAGTGTATATTTTTTTAAAGAAAAATCTTGACAGCACTAAACTACACCTGGGCAGTTATGATTGTATAAACCAATAATAGTTAATAGTTGTCTCAAGAATGTTTTTTTCAAATGTATTTAGCAGTGAGCTAATATTCTTTCCCAGTTTTAAAATTGCCCTATGTAATATGCATATATAGGAGATTAGAAGTCAAATACTATATTGTGGGAAGTCAATAAAAAGCAGCAGATGGCATTATCCACATTATCTTGAGAAACAATGTTGTTCTTCAAAATATATTAGACCCAGTATCTGTGCAGCCACTTGATCCTTCAAGGCAGACAATTTTATATTAATTTACTGCTGCAACCCCTGCTTTGGTCAGGACTGTGTAAGTTTCCCCTTTGACTTCTGTTTGCAACTACCCTTATCCACCAAAAATTCCCACTTCTGAGACTGAGGTTTGCCTTGATTGCGAACTGCAAAAGGTGAATTTTGATTTTGACATTTTATCACAAACTTTTTGAACATTTCAAAACACATAAACTTACAGAGAAAATGCTAAGCTTATTCTGCTAGATATTCTCCAGCCAGAAGTGAGATCTGAAAGTAAAAATCAGAACTGTTTTTCCGTAGAAAGGAGTTCATCATTAATTTTGGGAAGCAATCTGGTTTAATTTGGCCAAATAAAATTACAGAACATTTGCATATGAATATACACAAATGATCACCAGGCAGTTATTCTCAGGTACACACCTTGGAAAGCATAGGCACTCTTTAGGTGTCCATGCTACCGATGGGTTCTGCCCTCAGTGATGCCATCTTTCTACTGCAAGCACAAGTGATCCCGAGAGATTTGCCCTGCCTGGCTGTGTTCTCTCTCCCCTGGCACGTGACCCAGCCTGTCTGTACTGTTTTCTGTCCTTTCTCTGTTGTGTACAGCCTGCTCTGGCAAGTCTCTGTGCCCTTTCTTATTCTTCAGGGTGTGGAACATCACAGATAATTTCTGCTGGATGGCACCTTAACACTTCATCTGCTCCTGCTGTGCACTCTCTCACTGAACTTGGTCTGCTCTTTGAGATACCTTAATTGCTTGCTGCAGAAGCTGAAGGTGACACCATAAGCAAATCACCATAAATACATGCAAACGTCTCTTAGAACAGCAAATCAGATGGTTGCAGGTAGTGCACAGTATGGATCAGCAAGAGCTGTTCTGCTCTAAATCTCATTTTTCCACATTTTCAGACTCTGTACAGAATCCTAGCAGATGCTTGGGAAGACAAGTATCTTAACTTTATATGGGTGTATATAAATCCTTGAATTGCTTTTTGTTGTTTATACTTCATAAACTAATATAGCACTGAATAAATGACATTTTGAGAAGTGTGAACAAACTGCATTTTATATAAGCTATCCAATTATGGGTCAGACCTTGCATTTCTTACTCAAGAAGGATTAAATCAAAAGGCAAGTAGTCTGTAAAAAGGTGGTTTTATACACAGCTAGCTAAACACTTGACAAATTATTCTCTCAAAGGAAAAACAAAAGTTTCCAGTAGATTTCTCTGTAATTGTTTCCAGAGAAGCTTATGCTTGCCTCACTCAGAGACCTTCTTTCTAAGAGAAGCTAAAGTTAAATATCTAGTAAGATTGAATTTCTAAGGATGATTTTCCTAAAACAGGATTAAGTCTCACTGAGAGTATAATGAGGGCAGGTAATGTCGCTGCAGCTCATGATTTAAACTGTTTAGTGGCTAAATTATATTTTGATTTCTACAGATAACAATTCAGTACGTCTGAGTTTTAAACTTGCTTTTGTAAGAAGGCTTGGTCTCTCTAGAGTTTAGGGTTTTTTTCTGCAATGAAATAAGCAACCTTCTCATCTGAGCAGGATAGGAACCGTCCTGAGGAGGTTCTTCAGAGACTTATGAGGATCTTTTTTTTTTTTTTTTCCAGATTATTTTCATATGGTTTCTTTGGGTTTTTTCTTTAACCATGGGTGAAACAGTGGGGGAGATCCACAGACTAATAGTCTTTGGTCAGTCTGCCAGCATGGAAGACATGACTGGTTACCATGCAATGGACAGACAGTTGGTATGTTTTCTACATATCCTCAAAAGTATTTCTTAAAAACAAATATCAAAGAGCTCTGCTTGACAAATAGTTTCAGTCTAATGTCTACAACATCTGTTAGTTCGTTAACACCATTCCCTTTGTTTCTGAATGACTATTGCTGTATTGTATCTCAGTGACTTTGATTAACAAGGCAGTTTGTAATTAGATTGGGTAATGTAATTCATGGCCCTCTGTAAACATCTGGATTTGCAAATCTGCATTCCTAGCTTGGGAGCTCTCTGCCACACATCACTAATTACGCCATGTTATCGTATACCATCCTACATCCTCCTGCTGAGCATCTCTTCTTTGTTCCCAGTGCGAGTCAGGGGCTGTTGTCAATACAGAGAAAATCAACGTAACGGCCTAGCACTGCATGTGACATTTAATGAAAATGAAGTCATGTCTAATTTACATGGCTGGTGTTACTTTATTAAAGCCAGAACTGCAGAAGCTGGGTGTTATTGTGCTAGTCAAGTGTGCAAGACTGATTGTCTATGCCAACAGTGGTGTCTGGCACAGGAAGCTTCGCATCCCCACCTTGTCTGCCTGCCCACCTCCTCTTTGGGAATAGGGCTTCTGTAAAAAGTGACAGATTTGTTCCTTTTTACAGGCCCGTCTGTTCTTATTCTTTCTGTTAACTCCATCCCTCAGATCCTGTGGAGAGGTCAAGGCAGTGGCAGGAGGAAGGCCACCCTGACTCCTCCCAGGGGTCCCCACAAAACAGCAAGGATAACTCCCAACTCCGGAGGAAAAACCCTCCTGTATCCAAACCAGCAAGCTGTAACTAAAGAGCTCTGTAGCACCAGAGAATTGACTTCTGTTGTGCACAAGAAGTGTCTTAAAAGGAAATATATGAATACATATTTTTTTTACATAAAAGAGAGCCACCATGTATGATGAAAGAACACACAGTCAAGCGCTTACAAAATTGAAAAGGGCGCAGTTGTGCTCCTTCAGTTTCCATTTCCCCATGTCACCTCTCTGGTACTGAAAAGGGTGTGGAATGTTCGTTTTTACTGGTTTTTATTTGCTTTACCCATATTAATACCCCTTAGAAATATTAACTTCATTTTTCAAAAAGTTTCTGATTCTGCCTTTGGACTCAGTTAAGAAATCAAGTGGTATTAACACATTATAAATCATAGGCTTATGCCTGGAAGTAAAACATGTAACGGCTTCTAAGCGGCTATGGCTCCTCCCACTCAGTTTTATCTCTTTTTTTACATCTTGGGATAGTTTTTGTTTCTATTTTATTCTCTATTCACTTTCATTCTGACCACTTTCCTTCCCCTATGATCATTTTACAACTACATTGCTTTCCAGAATGCTTCACTGCTAAATGTTTAAAATGCAGCATGGGGTACTTTTGTCCTCCCTGAGGTTGAAGGCCATTGGTTATAACCACATCTGTCCCCTTTGATCCAGCCAGTGCCAGCTCACGGGGCAAGCTCTGGTACTTCAGAAGCTTCATCCGAGAACTGTACAGGCACACATGTAACTGAGTGGGGCAGGAGTGTGAAGAAAGTTTTATTTGCAGCAGTTTTCAGAGAGAAATCAAAAAAATCTTATGAATCTCACAACCCGAACAGCACAGAAAATAAATGAAAGCCTTTACCCAAATTCATAGTGATTTGCATTGGAACACGGTTTTGGATGGTACTCAGTTTCCTAGAGAGGATGCTACAAAGTCCATATAGGTTTTGATCTCTGAATATAAGTTTTAGTTTGCAAACCGATTTGCCACTTAGAAAGTGACTTTGTTCCCGTGGTTTGTTTCAAGCTGTTCATCCATAAATCTCTTATTTTGCAATCCCGGGCTATGATTTTTTGAAAGCACATCCAGAACGCGCACTGCCCACGTGTCCACCACGACAAAGCGACCTGCTCTTTAGGAAGCAACTACGACCCTAAAAAAGGGACCTCGGCTGGAGCCCTTCGGCAGGGCGCGAAGCGCGGCGGGGCGGGGCCGGCCCGAGGCCGGGACCTTCCGCCACAGCCGGGCGCTCGGACGCCGAAAGGTCTCTAGTTTTGTGAAGTTTCTTGCTGGGGAAGCCTGGCTGGGACGCTGCGTTCCGTTCCTCCCCGGGATGCGGCCGAGGCGGCTGGAGAAGACAGCGGAGACCGGGCATCCCGATAAAGGGGACCCTCAGCATAAGTGCAGACTCCGTCAGGGAGAGCGCTGCAGGACGGATCCGTCCGCGGCGGTGCAGTTTCTGCTGGTTTTGGGCGCGCAGCAGCCCGTTTCCTTCCAGCCCTCCTCGCCCCGTTCCGGCTCCCGGGCCCTCAGCCAGGCTTAACCCGGCACCCCGCTTCTTGCCGAGCTGCCGCGGGCCCTTGCGCTCCGCGGGGGCTCTCCTGCTCCGCGCCCCCCACGGCGCCTCGGCGCTCCTACCTGAGCAGCTGGGCTGGGCTGGGCTGGGCTCGGTTCGGGCTCGGCTCGGCTCGGCTCGGCTCGGCTGGGCTCGGTTCGGGCTCGGTTCGGGCTCGGTCCGGGCTCGGTCCGGGCGCGGCGCGGTGCGGTGCGGTGCGGTGCGGCGCGGCGTGGGCAGCCGCTCGGTACCTGCTCTCGCGCCCGCGCCGCCTAACAAAAGCGGCGGCCGCAGACGGACTGCGCGGCCATTGGCGGCGGCGGCGCGCGGCGGGCGCCGGTTGGGCTGGGCGCAGCGGAGGCGGGCGCGGGGCGTTGACGCCAGCGCTGGGCCGGTGGGGAGGCGGGGCCGCGCCTCGCGCCGTCTTTGTGCTCGCCGGCAGCCCCGGCAGCGCCGCCGCCTCCCGCCGCCTCCCTCAGCCCCGCGCGGCGCGGCGGGCGGCTCCGCTCCGCTCCGCACCGCTCGGCCCCGCAGCGCTCCGCGCCGCGCTATGTGTGCGGGCGTTCCTGTGCCTCCTCGCGGCCGCTTCCCACCCGGCGGGGCGCCTTCGGCCGCGCTCTGAGAGCGCGGCGGGGCAGGGAGTGAGCGGTGCGGAGCACGGACGTGCCGCCCGGCGCGGCGCGGGGCGGCGCGGAGCGAAGGGAGTGCGGCGCCATGCGGGGCCCGGGGCTAGGGCTGGCGCTGGGGCTACTGCTGGGTATGGCGTGGCTGGCGTGCGGGCAGAACGAGACGGAACCCATCGTGCTGGAGGGGAAGTGCCTCGTGGTTTGCGACTCCAACCCCACCTCCGACCCCACCGGCACGGCTCTCGGCATCTCCGTGCGCTCCGGTAGCGCCAAGGTTGCCTTCTCAGCTATCCGCAGCACCAACCACGAGCCCTCCGAGATGAGCAACCGCACCATGATAATCTACTTCGACCAGGTGCGCGCTGGGGTGGCGGGGCTCCGGGCGCGCCGCCGGCGGAGCAGAGAAGTTGCCGGGGAAGGCGGCGGGGCTGGGCCGGGGACGCGGAGCCCTGCCCGGGAGGCGGAGGGGCTGCGGACCGGGGCAGCAGCGGTGCTGGGCGGCGGCTGAGGCCCTGCGGAGGTGCTGACGGTGCCATTCCCTTCCTTTCCAGGTACTAGTGAATATCGGCAGCAACTTCGACTCGGAGCGGAGCACTTTCATCGCGCCAAGAAAGGGGATATACAGTTTCAATTTTCACGTGGTGAAAGTGTACAACAGGCAAACCATCCAGGTCAGCCCCAAGCGCCGCCGCCGCGCTCCGCGGGCACCGCGGGAGGGAGCGGAGAGGGCCCGCGGCCTGGCGGGGACGAAGCCGTGCTGGCGGCGGGGCAGGGCCATGCCCCTGGTCCGCCGCCGGGAGTGGAGCACATACCTCCCGGCGCTTCCCGGCCGAAGGGCCGGTTCCCCAGGGGCTGCGCAGACTCCCGGCCACTGGCGGGCCCCTGCCCGCGTCAGCCGTGATGGGACGGGAGGAAATAGCCTGCTGGCTGTCCCCTTCCCACCTGCCTGGGCCCCTGGGCAGCCCTGTGCCCCAGGAGCATCCCTGCACAGAGCCCTGGGAGCCGCGGCCCGCGGCAGGCTCCTCGTCTACTGTGAGGTAGCAGAAGGTTTCATAGGGATTTGGGGTGCAGGGAGGTGCCTGTGGCATGGAGACGGTAATGAATATAGCTCTGTATGAGTGTATGTAGCCATCCTTTACACACCTTTTGTATGCAGTTCGATGCATACACATCTCTAGGTAGGCATGATAAATTACCAGCCTGAAGCCAGGTAGCATGACCTAGACAGCGTATCTGCCTGTGTAGCAATGCACAATTGCAAAGGTGAATGTACAGCTGCATAGCACCGTTCTGGTATAAGCACCTTCACACACCCAGGTTGGGCAGGTAGCTTATTATTAACATGGGGTGTGCAGTCCTGGGATCATTAATGAGAGCTGAGCAGAGCTTATTGACTGTGTTGTGGCATATTGTCTTCTCTTTCTAACAAAGGAAAACTATCTCTTGAATACACTTCAAACGCGCTGACTCTGGCAGCTGTGGCTCTGCTCCTCACTGTCTCTGAGGTTTCGCATAAAGCCATCTTTCAATAAGTATGAGCAGACCTCTTTTCATAGCCTGAAAACACAGGCACCCTATTGAAATTCTTCAAAATAGGATCAATGTCCTGTTTTATATGCACTGCGTGTTTTGATGTGGTTGTCAGTCTAAAACAGTGGTGAAAGGTTTCTTCCTTTAGAGTGCATACCTTTGCTGGGTTCAGATTGGTATTTCATTTTTATGGGGCTGGAGTTTCAGCTGTCAAAAGAGGCCCTTTCTTAACTAAGCATTTTGCCTGCTAGGGGAGCCCTGGCAGTGTCATTGTGTGACTTTAATTGACGGAGGGCTTTGTTTTATCTTGCTCTTTAGGTGAGTTTGATGCTAAATGGGTGGCCAGTGATTTCTGCCTTTGCAGGGGATCAAGATGTGACCCGGGAAGCTGCTAGCAATGGAGTCCTGATTCAGATGGAAAAAGGAGACAGAGCTTATCTAAAACTGGAGAGAGGAAACTTAATGGGAGGCTGGAAGTATTCAACATTCTCTGGATTTCTGGTGTTCCCACTTTAAATCACTTCTTATCCAAGAAAAGGGAGTGATCTCTTACAAATTCACAAGTGGTAGCTGGGTTTAAAGAGTTGGGGACAGCAGACTTTTTACATTCAAATATTAAAGAAGCTAAATCCTGCTTAGGTTTGTGTACACCTGCTTTGAAGAATTACTACTTATTTTTGTTGTGTTGCAGCCAACAGGCGGGAGATGCTATAATTGATCAACCCCCCCCCCCCATTTATATTTTCCCACAAAATTGGTTCCTATCCCTGTGTCATTGGTGTAATCTGCCACCATTTCCCCATGGTTTCTGCCTCACATGAGTAGACTTTAGATATTTCCATTGTCCTTTACAGCATATTTTGTAGTTTTGTTTTTAAAACATGTTAATCTTGACTCTTTCTCTGAGTTTAACTTTTAAAACAAAACAAAAAAAAAAGTAAAGTATTTTTGAATACATGGATGCCATGATGGAAGGGAAAATGCAATTCTTGCTGTATATGGGCTGACAAAGGGAAAATTTCTACATGAAGACCTATTCACAGCCAATGCTGACTAGAGTATTTCAATATTTCTATGTAATTCTGAGTGATTGTGAAATTTAAGGCTGCTAAATGTTTTGATGCTTGTTTTGCTCTTGTACAATGTGGCCCAACTAAACGCCAGGAAGTATACTGAACTTTTACTATTACTCCGTAATATATGAGTGAATATAAAAAAATAATTTTTTGCTTTAATTCAATAAAGTTTAAGTGGGACTTTTATTTTTCTCAACCAGAAATGAGGTTTCTCAGTGCAGGCAGGCAGGGAGAGGAGGCGGCTCGGCGCGGTCCCAGGGCCGTGGAGCCCCCGCAGGTGCGGCCGCAGTGCTCCGCTCCCCCCACCCCCCCCCACCCCCCCACCGTGTAACGCCCTCCCCGCCCTGAGCAGGGCCCCGCGGCCGCGCAAGCCCCGCTGGCAGTGCCGGCAGCCCAAGCGGAGCCGCCGCTAGGAAGTTTCCCGCCGGCTCTTCTGTCCGCTTATTTATAGCATTTATGTGTATCATATTCTGTAAACCGGATCGCATTTTATACGGCCGTCTAAAAATACCTGATGATGTACACTTCGATGCTCGTATTATTTATTTGCCAGTATTATTTTGTTTACAGTCTTTTAAAGATGTAAATGCTATAATTTTGCAGTACTCAGAGATTACAAATTTTATTAAAATGTGTGTATGGGGATCTCGATTGTATCTAAACTTTAATGTGAAATAAAGCAATGACACGAGCCTGTCGCTGAGTGAAATAGGCTTCTCTGCTCCGCGGTGCGGCCCCGGTGGAGCCGCAGGAATCCCGGTTCCCAGGGAGAAACTGAACTAGCTCGGAGGTGGGGATCAACACGAGCACAGTAAGCAACTCTCCTCGCTTTATTTGCAGGTTCTGCCCTCGAAACAGCCGGGCTGAGACGCCTCTTTGCCGGGCGGTTCCGCGGCGGGGCGGCCAGCGGGAGCGGGGCTGGGCAGGGCTCAACCTGTTCCTGAGTGGCCGCGGCCCTTAGTTTCCAAGTGAACACATCGGCCGCGAGTCAGCACCCGCTTCTCTGTCACCGAGGGGCGCGGGGGCCAAAACGCCTCCCACTCGCGCGATACCGACAGGCGCAGGTCGCGAATTGCGCCCGACAGCAGAGGGGAAGGCGCGGACGGCCCCCGCCAGGACCTCCGCGGGAGCCGCGGCACCTGCGGTCACTGGCGGGAGCCGTGCAGGGAGACAGCCAAGATTTATGGAGAAGAGTTAATAACGGGAGGCAGCTGAGTTGTTTTCACTTGGAGTTATAACCTGCCCGAGACAATCCACATATCGGATTCTCCGGGCTGCGCGCTCCTCTCAATATAAGACACTTTATTACTTTACCCTGAAGCCTTTCGCCGCTCCCGCACCGAGCTTCTGGCCGGGCTTCTCGCCCCTCTCCCGCAGAGCGGCCCGCCCTCCCAGCCCCCGCACCCTCTCACCCAGAAGAGACGGGGAGCCGCTCCTGCCCCCCATGACCGCGGCAAGGGGGCAAAGGGATTTAAAACCCTCACCAAAAACCACAAGGGGAAACAGAAATCACCGGCTTACAAGAGAGGAGCCGCGGCCCGCTCAGGGAACCCGGCAGCCGCAGGGTGCCCCGGCAAGCTCCGGCGGTGCGGGGGCTGCTAGTGCTGATGCTTCGCTTTTTGCTCTTCTTTTTTTTTTTTTTTTTTTTTTTTTCCCTGTCCCTTAACACGAAGCAAATAAACCCGCCGCCTCCCGCTGAAAGTTTCCCCCTGCTTGTGAGAGTCTCATTAATATTGTTCAGCTGGAAATTATATTACTCCCAATAGCAGCAAATCACCGCTCTGCGGCTATTGCAAAACGCCGCCGCGGCTGCCTGGGAAAGCCGCCTCAGCTCCGCGCCCACGCAGCGGGCCCCCCACACCGCTCACCGCCGTGCGGTACCCAGGCGTAAGCCCTGTGCGGAGCCCAGCCGCCCTGAGGCCTCCAGGGAGGAGCAGCACTGCAGCATCCCCGCTGTGGAGGTAAAGCCGCCACCTCCCCGAAGCCCCTGGGGCACCGGCCCAGCCCGGGGAGCCCTTGGCCGCGTCCCCGTCCAGGGGCCTGCCCCTGGTCCCCGGAGGGACGGGCGGGCCCCGCTGCCGCCCTGGCCCCGCCCAGGCTCCCCGCGGCTGCTGCGTGCAGAAGCGAGGGGAACGGCCGAGCCGCCGCGTGGGGCTCACTCCGGCAGCCGGGCCCGGGTACCCGAGCCCACTTCCCAAGAGCCCGGCCCGGTCACCGGCGGGGCCGCACCGAGCCTCGCGCCGCCGGCAGCGCGCTCCTCGCGGCTGTCTCGCGCGCGGGGTGGGCGGGGCTCCCTGCGAGCCTCGCACCTGTGCGGGCTCGCGAGGCGGCGGCGGTTCGCTCGTGGCGCGGTGCTGGGCCCTGCGCCCCGCGGGGCTCCACCCTCGGAGGAGAGCGGGCTCAGACCGGGAGAGCGGGCCGAAGGGAACTGCGCCCGGGTGCAAGTGGCCGCCTGAGAGGTGCGGGTAAGCGCGCTGCGGCCGGATCCGCCCTTCGGGCCTCGGGCGGGCCGTCCCGGGCGCTGAGGCTGCCCCACAGCAGTAGGCCGCAGCTGTGACTTTGAGCCGGCCGTGGCCTGCGGCCGGGCAGCGGGGCCTGGCTGCGGTCATCGCCAGACAGGTTTCAGGGAGGTAGGAGCGGGCAAGGGGCTGGTGGGGCCTCGGTCGTTCTCGGGTTTGCTCGGCGGCCGCGCCGCGAAGTGTAAGCAGCCGGCGGGACCCAACCCAGCCAGCGGGCCTGGTGGCCTGCCCCGCCCGCAGCGCCGCACCCGTGCCCGCCTGCTCTTGCCAAGGTCCCCTCGCTCCCCGCCACCGACGAGCCCCTCGCTGGCAGGCCACGTCCCGTCGGGGCTCTGGGGCATCGTACGCAGACCTCGCAGCCGAGGTACTGTTGAGCCTGCGCGTGGGCATGGGTGGGTGCGTGCTTCCTCTAGATACGAGCAGTTACTGTGCTTTACCCGGCTTTAATGTGTTTTTCAGTTGATGTAAGTAATGTCTGATTGAATTTATTGCTGATTAGCATTGAGCATTAGTTTACACAACAAGAAATTATGTTTCATTCAGTTCATTAGCATGACTAGTGCTTGGTTTATGAGCATATCACTAATGGTAATGACCAGAGTTGATTGATTTCTAATGTGAATATAATTACACAGTGTAGGGGAATTAAAGGAAAAAATCCACATTTTTTAATTGTTGAGGTTTTAGGGAGAGTGCGTGGGGGTAAGGGAGTGGAACGGGAGAAACAAACCAACTCACTTATGCACAAACGATACGAATATAAAGATTAATAACTCCAGCAGGAGACAGCAAGTTTGGTCCAAAAGAAGAGAAACTCAGATGCAGTTGACTCTGGGGATAGTTAATGCAAACTCCACACTGCAAAACATAATTTCTCCTCTTCTGCCCCCAGGTACACCTCAGAGTCCAATAAGTTCGCTTGGAAGAGGCCGTTCCCGAGGAGCCAGCAGAGGCAGGGCTTTGTGCATGGCCGGGTAGCCGGCTCCCTCCAGCCCAGCCAGCGGCTGCGCGGCGGCGAGCTCGGCTCGGAGGCAAAGCCGCTGCAGAGTGGAGAGCGGCGCCTACCTCAGGGTTCAGAAGGAGCAGATCAGTCAGCTG
Organism: Lathamus discolor; assembly: GCF_037157495.1. Taxonomy (NCBI): domain Eukaryota; kingdom Metazoa; phylum Chordata; class Aves; order Psittaciformes; family Psittacidae; genus Lathamus; species Lathamus discolor. The sequence goes on along the minus strand of NC_088909.1, from coordinate 15,226,994 downwards.
CAGAATCTTGGACGGCAGAGGCAGTGCCGCCCCAGGCAGGGAGCGCATTGCTCGCCCAGCTCCCCTGATCCTTTCTGAGAAGGGCATATGGAGACTGGCAAGTGTTGGAGAGCCCTGGCTGGAGCAAGGTGAAGGGCTGCAACAGGTAAGAGGAGCAGAGTGGGACTTTGTGGGCCACCCACCAGGTGGGATTTTAGAGGCAGGGAGGGAGGGGACAGTACTTTGAGGGCTGGGGAAGAGCAAGGCAGAAGCAGCTTGTGTACCTCAGCAGTGCCTGGTCTGTGCTTTGTGTCCCTGTTTCCTTTGGGACTGTCCAATTAAATGGAAAGGTGGTCTGGGAAGGGAGATCTGATCAGAGTGTTTTGCTGGAGGCACCTCCAGTGGCATGTGCACAGGGGGTAAGGGGGAAAGCTCAGGTTCTGTGGGAACCCCTGTAATGCGGATATGTGGGGTGGGAGGTGATTACAGAACTGTTTTTCTTGCTTCATCTTGGGCAGGGTAAGTGAGAGAACATAGAGGATACTCTGCCAAAGGTATCTGTTGTTGCCTACTTAGAAAAAAAAGAGGCCTTTGGATTTTTTTGTTGTTGTTGAGTTTTTTGGTGTTTCTTTTGGGGGGTCAAGTTTTTGTGTGTGTGTGGTTTTTTTTTTTTTTTGTTTTTGTTTTTGTTTTTTTGTGGAAACAAGCTATGTGCCTTTTGGGAGAAAAGGGTTTGGACAAGGGCTAGCAATAAGCAGTCCCTGTGTCCTGGGGCATTTCTCCTCTCTGTGCTCTCAACACTCTAGAAATCCAGTCTTGACCTGAGGCTGCACTGAGAATATCCCATTGGGTGATTTCCCCCACCTTCCAGGCATCCTAGGATACAGGACAATGGAGTGTCTCTGCTCCAGTGGTCTTGGATTGTTGATCACAGTGTAAACAGCTTTGCACATTTTTGCAGAGCTTTATCCCTCTCCACTATGCCAACTTTGAGCTTTCTGTTGCTCAAGTAAGGAAGATGATGCCATTTGCCCTTTTGCAGCTTTATACCTGTGTTGGTGGGAAGCTGTGGTAATGAGCCATTATACATTTCACCAGTTGTGAAATCCTACAGTATTTGATTCTTGAAATGAAACAGTTGCTGTTCTGAACTTGGGACATGTCTGGGATACTGAAAAGTCTTGTTTAGGGAATTTTCTTTCAGGAGGCAGTTGTGGAGCTATTGGAGAATGGTTCTAGCATTGCACAGGCATCTAGACTTGCAAAACATTCTCAAGGGTCTCCTGTCTAATCACTAACAAAAATGGGTTCACTGTCATGGATCTTCCTCATGGGATGCTGCTGCTAGTACTTTTGTGATTGGTGACCTTCTAATTTTTATTCTACAGTAGTGTAGCAAGTCATACATATTTTCATGTTATCCTCATACCTTCCCTTGTGGGCCTCCCTGCTGTGTTTTGGAGAGCAGTTCTAGCTGGGGAGGCTGTGAAATTTTGCTAAGCTATTAGAAGAAAGAAAACCTCAGAAAGAGATTTTGGAAGAGTGAGTAAAATGAAGACAAGATGTGAATAATTGTCATTCAGATTAGTAGTATGTTGTGTACAGTATGTTAGAAGAAATATCAGTGCGCCGACTTCGATTACATTTTCAGTCAGAAGTACTGAAAATTTCTTACCAGAGACATCCAGCAGTAGTGCTATTTTTCTTTTTTTTGTGTGTGTGTGTCTATGCCACAGTCATTCAAGGACTAGAGGATCACAGGAGGACTCCTGCTTTGTTTGCAGTAGTCACACAGCTTATAGTGGAGTTTTCATCTAATTTTTGCACTTCATACTAACAAATTTTAACCTGTATTCAATGTTTTGGGCTTCAGGGTCATTGAAGTCAGGGCCATCCTCCTTTAGCTGCTTCTATACCAAGTGTTTCCCAATGTTGCAAGTAGTAAATAACCTTTCTAAAAGGTGAATATGGTAGTGAAAATTAACACAATCCTGAACCTTTTCTGTTAATAAGAGCCCTATGCCACTACGTGCATGTTAGTTGTTTTTGGTGTTGCTGTCCCCAAAGCAGCTCTATGTTTCTCTGTCTGTTATCTAATAAAATGCTGAGTCTTAAAATAAATGAACGAGTCACATTGCTCACTCTTAGCAGCTTTTCCCTACAAAATTTCATATAAAACACTCAGGATATTGGTCAGACTGCCTAATCTTCTGACTTGATAAATACTGTTTCTGTTGAAAGAATGGAGAAACATTTTATTCTTTCCCACACATGTGGTACCATTCCAGAGTTCATAATTGTTAAAAATCTGGTCTACAGGACTTGAAATTTCATGGGTCAGTTCTCCTTTCTACTTTATTCTCCCTAAATTTTTGGGCATATGTTTTAAAATGATTGGTGTGGATCCATAACTCCCTTCTGAATGCTTTTGTCATTCTTTACAATGTTTTTTATTTCCCACTTTACAGAGCTGAATTTTCTTATAATTCTGTCTGTTGAGGTGTGAGGAAAGAAGCTCTTGATGTCTCTCTTTTTAATCTGCTTTTATTGTTCCTTTGTTGTCTTTTTTCAGAGTGATTAATCTTGCTATTTTAGTCTTTGAAGAGCTTTTCCAAGGGCTTGATTGTGCTTGCAACCTAGAGAATTGCAGCCTCTAGTTTTGAAACGCCTCTTGAAATGGCAGGACCAGTTCTATCTAGAATAGTGAGATAAGGCTCAGCAGTTACTATATACAAAACAGAAATGCTAATTCAGGTAGCCATGCGTGTTGTCATGTGGCCAACCTCTTTCATTGGTGTATTGAGCAGAGATCTTCACAGAGTTTCCTGCAATATTCCCAGGTACCTATTGTGGCTTGATTAAGCTAATTGAGAGCCTTGCTAGTAATTTACTGCTATTAATATACATAAATTTAACAAATCCTCTTTTAGCTTATCACATATGTGAAAAATTACACAGCTCTGACCAAACTCAGAACTAAACTGTTTCCCCAGGCTGAGCTAAGGCATCACTGAGTCTTGAAACACTGGTTTAACATAACCTTTTGGCCTATCAAAGTCATATTTACTTTTCCAATACACATAGTGGAAAGACTTAATTGACTAGAAAGGGCTCTGAAACAAATACACTGAGAGGAAAATCAGCTTCTCTCTATAACAGAAAGAGGAAGATCTTTCATTTTTAAAGTAGAGGTGCTTGAGCTCTGTTTTCAAGATCTGGGTTTAAATTCCAGTGGGTCATTAAATGAGATTTTTCTGCTGACATGAATTTGCATAGCGGTATTGCAGTGAAATTTCTGGCAACTTGTTTTGCTCCTGCCCTCTTACTACAGAGGCCAGAAAACAGTGTTGTTGCAGAAATACATCCCAGTCCGATTAGCTCAGTTGTTGCAAACATCAGATACACTTGCACAAGACAAGGATTATTTGGATAACTAGAACTTTGCAAGAAATACATCTGTATATCTTCTTGTTTTACTTGCATTTGACCTGTGGCCTTACATGACAGAACTGAATTATCTGGCCATGTTTTCAAGATCATGTAAAACTTGTGGGTAACTGTAGAGGCATTTAATAGTTTCGGTAGACAAACATGCTAGAAGGATGTAGTTGTCAAAAATTAAGATGTCTAGGATAGCTTTTGAAAATAATTGGAGTGTCTCAGGGTCAAAATTATGCAGTGTTACATATGATAGTCGCATTAAGTTTCAACAGTCTAAAGCTTTGAGTGCATAACCTATTCTGTGACAAACTTTTCCAAAAAATAACAAAATAAAAATAAAATAATTTTATTTTATTAAAGCTGCATAAAAAGAACAGTTAAAAGCATTGAAATGTAACATATAAAGTAAGGTATTAATTTGAATAACATCAATTACTGTTGTCGCTTGAAATGGTAGATAGTTTTATAAAGACACTGTCTCTCCTCTGTCAACCAGCAATATTTTACGTGGGACTAAAGATTCAAGTGCATGTCCTGTGTGGAAAAGGAAACACTTGAGTTGGTCCGGAGCTGTTTTAAGACAAAACAAGTGAAGTGCGTACAAAAATGTGGAGAACACAACATATGAAGTTCAGAAATACAGTTTTTGTTTCTGACACATTTTTATGTCTTTTTCTATGGCTGCGTCCTGGGTTCAGCAGTAGCAGTTATTTTTCTCCTTCTTAGTAGCTGGTGCAGTGCTGCTTTTTTTTTTTTTTTTTTTTTTACTTTAGCCTGAGAACAGAGCTGATAACACACCAGTGTGTTTAGTTGTTGCTGAGTAGTGTTTACTCTGATCAAGGACTTTTCAGTCTCATGCTTTGCCAGTGAGGAGGGGCACAGGAAGCCTGGAGGAAGCAGGAACAGGACACCTGACCCAAACTGCCCAAAAGGGTATTTCATACCACAACATGTCATGCCCAGTATATATACTGTTACCTGTAAGGCCCAGATCGCTGTTTGGGTTGGGATGGGTGTTGGTCAGTGGGTGGTGAGCAATTGTATTGTGCATCACTTGTGTTTATTGTTTTCTTTTCCTTTTCCCCTTTTAGTTTTATATTCTCTTCCCTTGTTATTTCTCTTATTGTTTTTGTTACTGATGATAGTAGTAGTGGTTTTGTATCGTACCTTAGTTACTGGACTGTTCTTATTGTAACCCGTGGGATTTAAATTCTTTTGATTCTCTTCCCACCCCTCTGGGGAGGCGGAAGTGAGTGAGCGGCTGTGTGGTTCTGAGTTACTGGCTGGGCTTAAACCATGACAGGCTGAGATGATCATAGCATGAGGCAGTATTGGCTTCTCTGAAACCCAGCAGACTGGTGCTCGGGTTCTCTAGGCCAACTAGTCAATACCCGCAGGTTTGGTCATGACTGCTTTATGCTAAATAACACTGGTAATGCGTCCAAATCCCTTTGGTTACATGCAGCTGGGAAGATAAATGAGTCCTATATAATTACAGATCAACTGCAGAATAATAATTTTAGTTTAAGCGTGTTTTTAATGTTCCCTTTATTGTAATGTGTTTCGAGCAAAGCTGGAAGATGTAAATACAACATTGGGATGTTATTTCTAAATTGATATAGTTAGGAGCTGGTCTGATTAGTGCTATTAATGTCCGCGTGTTCCAGAGAAGGGAGGGCTGTTTATTCAGCTGGCTTCACATGTATTTTCTTAATTTGAAGCTGTGTGAATATATTTTATATTTTCTGAATATATCTGTGACATTCTACCTTAATGGTGACAGCATATCATACCACACTGTGTTCCTGTCTTACTCTATCTACACTAGTGTCTAATGAACACTTCTGCACAAAGACTGTTGTACATAGTGCATCTGAGTGAGTTCCTGTCTGACTGAGATGCTTTTCACTCAGCTTTTTACGTCTGCAGTTTATGGAAATTTCTCTCCTGTTACATTGTGGCCAGGTTGCAGCTAACCCTGTGCCTATTCTTAGGGTCAGAGGAAGAATGCAAGACACTTCTCTACATCTGTCCAGCAGGAAAGCATTTTTGCCAGCTTGAAGCAAAGGGTCTGTTACACAGTAGGAAGCACTAAGTTCTTTAGAGCAAGCAAGGTGACGTCTGGCTGCGCATGATCGCTTGTAGGAGTTTCAAACCCTTTGCCACAGCAGTTTACGTCTTTGCATGCAGCATTAGTAATACGCTGTAGAAGTACAGTCCTTTAGATGTTGAGACATATTTTGTACATTCTTTTGTATTAAGTTCCTTATCTGCTGAGTTTCTTCTGCAGGTTGTGCAACTTTTAATTTTTCACTGGCTTAGTCAACCTCCTTCTCATACAGCCTGGTATTTCAGCCTTACCAATCAGATGGAGACTGTCTTTGCTCTATTAGCTTGGTTTGTGCTTACCTTTTTCCGTATCTACTTCCTGTCATCTCTGAGATTAACTTAGAATATTCTTTTCCCTTGGTAGCCCTTTCCAGTTTTCTCCACTACCTTTATAGGTTGCTCATGCTGTGCTTTTCCTTTTATAATTTTTTTTTCTTGTTTAGAAGAACCCATTGATAATACAGGATTAGACTCTGCTGGAAACAGTAATATGTTAATTCTGGCTGAAGTATTGGCTGCCTACATCTCTCATTGGTTCCTCAGGAAATAATAGAGATAAATACTGATATATATAGTTATTCTGTTGAGAAGCCCACAGTTTTGCAAAACACTTAAGAATGTGCTTGATGTGAAAAATATATTCATTCAGTTGAAAGCAACAAGGTGCTTCTGTTCTTAAAGCACTTAAGCATAAGCTTACCAGGAATGTAGACTAGATAATAGCAGTAAGAGGGTTGCTTTGTATTTAAACCAGCAGATAAAAGTGGCCTTTTAAAAAATGGAAGATCCTTTTAGAAGGAATAAAAAGAATCACAGGCAACAGTCAGCTTCTTTTAAGGTGGATCTTGACAAGATGGCAAATGTTTGGGTGTTTCTGAAGCAAACAAGGCAATCGTGGAGTTTTGTTCTTTATTTACATTTAAGCCAAAGTTAGCAAGTTTGCTGCTTTGAAAAGGAAAGTTACTTTCTTAAATAGTTCTTTATTGACTCTGGTTGGCATACTGCTGTGTTCTGAAGTGCAGTAACAAAAATGATGAAAAAAAAAAAAAAGGTTGCTCGGGGTAGTAAACTTATGCAATAGCTGAGGTTTAGTTTCTGTCCCTGTTTGACTGTGGAGGCAAATTGTACCTGTTTGGCTGGCATGGTTTACTTTATTATCCATACAGGATAAGGTGATAACTCTTCCCTCTCACAGTTATGCATGGCATAAGAGCCCAGAAGAATTAACCTATTGGTAGCTCCTCAAATAAGCATCCATACAGGTTCGGGACTGAACGTAAAGTTTCTCATGGTTCAGAGTTTAATGTTACAAGGGAATAAAATACTTCCCACTAAATGATGGTGAAAACACAGTGGGGGGTATTTTGTTCAGGGAATACAAGCTATTGTCCTACTCTTGTCCAGAAGGCAACATACATCAAACAGAAGATGTCTGCCTTACATTCTAGCTAAATCAATGTTATTTCTTCTAGAATACTGCTGTTTCCGTTCCTAGAGATAAAAAAAACATAGCTCAATGTCAGTAGATAATTCCTTCTCTTGGGCTTTCTGTCCTTGACCAGTAGAAGTTTTTATTTTTCTTAGAAAAGGAAGACTTTCTTTATCCCTGGAAGATTAAATTGCCTTGCTGGCACATCTGGCTCACTGAGGAAACAAAGGAGGAAGAGCAGATAGAGAAGAAACAGAAAAGAAAATAATTCAAGAGTATCTTTATAGTTTCTGTTGTTAGGGTGTCAATTACTATCATATATCACCTATATCGCAAACTTGTCATACCTTGGGGTATTTATGCCTTTTTTTTTTTTTTCCCTTCACCTACAACTCATACAAGATATATTAATTATCCATAGGAAATCTTTTTTGCTACTGGATTCGTCTTTAAAATGTAGCCATAGTGCTCAAAGGGATTTATTTTTTTCATCCAGTTCAGAAGGATGAATATGAAAAGATCAAAGCTTTTTTAATCCAATTGTGCATTCCATGGGAATAATTGCAGAAATTAGTGCCCTTTTCAGCTTTTTAGGTTGGCACTGCTCTGTTTTAAATGCTGTTACCTCACACTACAGACTCGCTAAGAATGATAGATGAAACAGTGTATTCTATAACTGTGGGCTCTGATTTAACACTGCAACACTCCTTTTGATGAGTGCAGAGTGCATGCAGTTACTGTAAACATGGATTTTCCAAACTGGTCTATGGGAGTAGAAAGAAGGTTAATGAACTGAGAAAAAACAAAATTTCTTCTCTAATTGACAGAAAGGTCTGCAGGGAGTCAGCCAGGCTGCACACAGGTGAGCACAGAGTGGGCAGGGAAAAAGCGAAGGAGAGCAGGTTTCAGCAGAGTTCAGTGTAATGCTAGAAACACTTTCTCCGTTGTGGCTTGCAGAGTCGGTAGCCTGGCTTAGCAGAATGTTTCAAGTTTGCTTGGACCCCACATCGATGTGAGCAGCCATGGGATGTGAAAAGTGCTGTCTCACCACTGATGTCTGTGAGAGAAACTACAAATTTCCTAGGATTTAAAATACAGTTTCTGGATGATTCTTTGGGTGATCTTTAAAGTTACCAACATGTTTTTATTTACCCTGGGTTTGTTCATTCTTTGATGCGGTTGTGCTATAGGAAGCATGCCCAATATCTTTAAGGTATTTGATATGATGAGAAAGATTAGAAATCACAGTGAATCAGACTAAATTACATAAAAACACCTTATTCAGGAAAGGTGAAAAAAAATGTTTCTGTATGTTGGAAGACTTATGCATATGATGTAATCTAGAAAACTGATAGTCTCTATGGATAAGTGCACAAAGAAAATGAAGAGAAATCCTTGCCTTTTATAAATGTCAAGGTATATTTACACATCGCTTTATGTAAGACTCCTGATAAATGTTTCAACTTCTTTCTGTTTCTTCTGCATCTTAACTGTCAATCCCCCTTTTCCATCAGCTCCTGTTTTATGTATCATTTGCCAGTTTTACCTGCTTTCCCAGATCTATTTAGATTTTCTTTTGTCTTTTGATATCTGTTTCACCATGACTACTGCATCCTTCTAATTTCCTACACTTTTTGCATTCACTGGCAATTGACAGCATTGCTAATTTATTTTCACTCTCATAATAGTGTTTTAATACAGTTACAGTGTCTAGTCCTTTGTCTGCTGAAATTCCCACCAGTCAGTTTTCCAGTGAGTAGATATGCAGGATTTCCTCTGGTGTCTCTTGCTGTCCAGGCCTCCAGCTAACAGAGCCACAGCTGGCTCAGCTGTCCTGAAAACTGAAATTGCCATATGCTTCCTTTTCCTTGACTATCCTGCTGCACGTCTACTACATTTAAGTTTTCTTGTTTTATTATAGCATTTCTGTAAGAGTGTTTGTCTTCACCGAGGCAGCTTTCCAGCCATAAGCACATGTTAATTATTTCTAAAATGCACACATGCATGTTTCAGCAGTACTGGACCATCATTACTCAGTAGGACTGTTACTTTAACCGTGGACGTACTGGATCCTTTTGAACAAAATTTTGCTGGATTGGACCGCATTAAAGATTGGACAAATGTCTAGGTGTTTCTGTCTTTCCCAAATTTATTTAGGTATTTATAAGAAAAAAAGATTTTTGTCTCTTAGTGTCTTTTACATGGGCTATTGGTGATCTGACCCTAATTGTCTGGGAGCTATAGAAAAAGAAATTCTCAAAGCAAACAAAACATCAGTTACAGCCTTATAAGCTTCTCTGGGGCATAGCTGTTTCCTCTAACTCACCAAACATGTTGTTTTGGGGAACAAAAAATGTATTTGTTCTCTGTGGCACTTCATGATTTGGCTTCCTTTAAACAGCCAGTTAAGAACTAGTTGTTTTTGATAGTGATAGCTGATGCTGCAATCTGAGTGAAGTATCTGTCTGTGGTTTTAAGATTTGTGACATAAATTATAGCATGGATAACTTTTCTGTTGTATGTTAAACAACTTCACTCATCTGCTTCACAAGGCACTTAAGTCTATACTGATAATTTAAAGCCATTGATATCATAATGAAGTCCTCATCTGTTCTTACTTTCATGGCTTGCAATTACGTTTTGTATTTCTTCATTGTTATTGTGTAGTCCTTATATTGCATGTTCTTCACCATAATATCCCCGAGTTACTTTTGCTCACAGGACCAACAGTTGCAGCTCCTTATCTTTTTAGATTTACTACACAAACACAAACAAGAGAATTGTACAGATGAAGCTATGTGCATATGAAAGCATAGTGAGATCTGCAGAGGCCTAGTTAAAAGTCCTACTAGCTACATGCACATTTTACAAAGATTTCATAGCACCTCATGATTTTGTGTGAGCATCATGCACATGCAGTGCTCAGGAATTGCATGGAGAAGGTAAGTTTAGTTATTACTTGCCATAAAATATCGCTGAGCTACTAGAAAAAGGAAAATTAATCAGTTTTAGTATCATCTCTCTTCCCTTAAATAATATTATAGTAATTAAATTTTAATATGTAAGGTCTTTGCAGGTCATTAGTGGTATAACTCTGCATATATGTGCCTGCTTCAGAAAACAATTCAGTCTATAATCTCATAATGTTGAATTCTACCTGGCAGTTTTATTTGAACTTAATTTCTTTTTCTTCTAATGCTGTTAACCTGAGAGTTATGAGGCAGGCATCAGCTGACAGCACCAGGGGAAGGATAGGTATTGGCAATGGCATAAAAGCAGAAGGGAAAGAAAAAAGAACAGCTATTGTAGCATTTATCAGTATTCTATTAATAGCCTGCTCAGACACAACTCTGGAATAAAATAGACATTCATACTGCAATTTCTTTCAAAGGTTGAAGCTATTCATCTGCATGGTTACAAGACAAAAGTCTAAACCTTCCTGATATTATAGCTGTTTTATTGTATTGTTATAATGACAAGAAACACCTTAAAAAAAACATTGCCTTAGGTGTAATATTCCTCCCCATTTCCTTTGGAGGGAATGCAGGTACCGCCAGCCATTCTTCCTAGAGTGCTTTTTAAAATAGTGTCTTTACATGTGAAAACAAAACTATCTGTAGCCAAATATCCAAGCAGGTGAATGGGGCAAAAGGCTTTTAGTTTAGGTTTTGATCGACCATCCATTGAAGTGTACAGGAAGGCTCTTGTTTTCCATGGGGTTTTTATCATTTCATTGAAGGAATATGATTTCACGGTGTGTAAACAGGTAGAGAGGTGCTCTACAAGAGCTCTTTCTTTTTTCAGTGAGGATTTTTAGGGGAGGTCTGTTTAGATCCTGGTTTAAATTCCAACCGTCTAGTTTGAGTAACTAAGACACCTGGATTAGGAGCCTGGGAGCACTCTTTTGTGGAGACTTGGCCACTGCATGTGTCTCACTCTTTCCTCTTGATATTGCAGCTTTTCTTGGGCAGCTACTTTCCTAAATTAGGGACCTCACCAAAATGCTGTCTGTGAGGGAAATAACATCGGGCATTGGTCATTATAGAGTTATACTGGTAAACTTGTGAACCCCAAGTCAGGGAAAAAAAACAATAAAACCTACACAAATAAATGGGTCAGGCACTTACTGCTTGACTTTAGCAGATCTGTGACTTATTGCTACTTCTTTTTGACAGAGGCATTGCACTCACAAACTTAAATAAAGTAAACCAATTTTTTTTCAAGTTCATGTGCTTTGGATTTTGTCCAAGATCTTATTTAAAAGAGCTCATTTCCTCCATTGGTACAATGTGATTGTTAAGCAGGAAGAAAGAAATTCAGTGAATGGTACAGGTTGTCGAAGATGGCATTTCAAAATGTCCAAAAATACTCCTCAAAATCGACTGTAGTTATCCAACAGTTTCTTCAAGAAAAATTGAGACTTTAAAAAAAATTAAATGCTTTTCATGTACTCAAATATTTAATTTTGTGTTAGTGAATGCAGTCAGTCAGTGTGGCTTGTTTCAAGATGTGTAGGGAGGATAAAAAATGAAAAAAACCCACAAACCCCGCAACATTTTGAATTGCCATAATGAGCTGTTGTTTTATTCTGCTTGAGAAAGTAAGCTAGAATATTTTACTGAGAAATGCTGTGTTTTCTTACAAATATTTAAACTAGTCAATTTGTTCTTTTGAGAAGTCCTTTATTCTGAAATTAAACTGTGATTTAATTTTCAGTTGTAATATTTTATTATTGCAGAAGAGAGACAGTTAACTGGGATCTTTGATAAAACCTATTTAGGCAAAATACTAGGAACATCGAAGTGGGTTCAGATTACATTAGAAAGCACTTGTCATGTTCAAGATTATTGTCAGAGAAAGGAAGATGAAAAAATAAGTAATACGATATCACTGTTCCCAGTTGTGAGCTTCAGATGTTGTTATTCTGTATTTTACATCATTTGTTTTCTATAGTCAGTCATGTATGTTTAGATTTATGGAAGCTGAATGAGAACGTTTGAAGAAAATACTGCCTTAAGGTGGAGTGGTATTCAATGCTTAAAGTTAAGGATGATAATTGCATTGTATACTTAAGGACAAGTAGTATTTGGTAACTGTAATAGTTACACTAATGTCTTCTAGGTTTTGCTGTTCGAGCTAGTCAGCCATTGAAGGGAAATATTTTTGTGTGCACGTTTCTGTTGTCTGTCTTGTGTCAGAAAATGCATGTAAAATGCTACCAAGTCTGACACCTACTTTGTCTCCAGTGTTTTTTGTGTGTAAATGATTACCTGGCTGCATGGAAATAGGAGAAATGTCTTCTGCTACAAACAAAACTTCCAGCTTTCTGAAGGGTATTATCATTTGAAGTCAATGGAAGGGAATATTACTGGGCTTGTTTTATGTGTGATGAACAGGCATGAGAAAGTCTGAGAAATGAACTTAGCTGTCCTCTTTTGATGGAAGTTTCTGGCAAGTAAAATGCACAGATGAAATGAAATTAACCTCACTGCCCCATGATTCACATCTGTGGGATTTTTGCCATAAAAATCCAGCTTTACAGACAAAGTTGAGGTTTCCACTCTCTCAAAGTCCTAAGAGCAACCTTTTGTCTCTTTGATAGCCAAAGTAAAAAGAGACACTGTTCTAATTATGAAAGAAGAACTTAAAATTTAACATGAAAAAAGTGAAACAGAAGCCTACTTACAAGAGACTGAGCTTTGCAGAATGCACTTTTGTATTGCAGTATTTTAGAAAAAAATTCCTCACTAAAGATTTTTTGAAAGAGGAGCGTAAGAAGATAATTTCCTTTTTTGACGTGCATTACCTTTGTGAAGTTACTGGGCTGTTGACAGGTACAACAAGACGTGCTACGCTTACATGCTATTAGTGCAGTAGGCTTTGAAAGATGTCTAATTCATTGGCATATCTGACAATTTAGGGTATTAGTTAACAGTAAGACTCTGTAAATAGAGTGAAGTTTAGCTACAACTGCTGACATGAGCTTCAGTCAACATCTGCAGTACAGGGCTGAACTATACTCAACAAATAATGCCGTTTTATGCTACAGAGATGGAAGTTGGCATTATACAGTGTGTATGGTTCAGTCTGAGAGCAATGGTAATTGCAATATATTGAAGTTTTGCATTGTAATAAAAATAGACACCATTAGTGGATACCATTTATGTCATTAGTATTTAGTGGTTGTGTGTTACAGCTTTTTTAGTGCTCATAAAACTGTCTCTGCTTGCAGATATGTGACAGCACTGATGTAAATTTAAATGTTTAGAAATCCATAAGACATAAAATATAGATAGTAAATAGGGGCATAACATTATAGACAGAACCTTAATAATTTGGCACACAAATGTTTATATATTTGCATGTCTAGTGCAGAGATTAGCATGATGATGATCAAGTTTATACTACAGAAGAATTTGATTAAACAGAGAATAACAAATAAGGTGAAACTGAAGCACATCATGCAAAAGCAGCACAGAATTCTTTTGGTTCTCCAAAAGGGAATTTTGTGATGTTGGAAGATACATCTTTTCCATACATCTGGTGAGATATTGATTTTTCTTTTTATAGACTTTTACTAGTTACAACACCTGTTCTACTAACTAGTATTACAGTTGTTCTTAGGAAATGATTATGTTAATTAACCAATAAAAAAGAAAATAAGGTTGTTAGGGAACCCATAGAGATTGGCTGGCACTTCTTTAACAGTAATGGAGCCAGCCAGCACAGGGAAGGTCATGTAATGTCTAAACCAAAACAGCAATATATTGTGAATTTGGAGGCTGGTGTGAGGACAGTGAAGCAGCTGGCTAAGGAAACATGTCTTTGGAGGATGTGGTGGGAAGAAGTCCGGGAATACAGCACAGTAGCATTTCCCTAAATACCAAGTGTTATACGTGGTATATACCAAGCATGCAAGCATCTCTTGGAAACCTGTTTTTGTTTTTTTTTTTTAAATTTTGATTTGAGGAATGTCACTTGGATTCTGCTGGCAGTTACTCTAGGATCTTTAAGAAGTTCCCATCAGGGTTGATTTTCCTCTAAGAGACTACCTACTGTGCTTTGCTTTCCCTGGTGTCTGTGCCCATGATGGATTTGAAGTAAGAGTTTCTGAGACTTGGCTTCTGCACACCCCATCCCTATCTTTTTCAGCTTGACCCTTACATCCTGGAAACACCCTGGAGGTTTGTCTCAGAGCTCTCTGAGGAGCTGGAAATCAAACTGCACAAAAGTAAGGGAGAACACAGTCATTAGGAGTGAAGTGACAGGAAGCAACGTTAGAGAATGAATCTTTCCAATTAATTTTCCTTTCAGAGCCATTTTTTCAACATTTTTAATTCTAAGTATGTATGGATGCTTTGACAACAGTAGTTGTGTCTTTCAGAAGAAAAAAAAAAAAACCCTTTGTTAAACCTTCAGAATCTCTTGACTAAACAAGGATATTACCCTGGCTGGTTTGGATACTTGGAGTCAGCTGGGAAAGACGAAAGTGGGAATGTACATGTGCAGAAAGCTTTGTGGCTTATGTTAATAGTTGTTAAGATCATAAAATGAGAAGCTTTTCAGGAACTGAAGTAATAAGCAGAAGTGAAACATACGCTTTCTGTACAGGGAATGTAAATAAATCTTTCTGCAGCTCCTAGTATTTCTTACCATCTAACTAGGGAAAGTGTTAAACTAGAAATCTTATTGTTCCTTTACAAAACGTAGTTTTGCCTGTTTATCCTTTCAGAACAGACTAAAATGTAAATCTGTAAAATGCTTTCCATCTTCAAAGCAGCTATTTATATTCTAAATTCTGAAATCTTTAGGAAACTTTTGGTTTTATTTCTGTTTGTGGGATTCAGTGTCACTTAGCACATCGAATACTGGTGGCTTTGAATGTGTGGCATGGCACAAAGCGGTAACTTGGCAGTTAGTAGCATGCTACCCTGCTGAGAGACAGTTCTAAAGGAAAAGTGATTTTTATGCTGGGGTTTGGGCTGATTTTAGAACGAGGGTAAATATTAATGACCATAAAAAAGCCTTCTAATTCCTCTGTACATCACTAAATTGCTTGTTACCTTATTTATCCAAGTAACAGCTACCTCAGAGCAGAGGCTGCTTTCTGAAGCCATTCTCTACATATAATTGTACTAAAGCCATTAAGGGACTGAAATTGTGATGCAGGTGAACAGCTAAGTTTTGCAGTAGAGTGTGTTAGACTTGACTAGTCTGTGCACACTTAACCAAAAGCATATGTAAGGGAAGAGGAGTATTAGAGTGATTTAAGAGAAGTGGACTCTCTAGAACCTGTTGTCATGAGGTAGAAAGAAGACTGCCTTTTTCCAGCAAAACCTGTCAGTCTGAGGAAACACCATACTTAAGATATTTGTATTGGATTTATTGTAGTAACTATTTAGTTACTGTAAAGCCTGATACTAAATCTGAGTATAGCATATTCCCCTATTTAGACAAGCAGATGCAATGGTTTGAGCTGGAAGTGAATGTTGAAATGGTGGTAATTGAAAATACCTGTAGAACTATGTAAAGCAAATTTTCTTATTCTTGATAATGTGTTTCCTCTACCTGCATTTTCTTAATCTATTTTTTAAGATAACTTTTGTTCTGTCTGCTTGGTGTCCAGTTGCTCTCTTGTACGTCCTCGTATCTTTCAGGTTTATCATCCCAGATTCTTATGGGGCATTCAGCCTTATTAGGTTACCCAGATTACTGCAGGTCACACCCGACATGCATTAGTGGGATTTAATAGGAAAGCTTGTCCGGTGTAGGCTTTGCTGTTCTGATTGCTTGTTATTGCTTTCATAAGAAGCACAGGAGATTATTGAAAGATATATATTTATAAAGTATATAGTGCAGTACACCTACACACCAGGTTTATGCCAAATTAGGTCTTGAGCCTGAATGGATTCAGGTGCTTGCTGCAGTGTAGATTACAGTCCACTGTGTGACCTCACACATGTAGGTTGGCCTCCTCCTGGCTTATTTAATCCATCTGCAAAATTGAGAAAAACAAGTGTCTCTGTGAAAAAAGAGCCATGCATCTGGGCCCAACTGTTCTGGGTAAATAAATTGCAGAAATGGCAGTGGCTCAACTGAAGGGATAATAAAGTGGAAATGTAAGTCCCTTTGTCTGTTATACACATTTATCATTAACCGAGTGGTATACTGTGTTTACATTTATCTGGTGTGTTTAGTCTCACTGGACCTCCAGCAGAACAGATGTGGGGTCATCATCTTTTCCTGTAATTCAGTACACGAGAAGCACTGTGTGTTTATTCTTTTTGGAGAGTACACAGGCAGCAGGCTTTAGTGACTTGTGAATGAATCAATAAGGCATGTTCCTGTAAGTCTCTGAATTGTCTCATTAAGAATGGAATTGGGCAGCTGAAGATCAATTTTCATGGCATATCAGAGGTTTTTTAGCAGTCCTTTATTTAGACTGGATTTTTTGAGTCGTAGAACTTCCTCAAAAATATTAAACAGGATTTAAACTACCAAAAAAAAATTACAAATAGTTTAAAATGTCCTTTAAAACACTTCTGTGAACTCAGTATCACATGATGCCTGATTTTTAGCAATCCACACAATTGACTAAATCAGTGGAAAGCTGCTAAGCATCCACAGCTGAGGAATATGGCTTATGTTGTAGCTGACATGATGTTGGTTGAGAGATACTTGGAAGGAAAAGTGTTCACAAATGTTACTGTTGTCTGAGTATATAACAGAGACTTGTGTCTTTGTATATCATAATTGCTTGCAGCAGCTTTTTACAGTTGAGATATGTGAAGTAATTAAATCCTGCTCGAGATGCAGTCATGCTTTAGAATCATCTGAAGTAATCATTATAGTACAGGTGTGGAATAGGCTTAAGTTTTGGCAGATAGGTGTTTTAAATCTGTGTATTTTTGCTTTGTCACTGTGTGGCTGTGAAGTTCTGAAGAAAGTCCACTTTACAGATGTGGTTCATTTGAAAATTCTTTCTCTGCGTAGCACATACAGGTTTAATTGAGTGTGGTAGTACAGCTGGACAGTATGCTTTTACAGTATAATTTGCTTATGGATAATAAAATGTTCTTCCTGGAACTTGTGCTTTTAGTACATACACGTGCCTTGCTAGCATCTTGAACCAGTTTTGGTTTCATGGACAGACTGGGAACAGAAAAGGGCAGTGCTGCCTGTGCAGTTCTTAATTTTTTTAACAGGCTCATTAAGTACAAATTTGTATTTCCAAGTCCTGAGGGAGCTGGGGAAACATAGATGAGCCACAGTGCTGAGCCTTGACAAAAATCAGCTGAATCCAAATTCAAAGCGGCATCAACGGTAACATTTAGAAGCACAGAGATTTAAGAATTGATAAATTGCCAAGCATTACTTTCTACATAGATAACGTTGTAAGATGTTGGCTATCAATAAGTCGCTACATACTTCAAAACAAGTCTAGACCAGATGTGTTATCATACTATACATCATTACCTGTTGGATATACTTAGTTTTGGCTTGCATCTACATACCTGCAGAAGATGACTGTGCTCTCCAGTAATGCTCTTGAGAGGCAGTTACATTAATTTTCTAGTAATTACTGTAAGAATTGATTTGTGTTACCTTCATATAAAGAATTTATGAATCAGTCATTGCTTGGTGCAAACGTGAATCTTGAGACTGTGCTGTTCCCTCCTTAGGGTACCTGAAAGACATCCTTCTTAGTTGACTATAGAAGTGTGTAGAGCTAGGTTTATTCCAGAAGGATGCCCGTGAATGCTATGTAGGCAGAATTAAAATTGTGGTGCAGTAATAGATGCTGGTGGTACAGTGCCTTAGTGAGTGGTCCGTAGTTCAACATTCTGTTACACAGTCATGATTTGTGATACAGCTTCAGCATTGTTGTCTCACATGGCTTCAATAGTCACAAACTTAAGGATGAGTGAGAGTTGCAGGATCTTAGAGGTGCAGAGCTTAATGAGAGGTGGACTTTTCTCTCAGTGGAAATCTCTCCATTCTCAGTGGTGTATCTATTTTTGCAGGATCTCTTACAAGCCAGGAGTAGGAGGCAGTTGTATGCTTTCTGTCTAGAACAGAGCATTCCTTAGTTGGAGTGAACATCAGCAGATGATTCTGAGGAGCTATCCTAACCAGGGTTTTGATACTGTCTTTGATGTTCAGAGGAGAGTGCAGCTTTAGCTATATAGAATTCTCTGAAAAAATGAATAATGTAATAGCTGTAATTAAGGGTCTGTCACACAAGAGAGTAAGAAGAGTAAGACACTGATCATTATTCATTATCATGTTTATAGGCGAGGTTATACAGCACTTACTGGGGACAAACCAATAGCTATCACTCTGAGGCACTATTTTTGCACTCACTAAAGGTGAATTGGTGTACCATATTTATTTTGGTTTCTACAGGATCCATTGCAAAGAAGGCCCAGAAATGGAAGTCTGTCCTTTCTTAATCAAGAAAGTACCTCTTCAAGTCAGCAAGTGGTTTGGTTGAATGAGGGCAGTGAAACTAGTCCGTGGTAAAAATATTTTAAGAAGAAAGGTAAGTGGTATTTTTCTTTAAAAACTTGAATGTGGTTAAATGAGAGGCAATGGAAAATGTGGTAAGCATGTTACCCTAAAATTAGACCCATCCCTCACAGCTGTAGGCAAGTGCTCTCAGAGTTAAATTAGTTTCCCTGTGCATGCCCCAGGATGATCTGCTCAGGGGGAACATAGGACACGTCTTTGATTCTGGAGTTTGATGAATACTTTGTGGTTAAAAGGGTACCCAAAGCTGTGGACGTGTGCATGCAACTGCGTGTGTGTTTCTGAATGGTAGCATGGCTCATACCATTGAGTCCAGCTCAGGTCGTAGAGTACCAGCACCCCATGGGACCAAAACATGGACAGCCAAAGCACTGTGTAGCCCAGGGAGGTGAAAGTTGGTGAGGGGGAGTGACAGCATGACAAGCTCAACTGAGATGTGTTTTTAAGTGTGGGGTAGATAATGCTAGTGTAAACTGCTGAGCGAGATGATGGATTTTCCATTTACATGTATTCCAGAAAGAGGGGTTTTAGTCAAATAGGCTATGGGAATTGATACAGAAATAAAAATCCGATGTAGGAGGTCAGACCAGAATGTCTTATGGCCCTGTTAAATCTTAACATTTTCAAAAATGTTAAAATGAAACCTCTCTGTGTGACAGTTTGAAACACACATCTCAGTGGACTTGGGAACATCCCAAGTGGCATTTAGGTTTCAAATGGGAATGTAATGTTTGCATGAACCCCTGTTGCATGCTTGAGAACAAACTATCCTTACTGGCCTTAGAATCCTCGCTTGTGTAATGGAGATATCAAAAGAGTGGACATGAGCATTTAAAATGATAAATGTGTTGTGGATGGAAAGGAGAGTCAGTGAATATTAAAAAATATCAGACTGCCATAGAGGGGTGATGCTGTCTTTCAGCTTCAGTTCCACAGATATGCATTTGAAGTCCTCACGTAAATCTACTGAAGTGAGGGGCTGAGGCATGTCCACTGAATTTGGTGGAGTCCTTTTGAAGAATCGGGGTAAGTGATTCTTCGTGGACTGGAATAGAGAAACATGCTACTGACAATATGTCCGTCTTTTCCATATGAGGCTCTTTTGCAAGCCATGATAAAATTTGAACCATAAAGGAAACTACATAATAAGAACTTGGTAAAGACAAAGTCCAGAATGAAAATTCTGACTCTTGTGCTTCCCCTTCCTCAATGAAGCCTCAGGTGGGCTTTGTCTGGGATTAGGAAATATACATTAAAGTGATCCCCCATTAGTGATAAACAGCATTGTGGACCTGGAGGGTGCAATAGGATTAGAGCCTTTACCAAAATTCCTTGGGGTGGAATAATGTCCCTTCTGCCAGGGTAGACACAGTTGCCAAAGCTTGTCCTTTGAGTTGATACTTTGTTAGAACACCCAACCGGCAATGTTGAACTATGCAATGTTACTGTTCTTAGACAGAAGCTTAAGTCAGTAAAAAAAGGATGTATCTTAACTTTCTGTATAGAAAAATAAATCATTTCAGTTTAAGAGATCGTATTACAGTAAAAAAATATTTAGCTGAACCAGACTGCTTTTGCCATTTCATTTCACAGGCACATGGAGTCTCTTAGGCATGTACGGTGTTTTGTGATGGCCTTCTTACTTAGATGGAACACTTGGTTACTTCCCAGCTCTGCCTCACAGATTCACAGGTTGATATGGCTCACAATTATTACAAGAATTACTTGAAGACTATAGCAGTTAAAAATTTTTATGGCTTACTACCATGTTCTAAATACTAAGTGATTCTGACAGATATTCTCCGAGAGATTTGACAGCTGACCTCCAGATTGTGCACTGCATTTGCGCACATATTTAAACTACTAGTAGTTCTAGGAAGCTATAGTTTTTATGAATTCATTATTATTTTATATATGTTCGATTGATGTCTTATAAATTAGATACTTGGGAATAATAATCAGACAAGGCAGGTGAGATTCCTTCAGGATAGTTTGTAATGAGGCTTCGAATTTTAAGCTCATAAATAAATTATTAAGGGTGAAACAAATGCAGAGATACCGAAATAAGCTGTGAAAATGTTAAGTGCTGGTGAACAAACACATAATCTGCTGGGAGATCTGTGTGGTAATGTGCATTTGGCACTAAGTCACATAAGTCAGAACCACAGCAGTGAGCCCCTCTTCTTCAACTATATAATATTTCTTCATGTATCTGCCCCTCACATTCCATTATTATGCTACACCATTGTGTTTGCAGACATTTTGCTTTGCCTGGGAACAGCGTTAATTTAATACACTCAGCTGACCTCAGAGGCACTGAAATGACACGACAGCAGCAGTCCAGAGTGCTGCAGTACATCCTGCTGTTAGCAGAACTGCCAGGGAGACCATGTACTTCTGGACAGTTGTCTGTGAACTCTTTTGGGAAAAGGGGGGAACTGGCTCTTTGACCACACTGTAAGTGATGAGAAGGACACATCTTCTCACTTAGCTATCTTTTGTATTTTCCGTGGAAGACAGGTTTTCCAGTTGCTGTTTTTTTTTTTGTTGTTTCTGGGTTTTTTTTGTTTGTTTGTTTGTTTTTTGGTTTTTTTAAGAGTTAACAGGGTCTCCCTCAGGTAAGAAGGAAAAGAGAACTTGCCCTTCTGTAAGAAAAGATGTAGAAGAGAGGATTCTCTTAGTGTAAGAATTTTCTAGTCTGGGTTTCGTTTTGATCCCCAGAATCCTGCAAAGGTCTTAAGAGACCCAAAAGCCCTGTTTCTTCAGTAAAAATGTCACCATTATTCCAGCCTTTAAAGACAGAGCTAAATCCCAAGGGAACAGTCGATATCTGTACTTTGTCCTCATGGTAGTGGGACTTGCAGAAAACTCAGCAGTTTGTCGGATGCAGGAGGTTAGTTAATGTGAAGAAGCTTAGTGCCTAAGATTAATTTCTTGATATTTCTGTTGGTGGAAGTAAATGATACCCAGAATTCTGAAAGTCTGGCCCTATAACCGTAGTGTTACATGTAAGTGGAGGTGACACAGGCATTCAGATAGGGATTCAGATGTGTCCACTGTGGAATTCTGCCTATAGTCATTTGAGTAGCTTGGTAGGTGTTTTTCCTGTTAGTGTTGAAGCTGAGGGCACTCTTGTTACTTGGGTGGTGGTTTTGGAGGGGAAAAAAGGCTAACCCACCTCAATTTATTTATTTATTTATTTAATTAATTAGAAAATGAGCAAAGAAGTGGTCTCTGGCTTAGGCTTGTACCTAAAATTATATTCCAGAAATGGAATAATGGTTATTGAATGCCCTGAAGGGGTTGCAAACTAGAAATCTAGAAATTTGGCTTAATATGAAGTACAGAAAAAAGACAAATATGCTGCTTTTCTCATGAAAGACCTTGGTTGCTAGGAGGAGAGTGTTCAAGTGTTTGCATGTTTTGCTGGAGTTTTAACAGTGTGGAATAAAAGATAATACCACACCTTTTAAATGATGTTTCCTTAAATGGTGAAACTAAAGTCTAATGAAGAAATTACAGTAATCACTTCTATTATATCACTTAAATCACTTCCACTTCTCTAATTAAAGTGCTGTATTTTTCAAATACAAATCTTCTGCATAGTACATTTTATATATTTTTGATTACTTTTTTATATAATTTTGTAATTAAGAGATTTTGAGATCAATTTGGTATTGAAAACATCAGAAAATTCTGATGCCTCTCCTTAATGGGGTAAGGACAGAGAAGTCACTAGTGTGATTTGCAGCATCCATAGCAAAATTATATTCTTTTTGCTGGTGTTGAGTGGTTACTCCTGTGTATCTGTCAGGAGAGCCATGGATGCAGGAAACAGATCCAGCTTTAGTCATTCTTCACTTTTCCCCTGAGATGCAAGTCCAGCATGGTCTGCTGGAACTGCTGGCAAGTTCCAGTCCATGCAGCCACTGACTCTCTTCTGGGGAACCACATGAAGCAAGGGCTCAGTTCACTAGATGCCTGTTCCTGCTGTTCCATGTGCCTACACAGGCTGGGCTGGGAAGAGGGTCCTGCTCTGCTCTTGACTTTCTTTGTGCTCTCTCCAGCTTTCTTGTGACTCATGTCAGTGTGACAAAAAGCCTTTCCCAGGCTCTGCTTGCTGCCATGTATGTAGAAGTGCTGTGAGGTGGACAAATGGTTTGTAAGGACCCTGCCACTTTGTCAGTTAAGAATTAGGGAAGGCCAGGTTCACATTTGGGGCCCTTTTTTTGCTGTTTTCTTGTCCTGCAAGAAAATAAGTTTTATAAATTACATCAAACATGGTACTTTCTGAAGCTTGTATGCGGACAGAGGTGTTGTTATAATTGAGGAAAATTATCTCTTTAAGAACTGAAAGATTAAATAGGCATTACATACTCATTTAAGCTGTTTGCGGCCTTGCATACCTCTGGTGTGTGTGCATAAAGCTGGGCTCAGGGGAAGTAGGGAACATCCTGCAACTCCCAGAGGTTGCCCAGAAGCACAGATTTGTGATTCTGCATTTGCTCTTGCCTCCATTTAAAATGCTGCTGTTACTGTTGTTGCTGCACATCTTTATTCAAAGCTGCATATCATAAGGTGGAGTAGGGAATAACGTTTATAGTAATTAGTAATCAAAATCAAAGAGGAAACAAAGAAAAGGCCAATAATGCAAGTCAATCATTAAGTGCCAAATATAATTGGTCAGAGGTGTTCCTTCTAAATTAGATGGAGGCAGCATTTTATCGGATTGATACCACCTCAGTGACTCCACTACAGTCTTGGTAGCTTTTGGCTGACAAATGCGAAGAATTGTGGTGGGCCCTATGCTTAATAACACCGAAGAATTTAGTGAATTTGCAGCCCTTGACTATGGTCAGAAATCCATCTAATGCTGGGATTGGCAACATCCAAGGTTGGAATGGATATAAATCACATATATGGCCTGATCAGCTGTGAAGCTATCCTTGTGTATCAGGCACAGGCAGAAGTGCAAAGCTCAACAGCAAACTGAGCTCAGTAGTAAATATTATAGCCGAAAGTAGCACATAGCCTGGTTCTTGGTGAAGTTAATGGGAAGGCTTCCGTTGACTTGATTTGGAGTTTGAGCTGCCTATTACAGATAAGTGCATTGAGTGTTTAGCCCATCTGTTGCCCATCTTTATCTGCATGCCTTACCCAGCCTGATTCATTTAATTACCAGTATAATGTGTTCATGCTACAACTTAACATAATAATATATTCTTACTCGGTATTATTGTGGTGCAGCTGTAAGTCAAATGATGTGTTTTATTTCAAAATACATAGTGGAATAGAGAAAGCGGGTGTAATACAGCAGAGGGGCAACCTCATGCGGGAAATGGCATCTCAGTTGCATTTTCAGAGGCGAATTATATTGAAGGTGTTTTCTGGATCAGAACATCATAATAGCCTGTTAACAGAAGCTGATTGTTTCTTAACTGACTTTTATTAGACCTCACTGTGCAGGAGGAGTCCCTTACTGTAGCAGCTGACTTCTTCATCTGTGGAGATGAATACCTATAGATGAAGCAGACCTTAAAAACTTGCCCCCAGTCCAAAGAAACGTGCTTTGAACTGGGATCCATGTGTCCTGAGTCACAGCCAGAGCAGAGAACCAGAAGGAGAGTGCATACATATGCACTCACAGAAACCTCACATGTTGCTGAAGGCAGCTCTGCAGTAGGAAGGTGCATCACAGCTGCATTTTTCAGCAGGAAGATAACGCTAATTTTTTGCTGTAACAGCTGTATATAGCCTTATTCTCTCCAGTCTCCTGGGTTAACTTTACCTGTGGTTGAGTTTAGAATCCCCAGACAATTATGTAATAAGTGTAAGATACCTGACAATATAACACACCTTTTCTAATGTTTTTTAAGGCTGTAATTTCTTAGGTGTCTGTCTGTTTTTCCAGTGTCAGTCCATTGTGAATCATGAACACACAGCAGTGAACGAACAGAGCCTACTGCAGCCTGTGTGCAATGAGAAATTTCAGCTGGATGACTGCATGAGGGGTTTACAAGACCGCCGGTAATTTTTTATATTCAGAGTTAAATAGAGCAATAAGATGGAATTTAAGCTTTAGTGCAATGGATTGTGCCTCTTCAGTCAATCAAATTATAGTTCAATCAGTTCATTTTAATCACTTCTCTGGAGAGAAGTAAACCCCTATGTTGAAGAATATGCAGCAATTTTATTGATGGAAAGTTTAATTGTTTCATTTTTCCTTACCGTCTGTAACACACTAGACTTTTAATCAGTGGGAACTGAAGTTATAATGAAGTAAAGTCCACTTTCCACAGTTCACAACTAGCTGAAAATAATTGGGTTGAGACTCCCATCCAGACAGTGTAATGCCTCTGGCATTTTCCTGAAAACTACACTTAATTGCTTTGCTGATGTTGTTAAGTGGTCCTGAGGGGGATGAAGTAGTAAAGCTGCCCACATATGCAGGGAAACAATACACAAAAAATATCTTACAAGGTCCTTAAAGGAGGACCAACTAGGGACTGGAAGACAATATATGGCTTTTTTTCTTTTTTTTTTTTTTTTTTTTCCCTTTTCTATACCAGAGAGAACACACAAGAGAAGCTGATAAAATAAACTGTGGAAATTCTATAGCACTAGCAGTATTTTTATTTACGTGCAGAAAGCTTGAGACCTGAAGTACAGAAGACATCAAGGCAGACCTCTGCAGCTTAAGGCTAACCCAGCTAGTGCAGCATTTTTATGCTGGATGCTGGTGAGTGTGCTGTGCTGCCTGCCTTCAGCACCTTGGGCTGAGGAGCAGATGTACTCTGGTCCTAAGGGAGGGGGGACGACTTGCTCTCTGTGTTCTGAAGTGACAGGACAGGAGCCAGCTACGAGCTGAAAGCCTTGGCCAGGCATCAGTGGGACCAGTGCATTTACTGCATTAGGCTCTAAATGTAGCCAGAGAAGGAATAGCACTTCAGATTTTCTCCTTATTTAGCACATTCATTGGAAACCCTCCTCAGTTGAATGGTGGGTTTTTTTTTGGTTTTTTTTCAATGATGAATGAACTGCTAGACTCAAGGATATTCTGATAAAGAAATGCATTAGTTGTTTAATAGAGAAAAATACTTAGGACACATGAATTAGATAGTGCCCATGAACCTGAATTCAGAGTTGGAGCTGGAGGTGTTTGGGGGAAGTGAGTATAACAGGGCTAGTTTAGCTTTAAGCAAGTGGAGGATTTTGTGATTGGTTTGGTTTTGTTTTTTCCTTGTTTATTTATGTATGCAGGCACAGTAAAGTGGGTTGCTGTCCCACAAGAAGGAAGGCTTCCTGGAACTGTAATGCGGTGCTGCGCTGCACAGCTGGACAGCTGGGCCATGCTTCTAAGCAGACCTGCGTGCTGGGTCTCATGTGCTTCACCCTGGGCCTGACTGGGAACAAGAGGGAGTGATGTGACACACACTCTGCTGATTTGACATCCTGTGTGGTTGTGATATGGTGTGTCCTCCAGAAGAAATCCAAAATACATGTTCCTCTACAGGCACAAATCTGACTGTTCCCCTGATAAACTCTTCACTGGAAAGATACAATTTGGATGGTTCTCTTCAAAGCCAGTGTGTGTGTATTCATTTATTGGAAGTGTGTCAGAACACCGTATGTCAGTAATATGCCTTTGATATGTTGGTGTCTGCATCTTTTTAACCGCTGTATTTAAACATGAACACCTGTTCCATGTTTGTACTGACTCTTTTCTTTATTCCTATATTTACTCTTGAACCAAGAGTTTGATTCAAACCCAGGAAAAGTGTGGGATTAATCCTGTTTTCAAAGAAACGCTGTTTTCATAGTATTTCAGTGTGTAGCCAGTGTGCATCTTTTCATAGATGAGAAGGGCATTGAAAAGAGAATATTTTCCCTTTCAGTAACTGGAACAAACTCATTTTCCAGGCAAAATGAAAATTTGACTAGAAGTCTGTCAAATGGAAAAGATTATTGTTTTAGTGTTGGGCAGGTTCTGTAACAAGTGCTGCTTTTCAGTAAATACATGTAAGAATGGTGCATTCAACCACAGTTACAGTAAATTGGTTTTATCCAGGAACTTTTCTAATACAGTTAAAGCACTTCCAGTGTAGTAAATGGCCTAGTAAAGGACTTTGTTTGGCTGTTTACTGTACATGGATGAAACTGAGAACCAGTGTCACGGCAAAGGGATCCAGAAGCAGCTATTGCAGTTCATCAGTCAGCTGAGCCCCTGGAGTGCTGTTCAGGGTGCTGCAGCCAGCCTAAACGGCAGGTTTGGTCAGGAGTAATGAACACTGTCTGACTGCTGCAGCAGAGTGACAGGAGACATTATAAAC
The DNA here is from genome assembly GCF_037157495.1 of Lathamus discolor. Taxonomy (NCBI): domain Eukaryota; kingdom Metazoa; phylum Chordata; class Aves; order Psittaciformes; family Psittacidae; genus Lathamus; species Lathamus discolor. The sequence continues at coordinate 15,200,177 of NC_088909.1, read as the reverse complement.
TACCTGGGAATCCTGGGAGAGTTTAGAGGCAAGTGTCTAATGCTGGAGTACCAAGAGCTGCTTCAGGAACATTGCAAAGTGTGCAACTGTGTTGGACTCACCAGTGTGGTGGCAGGAAGAGGCTCCAGGAAGAAGCAACCACAGCGGCAGGTTGTGTACCAACAGTTACAAGTGCTTTTTCAGTGACGCTTCAGCTTAGCAGATGCTCTGCTGTCATGAGAGTCCCACGGCTGCACTTTTCTGCCTTTTGATAAGAACTTTCCCACTTTAGTGGTGGGTAACAAATGTCAGCTCTTGGTCGATTTATACAGTCTGGTCTTCATGTGCTGTTTGCAGGGCTTGGCTTGCGCCTTAAACAACAAAAGTAGCCATCACATAAAAGAAAATTAAATCGTATCTAAATCCTAAAGCTTCGTATCATTGTCACAGCATCATAGCATTTCATAGCCACAGCTTAAACCAAACCAAACCATGGGAAGCTGAATGCTGTTGGAGCCACCAGCTAGTTAGTAAATAAGCGACCTGAAGGAGCCCAAAGGGCACCTGCTGCAGTGGTGGAGCTGCAGCAGGGCCTCGGAGTCAGTGCCATCTTGTGGCACGTCATGATATTAAAACCCCCTGAGCCACAACTGCAAATGTTCTCAGAATCAACCACATTTCAAAATCATCACATGTGGTAAACACTATAAACCACAGCAAGGCTATGTAAATTCAGCCATAACTTCTGCAGTTGTGCATGGTGCAGCTCACGGCACCTGAATGATTAATGAGGCAAATGCCTAGCAGTTACAGCTCGCTGAGGGTGCACAGTGAGTTGCATGTAATTATAAATCCTGACAACAGATGGAAAATTTTGCAGCATCAGAAGCCTGCTCCTGATTAGCCCCATCCTGCTCTGTGCAAGCAAAGCAGGGCCAAACCGCCTGTCTGGAGGGCACCGGCAGCATGGGCTTCGAGGCACATGTTATCCTGCAGGAGAGCCCTCTTCTCTGCACCCCAGCAGCTGTGGGGCAGGTGCTGGCTGCTTTACAAGAGCATTGCACCAAGGTTTAGGGTGTTCCTTTTTGCAGACACTGGTGTCAACACAGAGTTGTACTTAAAACCAACAACCAATCCCACCCCAAAAGCACCCATCCACAGCGAAACCCCGTGAGAGCACCACGAGCTTGTGTTTCAGACCCAAAGTGCTTCTGCATCACTTAGATGGTGCCAAACCCTTTGCTCCAGCTCTGCTCATTCCTGGCACCAGCCTTGGCCTGGGCCCACAAAGGCAGCGGCTGTTACTGACACATTCTTGTTTAAAAAAAGGAACTCCTAACACCTACTGCCTTCATTTTGGTGTTTTATATATATAGGTACAAACCACGTAAAATATAAAATGATACATGTGCAATATTTACCTACTATCTAAAGCAGAATATGTATACTATAAATATGTAAAACTATATAAAGTATTAACATAAATATAAGTAATATATGAGTGCATATATACAAGGTAAATACTTAAAACATGCATATAAGTATGCAGCATATGAAAACAAAAATTATATAAAAGCAATGGTAATAAAATTATATGATCGATATGTGTATTTTATATATATATATATATATAAGTATATATAGAAAAAGATGCTCTTGCCTAATAATGACTGCTGCAGTATTGGAAGAGGATCTGTTGTTCTTAGCAGTGTAACATTTATTGCATACAAAGCAAGGAAATAATAGCAACCTGTATGAGATTTAAGAAGGATCTTAGAGACACATTGCTGGGTGGGTGGTGGCCGGCTGGTACACCAGGGAGACATCACTTTGCTGCATGAAAGGATGCCAAAGGAAGACAGAGAGACCCTTGTGTGGTTGTAGGCAACACAACAGCTCTGTAATACCTTTAGCTCTTCCTTGTCTCATTACCTACTTCAGGCTGTTCAAACAACGCAGACATTTCCTGCAAAGGCTTTCTGGGAGTGGTTACAGTCTAATTTCTGCATTCTGCTGTCTCCACTTCTGTCAGGTATTCAGAGAGTTATTGTTTTCTTTCAGTAACCCTTAAATTCATAAGTCTTTGATTAAAGCTGGATTTTTTTAATTTATTTATTTTTTTGAAAGAAAATGCGATGTTATTTTTATCAAACCTGGAAAGGAAATCATGCTACACACAGTCCACTCGAGGACTTCAGCCTCGTTGTTCACCTAGTATAATTTTAGTACCTACACAATGGGCTTTTCACAGGGGTTACTGCTTTGCTGGAAAGTAGCTGGGTACAATGGCCAAGAGCAGTTGTGGGTTTGCTTTGGGTTTATTGCAAATTCACTCAATCATAGAATCATAGAGTGGTTTGGGTTGGAAGGGACCTTTAAAGGATCATGTTCTAATCCTTGAGGACAGTAACATTTTGTGATTCAGACAGCCAAAAATTTTAGTACATACAAGGAGTCAATAAATAGTAAATTAGAAACTGGTTTTTTTCATGTTAATTTGGTCACAATTAAAAGAAAAAAGCATAATTAAATTGTCCTGAACTGTCAGTTGTGTCTTACATGACAATCAGATTTGCTTCAACTTGAACAAGGCAATTCTTAAGTTTCATTTTCCAAACTAGGCAAACTGTGCTTTTATCTTATATTAGGATAAGCTTTGTTATTAAACACAATCATACAGATAGTTTGAAGCCAGTATTAAAATCACAACATCATTGATTGCAATTGCTTCTTTTCCTAAGGACGATGAAAGCAAATATTTCTTTTGAGAGTCTCTAATTTTCAATACTTTGCACAGACTTATCTCTCTGAACTCTCACTGCAAACCTCTAACTGAGCTGTCTGTTTCCTGTCATGCTGGAAATGAAATTTGCCTTTTTTGATGTAAGATTTATTTTTTCTTGCTCATTTCCTGTCCTAGTATCAAGCTTCTAGTTTTCTGACAGGATTGATTTTGTTCTATTTCTGCATATAAAAATTCCCAATGAGCCCCAAAATTTCCAGTCTCAGAGTGAGTGATACCAGCCTGGAGTTCCATTGCCTATGTCTGGCAGAGGAACGTACAAGCATTGCTTTGTTGCTCATGTAACATAGCTGCAGTGTGACTGGGAAGGAACCTTCCCTCTTATGTACCCGTGAAATAACCACAGCCTCTTCTGTTGTCTGACTGGGGGGACTGTGCATCCTGCAAAGGTCCCAGAAGGAACGGAAGCACAAAATACTGCAGCTGCCATGGAGACATAAAATCTGAATCTTGTTTGAGACTTGAGTATCAGAGCTACCCAGACAGGAGTGTCCTCAGCACTGCCTTTTCATATTCAAAAGCACAATATAAGTGAGAAATAGCATTTTGTGAGCTTTCAAGGGTTTTTCGTTTCAGAGTTTGGGCTTTAGGTTTTGGCAAGACTTTGGTTTTGTAATATCCCAAATTACAAGGCAGACAAAAATAACTGGCTTAATTCTGCTAACGCAACACTTTCTCCCATTTCCTCACCTTTCAAAGCTGCACACAAAATGTCCTGTTTTGCCTATAGGATTCATTGCTGCATTATAGCTCCTTATATTAGTTTAGGTTTTCAAGTTAGTCCTTAGAGAGATTACATTTCTACTTTGTAATGATTTTACCATTGGAAAAGTTCATCTAGAAAGATGCCTGGAAAACAATAGAGCCACAAAGGGAGTTCTTTTCTGCTTGAAGTATCTATCACTCCAACATAGCAGAATCAGAGGGGTACATTAAGCTGGCTACATCATCTGTCAATCTTTTGTTTGATTATTACATTATCAAGTAGCTTGCACTGCGAGAGATTAAAACAGGTAAGTGCAAAGCATGGAGCTACTGAGCACTTTGAATGTAAGTCAGACATCAAACTAGTTTTTGAAGTGCAGAACTACTGAGCTTTCACTTTGTCACACAAGCAGATGTTGCTCAAGGCAAGGAGGAAAGGAGTGATGCATTTTTTTTTACATGGCTGCTGAACCTTGCACTACCTGAAGATCCAGACACTCTGTGCAGCTACTGGTTAGATACCTTTCAAACCTGTCTACTGCCTAAGGGCCGTTAGATATGCGGCTGAGGTGAAGGGACTGGTTTTCCCATTGTATGTCTCCGTAACTTGAAGATGTGCTGCTCTCTGCAGTAAGTAAATGGTTGGGCTGCTGTAGGTCAGGAGGGACCTTTGTTAATTTTGGAGTCTGGCAATGTTGTTCTTCCCTTTTGCTCTATTTTAGATTTTCATATTTCACTGCCCAGTGTGGGAATGAACTGCTAATGAGCACAGGCAAAATATCTTACGTGGGTTGGAAGACTTCATCCTGAGTACAGTTATTCAAAATGATGGTCCAGGTTAATTCAGCTTGAAAAATCCAGCCAAACCATTTGCCCTATGTATTACTTTTTGGTAGCTGTGGCCTGCCATATATACATTCTGGCTGCCTTTTCATATAGGTAGGGATTTGTCCACAGGGAAATCTCGAAGTCTAGTGACGTTACCTTGGTGTCTGTATATTCTGCAGAATCCAAGAAACTTCCAGTAAGTAACTCTCCAAGCCCAAAGAACTGGCTAGGGACCCTGGCTTTCCAGATAATTACACTCATGCCTCTCACTGTTCAAGTGAAAAAGTGCTTCACTCTCTTATTTGTATCAATGTTTAACTATACCTACACGGAAATATTACACAGCTTGTAACAGATGTGAAATTAATGTACAGGGTTCTGATTTGGGGTGCCAGCTGCTCCATGCACAACAGCACCCATCTCTCTCAAATACATGAAGGTGTAAATCATTCCCTACAGATTTTCTTCCTCCTGCACATGTGTCATACTTACCTCCACTGGTATATATGCAAATACCTCCACTGCTATTATGAATATCTTGTTATAACCGAGTGCTCAAAATACCATGCTGGAAAGTTGGTTTTGTGTACCTTACTGAGTGGTGCAGGTTTGAACCGGTGGAGTGTTGAGGGCACCGGCATTCATCTGTGTAGCTGCCACAGCCCCATATTAGCACAGATCCTGTGTGTTGTGTCCCTGACGGAGCAGACAAGCAAGCCTGGCACTTGCAAAGGCTCCAGGAGGGGTGAACTAGTGGAAATGTCACGGTCACAAAGAGTTCATTTGGGAAAGTTCATTTGGGAGCAGGCCCTACCCAAGACTAATGGTCTAGCGAGATGCACAATGGAGCAGAAACCCTTCTTTGAAGAAATGTAGACCATAATAACATTTTCTACCTAGCGACTGTCCCATCGTCTCTTTATAAGCACGTAGCTATGCCTACTCCCAAACCAGCTGTGTTATCTTGTTAAGAGTTTTTTGCTTACAAATAAATAAATAAATAAATAAATAAATAGGTATTAGACATTGGAATTGTAGATAAAATCTTTTTTCCCCCAAGTATGCTCATGGTCATGCCTTTTCCCATTGTGTGTTACCATTAGTGGCCCCATAGTCAATCATTAGCAAAATCTCACAGAAAGCCCTGCTAAATAGGGAGAAACATGAAAATCTCAAGAAACACAGAATCTGATTTCCAAGCAGAATACCTGCTAAAACCAAACCTCATTAGGGAGAAGTCCTCCAGGCAAACATCCTCTCATTATTTATTGTCATGGTTTACTGAAGATCCCTCAGTGTAATTCACCGTTGGTTTTTAAACAAATATATCTCTCTAGTAAATGTGATATTCCTGCATCTAAGCAGCAGGGTTAGCTGAAAACTGAACCAGACCAAAATTTCAGGGACTCATAAACCACTTAGAGCCTGCCAGTAACACAACAAGAAACAAAAAATATGACCGACAACATATGTCTGAAAAGTAAGATAGCACTGGCTGTACAACATAATAATGAAACAGTGAGACTGCAAAGTAAAAGTGATTAGCTAACAACAAATTGTCTACAGTGGGGAACTTCTCTACAGAAGAAGGATGGTGCTGTGTTTAGGATTAATATTTAAAGCATGAATGCCTTGGATTTAAAGTTTTGTTTCCTGTCCTTCATCCTGGCTCCTAGAGGATCAGTTGGGCCGAGGGTCTCAAATGTTTTGTGGCATTCTGGTGTCCTGGAGGATTTGGTTTATGTCTCATAGGGCTAAGCTGCACATCTGAAAATCAGGGATACCAGAGCTTCTCTTTCTTATAGAGGGCAATGTGATTGAGAGGATGCTAAAGACTGGGCAAAGGGTTTTGAAATGGGTCTTTTCAAGGGCATGAAAATCTGAAGTGTTTTCCTTACAAATTTTATCACATCAAAAGGTTAAGTAAAGTATATGCCTAAAGTGCCTAAATTGCTATGATTTCCATTCCTTATGGCACTGAGCTGCTGAGACCTGTTCAAGTCCCAAATACTGCAGAAAATTTCCATCACTATTGGGAAAAGGTAAAGATCTCTTCAAGGAGAAAATCCTGTGGTGTGATCCATTTTCCTCCTCAAGTTAAAAACTGTTGGGCTGATTCAGCAGCTGAGCTGATGAGCTGGCCCCTGGAAGCACTCGCCTTCACTGCTCTTGAGGTGGCAGGAGGGGCAGCACAGGGAAAACTCTCTTTCCTCGCCAGAGGACACGCAGTCAGGACAGTGCTTGCCAGGGCAGTGCCTCCCAGAGCCTTCCTTGGCTCAGTTCGGCATCTGCTACCCATGAAAGATTCTTTGTCTTAATTTTCATATTTATCAGTTTGCACAACGAGGTTTCTTTACTAAGGTAATGCTATGCAAATGCAAAGTTGATGAGATTAAAGAGTAAAATAACTGAAAAGGGCTTTTTTACTCAGTGCAGTGAAAGGGGATATTAACACAACTAGATTGCTATTTTTTTTGGTGTACTTATTATAAAGTAATGCCCATTCTTTGCTGGATGCATTCCTATAAGACTCTGTGTGTGTGCAATAACCCCCTTAGTTTATTAAGCATTTTTTCTCTTCTGCTATGTCAGTCTAAATTCACTTTGAAGGCAGGAATGATAGAATTGTTCAATATATTGTGTGCAGTAGGTTATGACCTCTGCAATCAGCCCCTGAAACACCGCTGTCTTTTTACTTCTGGGGCAGCTGAAATGAATTATAAGGTAGCCTCAGAAGGCCCTAACTTTTTACTAAAGCTGAGGCCTCTGAATATGCAGTACTTGATAATTTTTGTGGCCTTTCTCATTTCCTAAACATTTGCAATCTGTATAAGATTTCAAGAAGAAAACTGAAAATACTATTTTTACTATCTTGTTTCCAAACAGGATCTCTGTCCTGCAACAGCTCAAATGGTTGTCTGGACTTGTGCTTGTAAAAAAAAAAGTGTCACTTATTTTTGCATCCATTTGTGTACATGTTTTGCAGGAGACATATTAAAGTTGTCATTACACCATTTAGCAGGAAGACACAGGTACATCTGCTGGAGTGCTGAACCATGCTGTGGAGGATATGCCTCAAGGGTGAGATGCCTTTGATTTGAAAAGGGCACAGAAAGAATACCCTCAACAAAAATCTGAGACATAAGTAACACCCCAAGTACCTTCCTCTGCACATGAAAATCTTTTGTTCAGAGAAAAACTGACCCAGCCAAATTATAACACCTAGTGTAAAGCCATCATTGCTCCTCTGAATTTCTGTACTAATTAAATACAGTTTCTTCATTCTCTATAACACACAATTAATATTGTATCAACCTCCACAACAACAATCTTTTGTCAGCTTTCTCCAGCTGACAGCAGAGCAGCAGCTCTGCCTCCTATCTGGGCTGTTACTAGCAGGGTAGCTCCAAATCATAGAATAGTTTGGGTTTGAATAATCAATTCTTTCTCTTCTACACACAAAGAAGACCTATACAGCATCAGGAGGGCTCATAAAGTGGTAACCAACAAGCAGAAAGTGAAGTTGCTGAAGTTTATTTATTGCTGTAAAGCATTCGAACACCAGAAGTTTACTGAAGCCGCTGTAAATATTCAGTGCCCATGGGTGAAGACAGTTCATCAGACCTTTGTATTAGTACCACAGATCTAACTTGCTTACAGAACTTTAAAACATTTCCAGCAGGATCCTCTAAACAGATGTAATTTATGTCATGTTCTAAAAAATGAAGACTTATTTCTTCATACCTTGAAGGTACCAGGCCTTGAGGAAAATGCGTTAACACGGTGAAAGGCTGAAAAGCCCAGCCTAAACTCTCCATGCTCAGGGAAGAGCCAAGCTGTCCCACTCACAAAATGTTCTCTTTGTTCTTTACATGGATCAGTTTGTATCTGCTGATAATCCACTTCTTTCCAAGGGTTTCAGGTTTAGGATTCGCTTTGATGCCAGACTCACTGCTGGGAACAGTAAACCACTCTAACTTTGATGGAGCTACGATTATTCCCAATAGTCATCTTTTCCATTGTTTCCTCTAAAACTGTCATTTATGTCACCAGTTCATTTGGGCTGGTTCCCCCCTTCATCCTTTCTGATTTAAGTCATGCCATTCACAACAGTGACAAATCAGATATCCTGAGAGGCACACAATATTTTAATGTGAGATATATATAAATTCCTTATACCCTCTGGTACATGTGACTAAAACTGTGTAAGTGACCATAACAATCTTTTCCTTTAGTCAGCTCTGGCAGCAGCTCTGCCTCCTGCCTGTGCTGCTAGGAGCAGGGCAGCCTCCACCAGTGTCATGAGCACACAGAAACTGCCTGGCTTGAGCCTGAGGATGTCTTGCTTTGAATGCATGTTGGTGCCAGCACTTCTGGAGATTTCAGACTGTCTGGAGCATTTAAGCGTTATATCAGGCAGCTCATTCTGGTAATGGTAACCTAAGCTACAAGCAGCAGCGAGGTATTTGTGCTGCGCTTTGCTTAGAAGAGCGTTCAGAGCCTGTGACGCTCTTTGACACTGACTGATTAAGATACAGGTACCGTGGTGCTGTCAGGAAAGAAGAAAGAGGGCTCACAGTGCTATTGTTGCTCCCGGATCTCCAGCTGAGCAGCAACCAGACACCAGAGCACAGCAGTATCGTGCTCTACCATCTTTGCTGTGAATTAGTGCCTAGCCAACCCTGAAGCAATTAGGAGCACACCATTTTTTTAACAGTGATTGTCCCTCCGCACAGACTCCAAAGACTGTATACCACAGGTGATCAAATCCTTATGACTGGGGAGGGGACTCTGATAGGAACAGATTAGGGACATTAGAGAAAGACAAAAATACCAACTCTGTAATGAGTTTTATCAGGAAACCATTAGGAAGGCTGCTGCTGCAGCAAACAAGACCAGAACCTAATGGAGAGAGAATCAGAGCTAACTAGGTATGCTACAGATATAAACTAATCTTAATTTTCTCCATGGCTTTTACGTGTCATCTTTAAGAAGCATGCCTTCAAATTTCTCCGCTGAACCCAGTTTTCTGGGCACCCCCGAAGCTCACACTACAGTATTAGCATGAATGGTGAAAAGGATTGCTTTGCCAGGCAAAGACAATTGCCAGGCAGCCTAGGACCTGGGGCTAGAACATTAGTTTTATTTAGCTGAATTCTTAGGCCTTCCCCTAGTACGAGATGCAGGGTTTCCCCATGTACCATTTCTTTCCATCTTTGCAACTGATGAAATAATTATTTTCCTTCTCTTTGAGAGTGGTGGTGAAGCCCTCAGAAAGAGTGACGTGTGTCTATTCAGGGTGTCCAGACGTGAGGAAGGTCTTCAGATCAGACATACATTTTTGGCCTCTGGAGCCATCTCTCCTCCTTACAGCCTATGCAGGCAGGAAGGCAAGCAGGAGAAAAAAAAAATCTCAGCTGTAGTAAGAAATCTGATGTCTCTGCAGATCTGTGATCCTCTTACTCATTTGTGTGCTAAACCAGGTGTACTTCTGTTGCCTGTGTGGTGCCAGAAACATCCTTGTCCTCCATGGAGCAGAGGCTAAGGAAAATTGGAAAGATTCTGCTCTTCCCTCCAGCAGGGAGGAGGCACTTGGGCTTCCAGGAGCCTCTTGTCTATATTGCAACTGGGCTGTTTTCATCTCGGCTTTCTTAATAAATATTTGGTGGGTAATTCGCATTTTCCCTCCTGCTCTAACAAAGCCGATGATTGCTAGGGTCAGGTGGTTACATGAACTAATTAATATTCACAGGCAGCAATAGGAAATAAGTACAAACCTCATCTCCTCAGCTTTAATTACAATATCAGTGCTATCAAATTCCATGTGGATACACCTCCCACATCAGCTCCAAACAATTTCAGATGTGTATACTAACAGGATCCACAACATCTTTAACTCATGATCTTCTGTCATTACAATATAATTACTCTAATGCATCTTTACTGTGCAACACCCGCCAAAGCTAACAACCGTTGAGTATACCATGTAATTATAGAATAGAGATGTTAATGCAAGCTTTCAGCTTAGTGACTTGCAGATTTTCTTCCAGTCCCATTATTCAATATTTGCGAGCAACCTGACTCCTACCTGCTTCCCTTCCTTCTCTCTACTTAATGAAAAATCAATGTTCTTCTAGCACTGAGAAGACTCAGGTGGCCTCTCACTGAAATCCCAGTGGGAATATAGCATAAGAGTCAATAAAGTATCAATAAATTGTCTCACCTTGGTTAGTTTTATGGATATAGAAAAGGAATAAAGCAAGATGAGTTAGTGAAGAGCAACTGTGGTTTGCACTTACTGAGCTGTGGGTGAAGATCTGTGCCTTGTGTGGACGTGGTAAAAGAGGTTAGAAGAAATTTGTCAGAAATTTCAATGTTGGCTCATTAAGCTAGTGAATACCCCTTGACAAAATGCTGATGGAGGTCAGACACAAAGGTCAGCTGATTAGGCACAATGGGGTAAGCTTCAAATGGTCTTTGTAGCAAAGAGAGATGTTCATGTTTCATGTGAGGTAAAGGATGAGCCAGTGGAATAACTTGTTGAACAACAAGCAATGAAGATGATTTTAGCCACATTTCTACCACTGTAGAAAGTGAAGAGAAAAAGTACACATTTTAAAGAGTTAATATAGGATGTATATATAAACCTACATATTTTCAAATAAGAACTAGGTGCAGACATAACTAGCATTGCACTATGCAATGTATTCCTTTGTCTTCACAGAGATTTACAAAACCCTCCCAGTATATCAATTTCATCAGTCCTTTTGCTTTTCGTAAATGGCAATATTTAAAACTTTATAATAGCATCTATATTTCATACATTTGGCTTTCCATGTAACAGTCATTATGGTTAAGACACGCACCATCTTGGAAAAGAGAATTAATGGGAACTCATTACATTGTCAGCTATCCAAGCTGTAATTCATGTTTAACTGTAGCTCTGCAAACAAACACAGAAAAGACAAACAGGAACCTCTGGTCTGATTAAAGCAACTAAGAGAGGAAAACCCAAGACAAATAAAATATGGTGTTCTAGGGAAGGAGCAAAGGCCCTTTTTGAATCCGTGAGAGTTAAAGCATGGGAAAAATGCAGCTGTTTCTTGGAGCAGTACTTCATCTCTGGGAAGTCATCTTTTGAATAGAAATGGAAATTAGGACCTGCCAGGCTGGTTTTTATCTCTGTATATCACCTGTGAACTTTATACTGCATATGTTTGTTGATGTCCCGTAATATCCTATTTAACTCTGTTGTTTGTGTATTAACTGTTTTGTGTCCCAGATGCTCATGCAAAGCTCATAAATATTTTGTGAAAAATATAACCAACACTTTCAACAGTGTAAACTATTCTTTCCCCAAACATCTCCCCCTGTTCTTGAAGAAGACAAAAAAATCTCTGAAGAACTACTTTAGGATGAGTTTCTTCAACATCAGCTGACTGAGACATTAAGGAAGCAGTTCCTGAGCCAAAGTGCTTCCACAACTGTCACTTTGCGTCTAAAACCAATGAGTTTACCTTTAGGGGTAGCTCCCAGACTGATCCCAGCTATGAAGACTTATTATTATGAATAATGCAGTTTCAAGTTGGTAGAAGCTAACACACAAATCTGTGTTTGAATCCAGGTTTTGTCTCTCTACTAGGGGTACAATGTTAAGAATAATGTCAATACATACAGTTCACACATGCAGTGTATATAGTCCACACGTGGAACTAGACAGATCCTGAGAATGGCCAGGGTTTGTGGTTTCACAGGGCATCATCTCTAATTACAAGGAAAGTTCCCTAGTTCTGGAAAGTTCGGGATGTTTCAGGATAGAAAAGGAAAACATTGTTCTACTTTAACACCACACTGGCACTGTTAGCTGATATATAAGCTTTGGAGAATACAGACATTACCAGCTCAGCACATCTGTATAGCAATCACCATTTGTCATATGTGAGTACTTCCACAGTCCTAAAAAGGGATTTGTTTTGTGTATTATTTGCAGGAAATGTAACAAACTCCTTACTGAACAGCAAAATAAAAACAACACTAGATTGTTTTATTGGGTATTTGCCTATTTACTTGGGAAAACTTCACTTCAGGATTTTTTTATACTGTCTAATAAAAGGACCCCTACAGCTGTCTTTTTTGTGGAGAAAAGCTGTCAACATCCAGTATCATTTTCTTCATATTGACTGAAAGTCCCAGTTCCATCTTAATATGTGAGATGCTCTCCCATTTGTATGCAGCTGGAGAGAGTAGTTTTATCCTAATTTAAAAAAGCCATGTGATGAATTTCTTTCTTTAAACAAATACCATCTGAAACTTTTTTTCTCTCTCTTTCCTCCAACATACACCTTTCCTCTCTTGTTAGGCACCGGTGTGCTCAAATCACTGCATAGTGTTGACATCTCACTAGTTATGTGTAAAATGATGCCAGCGCCATTCCTTTTTTGATGTCCCTGTGTATGATTGGCTGGAATAATTCCCAGATTAACTGTTTATTAATATAATTTTTGCAAAAGAGTTGGTGGGGAAATTTCAACATACTGCCTTGGATAAGGCTTTCGCTATCCTTTTCTGACTTTTCTCCTTCTGGGAGCTGACAATTTATAATCCTAGCCATAGCTTTCTCCAGCCATGATCCTGCGAACACTTTGCCCTATAAGAGTATTTCTACTGCAGCCAGAAGTCTAATATCAGGTATTTAATACTCAGTACTCTTTCCTATGTGAGTGCCAAATTCATTTGCACTCAGATACTGGTGAACAAGGTGTGCCCTTGTACAAGGATCCCAGGCAAATCTTCCCACAAATGACCCGCAAATGCAGCTTTTTCATGGCAAGAGTACAGGATTGCCTTTGCACCTAGTCTACATGGAGGGACTAAAGAGAGGGACAAGGTACCAACCTGCAGCCTTGGCCACCTTTGCTTTTATGTATACACACAGAGACACTACATATCTCTTGATTTCTAATAAAACTTGCTCACAACTGATTGCTGGTGAATTATTGCAATTCTTGAATATTTATCAAATGTGTGTTTTGAGAGCTGTAGTTATTACCACCATAAGTGCAAACTTCATCCTAATTCTGTGCATACCAGAGACTGTTAATCTAAAGTGCTGTTAGCTTTCTTCCGTGTTGGCACAGGATGGAAGACCATTCAATGCAAATGTAGTGACATTTCATAGCACCAGTAGGTTGTGCTGAGTCCTTCCACAGCTATTAACTCTGATGCAATGAAACATTGTTATCGGTAGCAGGGAGCATCTTTAACATCCACAGCTATTTTTAATGCTTCTGTCAAGAGGAAAGATTATAGCTGTGAAGGCACAGGGAGATTTTGTGTAACAAACAGAGTCACAAAACTTTGAACTCTTCACTCACTATGACTGAATAAACTGTGCATGCACTTCAACACATCCTGAAGCTATAAAAGTCATGGTTAAAACCAGGATAGCTGAAAGTTATAGAACATTTAATGGCTCTAGTGTAAACAATGTACTACCAACAATTAAGTGCCAAACATTATCAACCTCCCACTCTGTATATGCCACATCTCACGGGCTGAGAATGACTACCACAAACAACCTCAGATGGCAAATCACCAAGCAGACAAGTTTGAGTGCTGGTAGACATTCAGTGTGAAACACTTTGTCCAAGGACTGAGCACTGAGTAATTCCCCAATCAGTGCCTGGAGATGCTTTCACTCAAATTCAAATCCTCTGCACCACATTCCTGTTTCGAATGAGAATAAAGAAGAAATTCTCAAAATTTTCAATGGGATTAAAATTTAAAAATTCTATGTAGGAAAAATTACAGTTTTGGTGCTGATTATCTGAAAGGAATGGGGCCAACTGTACAAATCTTGGATGAACCTGAGAAACATCTCATTATGAAAGCAGCAGATCTGAGAGCCCCAGGGCTCCTGGGGCTGTTTCTCACCAGTAGAGGAAGAAACTCAGAAATATGGAGACCAAAACTTCATCCAGCATCCTTGGAACTTACAGTGCCCGGTGCTGGGGGTACAAAAGAATAAACCACTACTGAAGAAGCTTTGCTAGGGCTTCCATGCTTCCACCTCCACAAGACGATGGTTGGGGCAATAAAGGTATCCAAAGTCTGTGTTGTGCAGAGAGGAGTCAAACCAGAACAACAACAATGACCCAGAGGATTTCCTGAGAAATATTTTTGTTTTCAGTAACTCAGCATTTTCTAATGAAGGATTGCTTACTGGAAACTTTCTGCCTATTTTGATTTGAGGGGATATTATTCAGATCAACATGATACATTTTGGATGACATGAGGGAATGTTAAGTTTGGTCTTCTTGCCAAATTCCATCCTGGCAGATAATTTCCTACTTATTTAAACCCACCTCACACATTAACAGAATGCACTTTTTTAGCTCACATGCTGTTTTGCAGCTCTTGTCCTGTTAAATATTTTCTGCATTTTGTCTCCAGTGTAGCTGCATTTCCCTGAGTTCAGAGCTATGTTAGAGAGTATGGTACCTGTATATATGTGAACAAGAGTTCTCGGGGTCTGTAAAATCATTTGGGTTACTGCAAGATCATCAGTGCTACCTGAATGATTAATTTTAGTACCTGACAAGTTTTTGCAAAGCAAGGTATAATTCCACGTACATTGTCACTAGTCTGTGTGGCACATTATGGTGCATGACTGCATTACAGAATAGCTACTGTATTTTTCTATCATCTATCTGATCAGGAACATTTATTACTACAATGAGGATACTGCATTGACTTCAACTAAGACCCAGGCCCCTGTCGTCCTAGGCACTATAGCAACGGCCAGCAAAAGGCAGTTCTTGCTCCTAAAGGTCTTTCTGTTTAAACAGACAGGGCATTGCCAGAGATTTATTCTTTATTCTTCAGTTCATAACAGTTGCAAAAACAATGTGAACAAGAATTTAATTTCAATTACAATTCAATTGCAATTAATGGACTGTGATGGTATCAACTGTGCGATGAACCCATATGCAGGTGGGAAACCTCAATCCAGCAAAAAGAAAAACACAACATGGGTGCAATCCCAAATCAACTGAAGTAACATGAAAATTCCTACTGACTAATGGGAGCTAGGATTTCCCCTCTCCGTTCCCATTTCACCAAGTTCATGGCTGTATAGCACAATGCAGTGTTATGCAGTGACATTTCCAAATTCTCTTGGTACTAAAAGCAGGTTTGCAGTATTGGCATGTTGCACCTATCAGAATAATAAAACCAGAGCACTGTGCTTTTGCTGTTAGATGGCTTCTAGTACTCACTCAGCACTTGCTAACTGCTGTTTCTGTGTGATATGGAATGGTGCCATGTAGACACAGGCACAGCTCTGCTGTAGCTGTAGGGCTTTTCCACAGAGCTGTCCAGGAACAAGTTATAGGTAGCGGGTTCACAAGATGTGTGGATTCACCAGTCACAAAACTACTGACCTATGACTGATGGTAAACTGAAGGATTAATTATGGTCTACAGTATTTCATGTTGTCCAGTTCAGGGGCTATTTAGATGACAGTGAATTCCCTTACATACTGTATGTGTTGCCACAAATCTTTAATGGATAAAGACTAAAAATATTCCTGAGGTAGATGTCAGAAACAGACATATCCCCTATTCTAATATTCTATGTGATTATTTACTTTAATTGCACAGCTCCCAAACGGTAACAGGACCCTCAGGTAACTTACTTTTTACCTTTTGTAACTGATGCATTGCACATTAAAGCAGAGATAAACATGACTTCAGAGGTGCAGGTCTGTTTTCTGAACATTCTGACTATAAATGTAATACAATAGAGGTTTAAGTGATGCTTATTTTGCACTCCTGAGTTTATGAGATTAACAGTCTTTATTATTTTGCAGAACAAGCAGTAGCATCTCACCAAAGGGAATAATTACCTCAGTCTAAAAACAAATAATCTTTTACTTAATGTGCTAAAAATACAGTTGAGAAACCTTCGATCTCAAGTCATGTGATAAAACAGACTGTGTTGACTGAGCAGATCAGCAGCGCCTTCACCCTAACAATGCTTGCCTTTCTCTTTCCCCACCAAATTTAGAGATGATGTCAGTGTAGCCAACCCCAGGAGTTCAAAAATCAGAAGACAAACCAAAATAGAATCACAGGATTGATATCAAAGCCATGGAAGTTATTGAAACTGAAGCGTATGATTTCAGGGGTCAGCCTTTAGATTTTTTAATTCATAGGAGACAGCCTTCTCCCTTCCAGTTGTCTGCTCAGTTCTCCTGGCTTTCTAATATGCCCTATTTCAGAATGAGAAGCAACACAGCACAATGGGAAGCACAAAGGATTGGGAATCTATTTAAAGTTTATATAAAGCTCAATTCTCCACCATATGTAAAGCCTTAATCCTGCAAATACCTTATCTGAATGCTCAACTTGATTCATACAAGCAGCACCATGGAAACCAGTGAGGGTCTTCTTGCACTTGAAGTTTGCCACTTGTGTAAGTTACTGTTGCAAGTCAGAAATGCTAGCCTTTGTCACAATATTAAGTGGCTACAAATGAAGAGGTCTGTCGTTTGGTTTTCGCTGAGATTTTGGGCAAGTCCTGAATCTTTCTATGTCTTAGCTTCCTGCTCTTTAAAAAGGGAGTAAAATTTGTCTCTACGAAGTACTTGGAAGCTTCCAGACCAAAGATAATAAAAATAAGATAATAAAAATGTCACCTTCTGATGTAAATTGAATTCTAACTAACACAGCTGGAAACAATGCTTCAAAACCAGTGAAAAGTATTTAATAATTAAATTTCCTAATAAAGCCAGACCTATGATACGTATCCACCATGGATCAGGTCTGCCTCGGCAGCCAAGAGAAACAGACTTATTCTTCTCAGTGCTCGGAAGACCATACTTCTCATTTCATAAATAGGATCTTATGCACTTCAGCAGGGTAAGCATAACCTTATTCTGAAAACAACAGTTTGTGGGAGCTAGAATTTCTCATACAGGAATTTATCAAGATCTAATAATTTCTTTATCTTTTTCCTACACAATTCAGATTCCTCTGAATTTAAATGTAATTGAACCTAATTTAAATTTATTCTGAATGTAAAGTACTATTTTTCGTGGCAGAAGGCAATGCGTTCAGATGAAACGGCCTGTTAGAAAAGTGCTCACTTAAAATAATGTAAGGTTTTCATCTTTTATTAAACATTTGAAATTACTGAAAGATTCTGCCTCAGAGTGGCTTAGTTTAAAGAGGCAAACTGATACATTTTGTTAATTAGATCATTAAAAAACTCATTTAGGTGTAAATAAGTCTAGGTCATTAAATCTTAATGTACATCGTCAGAGTAAAACTTCAGTCTTCACACTTTCTAGTAATGTTAATTCAAGACCCTAAAACTTAATTAAAAATAGAATTAGCATCAAAGAACTTACTTCCCCCCCTCCTGTTTTTAAAGAAAAAAAGATGCATTGGTAATAATTAAATGTGTTATTTCTGCTCAGTCATCCATTTACACATTCTCTCTGTCTCCAAGACTTTGTTTAAACTTGCCTGTACATCTACATTTTCATATCAGTGATCGACTTGAATATTTTTAAAGCACAGCAAAAGATAGCTAGCAGTGATGACCAGTGATGTTGTCACTAATTTTCATGGTAACAGAGCAGGCTTTTTCAGTGAAATTACATATTGTGAATTAATGGCATAATAACGCATAATAATGAGTAAAATTTGTTATTTGGCACAACTGAAAAGGCAAGGTTAAAAGGTTGTCTCCTGTTATGGTTTTTAATGATTGCTGTCATAAAGTCATATTCTGAGTTGCTCATAACTTTACAAAATAGGAAATTTTAGTTTGGAAGTTTCTAGAAAATTTCCAAGATTTGCAAGCTTATTACAGAAAATTTCAGAAAAAAAATTTAGAAAAAAAATCAAAGAAGTTCAGCCATTTCCAGGAATAAGGAAGAAGCTATCCCATTTAACTGCAGAGGGATATAAATGTTTCTAAGGACATAAACTGCTACAAGTCAATGCAGAGACTGAAGACAGAATTGAGAGAATCTGGAAACAGGCAATAGAATACAGGAGGGACAGATGCTGAGCAGTCAAGAAGGGAGATGCTACAAAAGAAGCTTGTGGATCCTGTATAACTGAAAAGAATAAGATTGGACTGAAGGCAGAGAAGGGCAGAGAGGTAAAGGTGGGACATAGCAGCCTTTATCTGAAGGGGGCCTATAAGGATGCTGGGGAGGGACTCTTCATTAGGGACTGTAGTGGTAGGATAAACGGTAATGGGTCCAGACTTAAACAGGGGAAGTTTAGATTGGATATAAGGAGGAAGTTCTTTACTGTGAGGGTGGTGAGCTGCTGGAATGGGTTGCCCAGGGAAGTTGTGAATGCTCTTCTAAGAGAAGCCCCCCGTCTTCTCTTTTTCAGGTGCCTAAAATCAAGAGGATGCAGAAATGCCTATGCAGTACTAACCAGGCTTGCAATGCTGACACAACACACAGATTAAAAAGACAGAAAAGTGAAATTTGCCTGATAGCTGTAAGGAGAAAGGATGGTTTTAAGGTGATAGCAGTGACATGAGGGAAACTGTAATGAGTAATTCAGTGGCAGAATGGAGGATTAGACTAACTCCCATTGTCAGGGACACTGTCCAGCATTTGCAGGGACATTCTCTGAGTCCAGTACAAGACTACATTTTCCTCCTGACTTAGTGACTGACTGACCTATAAAGAGAAAGGTTTTTAAAAATACAAAAATGCTTGAATTGTTTTCAGTCTTCCTAAATCAGTTCAGCATGCTACACTAACAAAAAAAAAAGACCCTACCTTTTCCTTATATTTGGATGAATGTTTGCTTTGTATATAACAATCTTTGCAGGAGAAAAAGACTGATGAAAATCTTTCACTGGAGGACTGTATTAAATATGGTTATTCCTACACAGACATAACGTATGGAAATTCTTCATGATTATATATGAAGCCATACTACAGTTTTATAGGAGAAATTATTGCTCCCACTGTACACATTCTTTGGAACTGTGTGACACATGCACAATCAAGAATGACACAAGAAAATCTGTCAAGGAATATTTAAATATACGTTAGGGAGCCACTAAGTTTTCTGATCGTTTTACAGAAGGAAAACTAATTGCATCTGCACAATACAACTGGTTTAGAAGGGTTTGTATTCATCTGTGCTTTCTTTGTTAAACATTTAAGCCAGTTGATTTAAGGAAACTGGTAATCAGAAATTATCTAGTTGGTTCGAATATAGTAAAATTTCTTCCAGTTTAGCAATGCTTACTTGTTCCTACTGATTTTTTGTTATACCAGTAATGCATAGAAATTCTTGTCTTAACAGTGTGGCATCAGAGTGAATGAGAGACAATTATTCACATAAAGAACTTGCACCCTTTTCTAAGACTCATTTTGGTAAATCCAACTGATTATATAAAACAATAGATTGAATTAAAAAAAAACATTCTTCCCACAAACATAGTCAAGTTTGTTATACTAAACATATTTGATTTCATTAAGACTATGAGGTTCTCATGTGAAATGGTATATACACCACCTAGATGCGTCCTTTTAATTTTAGGAAATACTATAAACTTTATAGGCTATTGCTGTCTTGGAAAATCTATTTGGTTTTCAGAAATGTGTAGAAAGAACCAGATAAATACTTCTTTTTGTCATGACTTATCCAATTATCTGGTGGGGCTATGTGACAGGCAGGCTGCAGTCAGTAGTCTGATATGGTAAAATTTGACACTGCTTGATGCTTTCTTATGCTGCTTTTTGACAGATTGTATTAGATGAACTGAAGTCCATGTGGAGCCTGCTGGATTATATGGTCTTGATTTACAGTTTATCCAAGAGACTATTTTGCTAAGGTGATTTACTTCCTTGTTAAATCTAAAAACAAGTGATGATGCTACTGATCTGTTTACACACTAATTTAGAGTTTCTTCTTATTTATCACATTGTGGAGCACTTAAATTGGAGTTCTTTGTTCCCCTTGGACAGGTAAAGATTGATTCCAGTGTTCTTCCAATCAGACTATAAATCAGGATAGTTGAGATTGACAACATTTCATTGGTATGAGCAAGAGAAGAGTCAGATTTTTCTTTGCCAAACTATATGACTTCAGAGCAGCATTCTTATATTTATAATTCTCTTAGCCCTTCACTATTGATATTGTGACAGGATTTTTAATACAATTAGTCTGTGGTGCCAAGAGCAATTCTTTTAAAGAGTGTGACACTGAATATAGGCTCTGGCAAATGATGCCTTCAGTTAGAAAGTATTAATGTGACAGGCCTCTTCCAGAACCTTTTACAGAGAATATGTCTTAACCAAAAAGTGACAAAAGACAAAATAGTGCTTGAACCTGTGAAACATAGTACTGAGACAGAAAAATCTCAACTGAAAACTCCTTTGTGTGCAACAAGTGATCTCACTGTCATTTATAGTAATGCAAATCACAAGGAGCCATTGAAATAAGTGGAAACTACAGCTGTATAAATCAGGTGTCATATGAATAAGAAAATCGTAAGATATTTTTATTGGGTCACTTAGCTGTGCTCCATAGTTTTACTTTAGTTCTAACATTTATCAGCTTTTCTTGTCCAAACTAACTGTTAAAACAGAAATATTTTTTTCAGTTTTGCAACAATGGCCATTCTGGATTAGGTATTCACAGAGCAAGTAATAGAGGATTTGTCATAATGGGTCCATCTACTGTTCTACAGCTCCTCACATACCTTTTGTCTCTACTTTATATACCCATAAAACATCTAACTGACTATGAAATGACAGTAAGAAAAAGAAAGAAGTGTTCCTTTTTCATCATGTTTCTCTGACATGAGATTTGATCAGCTGTATTATCACAGCTACAAACAGTATTAGCAAACATAAATTACCCAGCTGTATTACATACAGACATGTTTTCTCTCTTTTTTGCTATTGAAAAATCCATAGCCTATTTTCTGCATAAAATGTTTTTGTTTCTATTTGTTCTAATCCACGGGCCCTTAATGTCATGATACATTTATTTCACTGAGCTGTGCAATGCAGAACATACCCCCATCACTATTTCGAACACTATGCTCTGTTCCCACTACTTCTTCCTCTTCACAAATAAGATCACCCTAGGATGCAAATCTCAGTGGAATGAACTGGTAAATAATCCAAAGGAGAGTCAATCCTATCTTCTGAATCTTTGTAGTCTTTGAAGTGCTTTGTGTGTGAATCTTACTGTACACCTCACTAGCTTTGTTGCTTTTTTATGAGCTTTCATGGATAATCTATATTCCAGTTGTCTTGATCAAAATTTGGGCAACTCTTGTAGAAGAAACACAGCTCTTGAGAAGGATCGTTCTCATGCCATCATGATCTCACGAAAGAAGAGCTAAGATAAATGAGAACTTCAGGACTTCTAGATATTGTGCTGATCTTACTAGAAACTCATCATCTTTTCTGGGGTTTTGTTGTTGTTGGAGGGAGAAGGGACTGCATTGTGTGTGTTGTGCTTTTTTGTGGTTTTTTTTGTTAAAGACTACCCCACAAAGACACAGTGTTATTTCATGGGTGTTTGTTCCTCTGGATGTAATTTTATCTGGCAATAATTTATTATCTCTAAAAATACATCTCCAATTTTGGTCCTGTTTATATTGCAATGTGGCAAATTGATGGAATTAACATTAATACTGGTGAAATTGATAATATTTTATTTGATTATTGCTTCACTAATCACTATGTATTCCACTGCTAACTGTATGTGAGATCATTATTACGTATATGTATAAACATCAAGCTTAATGGAGGTAAATGGCTATATGAAAAGGCAGGATGGTTAATTAATGATAACACAAACAATTAGCACTCTTTCTTACTAATTCACAAGCTGTTCTATGAGGAACTTCAGATTTGCAGAGCAAAATTCAGTGCATCTCTTAATTATAAATAAGCTAGGGACTCGTAAAAGTGCAGACTACCTTTTAACCTCCTGTTACTATAGACAGTTTTTAAGCTTCTCAGCGAGATTTTTCCTGGTCAAAAGAAAAAGTAATTTAAAGGAAAAGCTTTTCTACCTTTATTGGTCACTTTTAAGTGAATATTTGACTGATGGGTCCTAGTCAAGTTTTACATTTAAGAGACACTTAATGAAAAAGTACATCAGTCTTAAATGGTCCTTAATTGGTTCGTGTGGTATGTCTGTATTGGTACTTAACACAGGATTGAATTTCACACTAAAGGCTTATTTTTACTAACCCTTAACTCACGCTGAGTATCCCTCTCTCCCTTGTGCATAGTCTCATTGATTTTGCCCAGAGTAATTGTCTTTCTCTATTCTACAATTCTAAATCTTTTTCTCTGTAGTCTCTATGAAAGAACAAAATCACTTTTTTTAGCTCACTTAAATCCTTGGATTGAGTAAATTAATTCTAACTTTACTATATGGCAAGCTATAAAAAGGAGCTGTAAGAATGTAAAACATATTCACTGTTTTCATCCCGCGTACAGACTTTAAATAATACCTTGTGTCCTCTCAAATCCAACTCCCATTATTTCCCAGGAATATGAAATCAGAACATGATATCCATACATCCTTTAATTAGTGTCACTGTCTGTGGATCAAATACCAACTGATTTTATTTGCCCTGCAGTTCTCTTATGACACAAAATTAAAGTTTCTTGATTTTTTAAGCATATATTGTCTAGATTTTTCCAGTTATTACTGCCTTTAATTGACTACCTACAGCTGCAGTATTGGATATGAAAATTTTCAGTGACAGCATTATTCTTCAAAATCTAAAGTCAATGCATATTTTTCAAGGTATTGCAACACATATTCGTGTGGGGCAAAGCTCAAAAGCTTTTATCTGGCCTGATCTTTGATATCTCACAGGTTAGTAGAGCTTCTCATTTTGAATATAACAACTAACTTTTGTACCCTTTTTTTTATTTAATAGTGATAAAGAGCAGTATTTCTGTTAATAAATTATAATTTATAATCCCAAGAGCAAGAACATTTTGTAGAGCTTCTGTATTGTCAAGGTACAGACTTTGTCTTTATAGGCAAAGATACGCAAGGCATAGTATGCAGAAAACTCATGATTAGAGTAATTTTAAAAGCAATAGAACATCTTACAGACAAATAAGTGATATTGGACCCTTGATCTGAAGGAAGATGTTATAATGCTATAATCGCTATAATGATCTCAGTGGACAGGCACTTTCCATGTGTTTGACGGCATCAAAAGGAGGCTGGACATTACTTCGTACTGCTTGACCTGATGTTTCACAGTGAATGTCTGACATTAGCAAACAAATGGCCACATAACAGGCATGGAAGAATGAAGGAAAATTACCCATCCTTACTAGAAGTCAGCAAGGCTGCAGTACAGAGGATTTAGGTCAATGAAAGACTCTTCAAAAGGGAAAAAACCCTCAACAACCCCACAATGAAAACAAGGGAGGAAAAAGTTCAATCTGAGATTGAAAAACACCCCAAACAAACCAAACCGTCTACAAACCATCTACAGGAGTGATCTGCTCTTACAACATATGAACACATATTCTCCCTGATCTTACTGAGATATGGCAGAAATTTATATTTTAGATTCTGTCTAGTTGTGAAATCGGAATGTTGGAAATGGTTCAATCCTGTTACAACTAGGAAGACAAGTCACAAGGCACAGAATTCAAAACAGTCACTGTCACAAAGCGATGAAGGCATTGAAAGAGATTTCCATGGCCAAGGTTCCTTTGCAAGGTGTCATTAAGAATCATCTCTCTTCTTTTAACAAAAGGCAATGTTCATTTTAACCAAAATATTAATTTAATGGTCTATCCATTCAACAGACGTCTTTCAAATTGCCTTTACTAATCAATACCAAGAACCAAATGAATTAAGTTTCAAACATTTGTAAAGTTTTGGGGTTTCATATATGTGACTAGCATTTATGTGTCCTGATGATCCATCATACAGTGGTTTTCATTAACTTAAAATGGCTCAACACCTTTCTTTACCTAGGAAAGTCTAACATTATTTTTAGAGCTTTCAAAGACAGTGCTGGCTCTTTGAGTAGACATAACAAGAGATACAAGGCTGAGATGTCTAATGGCCTATAATGAACTTACACATCTTCATCGTCTTTTGGATTTCATTAATGGTGGGTGACCCTGAGTAATCTGTCAAGTCATCTCTCTCTAATCCTTAAAACCTTTCATGGTATTTTATTGTGCTCTAGGCACTCCAGTTCTCCAGTCAAGAGTCTCAGCAGGCTTGGCCAAATAATGACTTCCACAATTAAAAGCAAAACATTTAGATTACACTATTGAAAATAATTCCATGAAGATATATTAAACATAATATAGTAGGAATATATTTAGAACACTGAGACACTTGCTTTTCCAATACCCCTTGGGCATGAATCAACTAGTATCCAAAATATTAGCCATTTTAAAAAACTTGTTCATAATTTTTAATATTTTATGGTTTATTTTTGACTCTTTCAACTACCTCTCATTTATTAAGAGGCACAAATGTATCCATGTGTGTTTAAAAAATGGTGCATATACTTTCCAGGTACTCCTTCTGCAGGTGTTCTTGCTGAAGAAGGTTAAGCTAAAAATATCAACAACTAAATTTCATTCCACAATATGCCACAAGAAGGAAATAATACAAATATAATGTAGCAAAAACAAACACAAGGAATAGGATATAGAACTGTCACCATGTTGTAGACTGCTACATGACTGTATTTGTAAATATATATAAAATATAAATGATTGGAATAAAATGGAGAACAATGTTATATGCTATTGATTTTCAAGTTAATGATGATAACAGTGATAACTATGATTTGAAATGTTTTTAATTATTTGAGTAAAGTTTGAAGAACTATTTCATTCTATTAATTCACTAACTGATTTGAACAAATTTAATTTCAATATGAACATTGTCACTTGATATATGCTATAAAAAGGAAGAAGAGAAGGAGTTGAGGAAATATAAATGCCTCATTTTGGAGAATTATAATTACCTCTTCCAGCAGAATGTGTCATGACTAAGTAGTAATGATCACTTTGAACCATTACTCCATGTGCTCAACTTCAAGCAGAGATTTAAGACACTTTTGTGTCATGCAATGGTAAATTACACTGGCAGTTCTGATAGTGCTTCATTTTCCAAAAAAACTCTATTATATTCTAGGAAATATAGTTCTTAATCTGAATTACAGTTAAAAATAATCTTGTATGGTTTACCTGATAGCATATTATAGTCTACTATGTCAAAAACTAGAGAATTTTTAAGAGTTGATCATTAACCAAATAAACTTAAATGCCTCAGAGCTGTTAGTGTCTACTAGGTCAATGCATGTGCTATTAATCCACAAACTAAGACTCTCTTTGAATCTGCTGAAAACCTGTTAGGAAAGCTGACTGCAGTGCTTTTTTCCTGGGGAATTCCTGGTTGATATTTTACCTTTAATTCATTTCACTGTGTGAAAAAGAAAATCTGAATACTCCCAAGGGAGACTTAAATAGAATGATATGACAGGAGATAGCTGATGCAGTGAGTAACTGACTGTGGAAATTTTAACCTGGATTAAACTCATCCTGTGTTAAAAAAAACCTGAAATTGGTTGAAGTGTTCAAGTTATTAAAAGAAATTACTGTGAGATGTGGGAGTATGAAAACCACACTCATAACCTGTATATACATAAGCAGTCTTGGTAGGAAGGCTTCATTCAAAGCACCCAAGCCACAATTCATGGAGATTGCCCCTTTTTATGTCTTATATTGAAAAGAGATTGACTCCATCATCTTTGCAATTCCTTTTCAAGTAGCTGTAGGCTGCTATAAGCATCTTTGCCAATTAAACAAGTGCATCTCCCTAAGTCTCAGGGCTGTTTCTCTAGGTCCCTAATAATCTTGACAACCCTCTGTTGGATCCACTGCACTTTGTCAATTTCCCTCTTGACCTGGAGGGCCTGAATCTTGATACACTGTTTGAGGTGCAGTCTTACCAGAAATGAGCAGACATACATAATATAGCCCAGTTTGTGGTCTGTCTTATTCATGATAAGAGGCACTGGCAGCTAAAGTTCAGTCTTGCCTCCTCTCTAACTTCAAGTCTTTTCCAGCAGAGCTGTTTCTGAGCCAACAGGTTCCTGATCTGTGCCAAGACACAGGGCTTTCCATTGCAATACAAAACTTTGCACTTCACTTGTTCGTTTTTGCAAGGTTTATATTGGACAAATTCTGAAGGTGTTTTTTTTTAAAGTTCTTCTGCATTGAAACTCTGTATTTTGTTGTGCCCACCCCAATTTAGTATCTGCAGTTTGGCCAACTGAGTATTCACTTGCATCATCCAGATCATTAAGACGTTTAACATAAACAGCCTCAGTATGTACTCCTGCATACATATTCAGAGTGTGCAGAAGTACATACTCCTCAAGATAGGTACTGTTTTGCACTAGGTACAAAACAGTACCTCAAAATAGCTACATTTAACATTAACAGCATTAGGAAATGCTAGTGAACAAAGGTAGTAATACGAGGGGAGAAAGGGCTTTCTAAACCATCTAAATGAGCAGCTGTGTCTGTATTCAGTAAAAATCAGTATCGACATCTTCCCTTGTATGTATATTTATACATCCTAATATACATACCTAAATCCTATTTACTGTACATCATATTCACAAATGCACACATAGTATTACTGGATCCTGAATGTGGTCAGAGTTATAGGCTATACCACGCAGATCCACCAAGAGTGGGGCAATTCTAGGTGTGTCAAGATGTAGAGAAGAGGAGCCTGGTGAATAATAATGTGAGGGAAAAGTGTAGATGCCTCCTGAGTCAGGCAGCAGGCAAGAAGGCATTTTTCAGCATTGTAATATTGGAGATGGGTAGCTCAGATCCACCTGCTTCCTGAAGCTTGCCAGACCACTGCAGTTATTTTACACAGTTCTGTCACTTCAGCAAGCCAGCATGCAAATCTTCCCTGTTGCACCTTATGTGGACACACCTGCCCAGTTCAATGTCAGGCACAGAACCAAACAATGGGAGTTTTCTGCTGTTAAAAATAAAAAAACTACTTGAGCTTAAAATAAAAACAAATAATTAAATAAATAAATTAAAAATAATAATTATAAATAAATAAATAAATAAATAAAAATAAATAAAATAAAAATAAGAAACTACTTAAACTACTACTCGGCCTTTAGAATACCTTCTTTCCAGTGGGGTTCTCAAATTCTAGCTAAGTTTTGTTTCTTAGAGAAATGATTTTAAAACATACAGCAGGAAAAAAGCAGAAAGGATGTATATTACTGAATTCTAGTTACAGGAAGAATTTATTAATATTAAAATCTATATCTTGTATTCTTTATCCAACTCTTCCATCTTTTGTAAAAATAATGTGTTACATGCTAAGAAATATCAAGTTTCTTCACAATGAAAGTTTTAATAGCCAAGCTATAATCTTCAGACCTAAGGGTTTATAGAACAAACAGATCTTTCCCACAGCTACAGAAACACAACAGCTAAAATAAAACCAGTTTTATTTAATGCAAAATTGTATCACAAGCATTCAATACTTATTAAAGTATCGTTTTTAGGCTTCTTTTCAGTAAGTGGCAGATGTTATGACTAATAATTATAAAATCCTTTGAATTCTAAAAAAGCACATTCCATAAAATTTTCATTTGAATCATTAATAGTGCTCAAACAGACTAAACGGTAATAACAGTAGAATACTACTAGTAGCAAGCCATTAAAATTAACTGAAATAATATTTGGTATTTTAAAAATCACTTGAAAGTGTAACACTTCTCCCCTCACATCTACTTACAGCACTTTATGTAAGCTAACAAATATAACTACCTACAGAATTACTGCAATTTCTGTTCCATAAGCTGAAGTGTATGTAAATTTCTCTGAAAAGAAAAAAATTCAATATCTGCCCTTTAATGGTCAGGAAAATTTAATATGTTCACCTTGAGAAAAAGAGACTCAGTAACAATGACCTTATCTTTTTTATCACCACAGTATCTTGGGGGGGTTGGGGGGGGGGGGAAGGGTAAAGGTTGAATCAAACAAATAAAATCTAGGTTAGAGGAAAACTAAACATCTTTAAAAATATTGTGCCAATAGATCTTAGTTTACAATGGATCAGTAGTGCTTAAGGATGAAGACAAGAGCAAACTATAAACTGCTTCAGTAAAAGTCAATTAACCCCTCATGCTTGCTGCTGTTGCCCTCTCTGCCAGCTGTGTAATGTGCACCAGAACAGTATCATGTATTAAGCAGTTAAATGAGTGCTGCAAGAATAATTACCCACTAAGACAATAACGATCAGTAATCCATGTGCAGAAGCAAATCTTGTGCTGTTTTTTGGCTTTAAAACCATGCTGTGTAATAACAATAAAACCTGTTTTTCAGTCATCCTTTCCTAATATCCCAGGCTGGAAGACCTCTGGAAACAGATATAAATCAGGTTGTTTTTAGGTTAGGTTATGGTATGTGAATGATGGCTACTTCTTCCTGTAAAGCAACACAACTCAGTGAAAACAAAACCAGACAACCCAAACTCCTGGAGTCAGCGATGAGTAGAAAATATTTTCCTTGTTAGAATTGTAATGTGAAGATATCAGTTCTCTTCATTAAAGTTATTGAACTGGAATGCACTGCAAGAAAGCTAATGGTTTCAGTAAGTGTTTTTGAAACGCTAACTTTTGTTTAAAGATCAGCCAAGTAGTGTAAAAATGTTTTGCTACACAGCCATTAATTTTATGTGTGTGTCACTTTCCACAGTAATTCTACACCTCACATTTAAAAAAGGGTTTCCAGAAAGTCACTGCTCTGCCAAATGTGATTGTGATGATACAGATTTTACTTCATGAAACTCCCACAAAAATCAGCCATGATGGTACTATATTCTTTCAGTCATAATTAAATTATCTCCTCTTCTAGACACAATGCAGCAGTGACTTAATTTTGTACAGTAGTATTATAGAATAAAAAGATGAAATAAATAAATCTACAAGATGAATTAGCTTGGACATAATTACATTACACAGCCATCTGATCAAGGTTTAGGTTCTGATTATTGCAATGAGTTGTCTGCTCACAGCACCTAGTTTGGAATTTTCTGGAAACTCAAGGAATTACCCACCTACTGCAGCTCTCAGCACCTTAGATTTGCATTTCATCAAATATTCACCACTTTCAGTCATAAAGTACACACTAATTTCATATAGGTATTGGTGGAGTGCCACATGCAGAGCCACTCATTTTCCTATTCATCAGACTCTTAGTTTCTATTTGCATTTTCATCTATGCCCTGTCCATTGTCTTCTGTGATCATTTCTGGTTTTGGTAATATGCTTAAATGATATATTATTTTGTAAGTTATCTGTAGTCTGAATATAACTTCTTCTCAATGTCTGAAAGAGTTTATATGGAAACAACAGATAAACTAATTTAAGTATTTGCTTTAATGTTTTGAAATAGTCAAATTCTTCTTTGAGCATTACTAAAGGCTGGTGAAAATTCGTCACTGATGCCTGAAAATGAACTGCACAGCCACTTATTTGTGATTACACTGGAAATACCACAGCACCTGCAGATTGTGCAACTAAATATATACAGTAGAGCAAATAGATGAGGAGACTGCAATTAAAAGAGGTTATTATTATATTGGCTCTTGCTAATTTATTGCTCACTACAGCAACAATTACAAGACTCGTGTGCCTCTGCTCCCTGCTGTTGAAACAGACAAGTCTCAAGTCTCAGCACATACAGGAATAGTTTGTGACTTACTTAGAAAGTGCACGTGAATTAATTAACCTAGTGGGTGTTT